>NC_071344.1:2603571-2945714 GCF_027744825.2 Synchiropus splendidus
TGGTCCTCACACAACAACAGGGGTGGCCCTGACTCAAAATGGCGAAAAATGCATTTTTTTTTCAAAACTCAAAAAATGCCTTAAAAACAGCTTGTGTAGCTTCTTTGGACCTTCTGAACATCAACGGAAGTGAAGAAATTGATTTAAATACAAAATTGGAATTTTGGTGATTTTTTTTTTTGAAATACTGGTCCTCACACAACAACAGGGGTTGCCCTGACTCAAAATTGGCAAAAAATGATTTTTTTTCAAAACTCAAAAAATGCCTTAAAAACAGCTTGTGTAGCTTATTTGGACCTTCTGAACATCAAAGGAAGTGAAGGAATTGATTTAAATACAAAATTGGAATTTTGGTGATTTTTTGAAAAACTGGTCCTCACACAACAACGGGGTGTCCCTGACTCAAAATGGCGAAAAATGCAGTTTTTTTTTCAAAACTCAAAAAAATGCCTTAAAAACAGCTTGTGTAGCTCCTTTGGACCTTCTGAACATCAAAGTAAGTGAAGAAATTGATTTAAATACAAAATTGGAATTTTGGTGATTTTTTGAAAAATTGGTCCTGACACCAATACAGGGGTTGCCCTGACTCAAAATGGCGAAAAATGCAGTTTTTTTTCAAAACTCAAAAAATGCCTTAAAAACAGCTTGTGTAGCTTCTTTGGACCTTCTGAACATCAAAGGAAGTGAAGAAATTGATTTAAATACAAAATTGGAATTTTGGTGATTTTTTGAAAAATTGGTCCTGACACGAATACAGGGGTTGCCCTGACTCAAAATGGCAAAAAATGACTTTTTTTTCAAAACTCAAAAAATGCCTTAAAAACAGCTTGTCTAGCATCTTTGGACCTACTGAACATCAAAGGAAGTGAAGAAATTGATTTAAATACAAATTTGGAATTTTGGTGATTTTTTGAAAAACTGGTCCTCACACAACAACGGGGTGTCCCTGACTCAAAATGGCGAAAAATGCAGTTTTTTTTCAAAACTCAAAAAATGCCTTAAAAACAGCTTGTGTAGCTTCTTTGGACCTTCTGAACATCAAAGGAAGAGAAGAAATTGATTTAAATACAAAATTGGAATTTTGGTGATTTTTTGAAAAATTGGTCGTGATGTGAATACAGGGGTGGCCCTGACTCAAAATGGCAAAAAATGACTTTTTTTTTCAAAACTCAAGAAATGCCTTAAAAACCGCCTTTCTAGCATCTTTGGACCTACTGAAAATCAAAGGAAGTGAAGAAATTGATTTAAATACAAAATTGGAATTTTGGTGATTTTTTTTTTGAAAAACTGGTCCTAACACGAGTACATGGATGGGCCTGACTCAAAATTGGCGAAAAATTCAGTTTTTTTTCAAAACTCAAAAAATGCCTTAAAAACTGTTTGTCGAGCATTTTTGGACCTACTGAACATCAAAGGAAGTGAAGAAATTGATTTAAATACAAAGGTGGAATTTTGGTGATTTTTTTTGAAAAACTGGTCCTCACACAACATCAGGGGTTGCCCTGACTCAAAATTGGCAAAAAATGATTTTTTTTCAAAACTCAAAAAATGCCTTAAAAACAGCTTGTGTAGCTTCTTTGGACCTTCTGAACATCAAAGGAAGTGAAGAAATTGATTTAAATACAAAATTGGAATTTTGGTGATTTTTTGAAAAACTGGTCCTCACACAACAACAGGGGTGGCCCTGACTCAAAATGGCAAAAAATGCCGTTTTTTTTCAAAACTCAAAAAATGCCTTAAAAACTGTTTGTCGAGCATTTTTGGACCTACTGAACATCAAAGGAAGTGAAGAAATTGGTTTAAATACAAAATTGGAATTTTGGTGATTTTTTCAAAAATTGGTCCTGACACGAATACAGGGGTTGCCGTGACTCAAAATTGGCAAAAAATGACTTTTTTTTCAAAACTCAAAAAATGCCTTAAAAACAGCTTGTCTAGCTTCTTTGGACCTTCTGAACATCAAAGGAAGTGAAGAAATTGATTTAAATACAAATTTGGAATTTTGGTGATTTTTTGAAAAACTGGTCCTCACACAACAACAGGGGTGGCCCTGACTCAAAATGGCAAAAAATGCCGTTTTTTTTTCAAAACTAAAAAAATGCCTTAAAAACAGCTTGTCTAGCATCTTTGGACCTATTGAACATCAAAGGAAGTGAAGGAATTGAATAAAATACAAAATTGGAATTTTGATGATTTTTTTTTTAAAATACTAGTCCTCACACAACAACAGGGGTTGCCCTGACTCAAAATTGGCCAAAAATGATTTTTTTTCAAAACTCAAAAAATGCCTTAAAAACAGCTTGTGTAGCTTCTTTGGAGCTTCTGAACATCAAAGGAAGTGAAGAAATTGATTTAAATACAAAATTGGAATTTTGGTGATTTTTTGAAAAATTGGTCGTGACACGAATACAGGGTTGTCCCTGACTCAAAATGGCAAAAAATGACTTTTTTTTCAAAACTCAAAAAATGCCTTAAAAACAGCTTGTCTAGCATCTTTGGATGTACTGAACATCAAAGGAAGTGAAGAAATTGATTTAAATACAAATTTGGAATTTTGGTGATTTTTTGAAAAACTGGTCCTCACACAACAACAGGGGTGGCCCTGACTCAAAATGGCGAAAAATGCAGTTTTTTTTCAAAACTCAAAAAATGCCTTAAAAAATATTTGTCGAGCATTTTTGGACCTAATGAACATCAAAGGAAGTGAAGAAATTGATTTAAATACAAAGGTGGAATTTTGGTGATTTTTTTTTGAAAAACTGGTCCTCACACAACAACGGGGTGTCCCTGACTCAAAATGGCGAAAAATGCAGTTTTTTTTTTCAAAACTCAAAAAATGCCTTAAAAACAGCTTGTGTAGCTTTTTTGGACCTTCTGAACATCAAAGGAAGTGAAGAAATTGATTTAAATACAAAATTGGAATTTTGGTGATTTTTTTAAAAATTGGTCCTGACACGAATACAGGGGTTGCCCTGACTCAAAATGGCAAAAAATGCCGTTTTTTTCAAAAGTAAAAAAATGCCTTAAAAACAGCTTGTCTAGCATCTTTGGACCTATTGAACATCAAAGGAAGTGAAGGAATTGAATTAAATACCAAATTGTAATTTTGATGATTTTTTTTTGAAATACTGGTCCTCACACAACAACAGGGGTTGCCCTGACTCAAAATTGGGTAAAAATGATTTTTTTTCAAAACTCAAAAAATGCCTTAAAAACAGCTTGTGGTGCTTCTTTGGACCTACTGAACATCAAAGGAAGTGAAGGAATTGATTTAAATACAAAATTGGAATTTTGGTGATTTTTTTGAAAAACTGGTCCTCACACAACAACAGGGGTGGCCCTGACTCAAAATGGCGAAAAATGCAGTTTTTTTTCAAAACTCAAAAAATGCCTTAAAAACAGCTTGTGTAGCTTCTTTGGACCTTCTGAACATCAACGGAAGTGAAGAAATTGATTTAAATACAAAATTGGAATTTTGGTGATTTTTTTTTTGAAATACTGGTCCTCACACAACAACAGGGGTTGCCCTGACTCAAAATTGGCAAAAAATGATTTTTTTTCAAAACTCAAAAAATGCCTTAAAAACAGCTTGTGTAGCTTATTTGGACCTTCTGAACATCAAAGGAAGTGAAGGAATTGATTTAAATACAAAATTGGAATTTTGGTGATTTTTTGAAAAACTGGTCCTCACACAACAACAGGGGTGTCCCTGACTCAAAATGGCGAAAAATGCAGTTTTTTTTCAAAACTCAAAAAATGCCTTAAAAACAGCTTGTGTAGCTTCTTTGGACCTTCTGAACATCAAAGGAAGTGAAGAAATTGATTTAAATACAAAATTGGAATTTTGGTGATTTTTTTGAAAAACTGGTCCTCACACAACAACAGCGGTGGCCCTGACTCAAAATGGCGAAAAATGCATTTTTTTTTCAAAACTCAAAAAATGCCTTAAAAACAGCTTGTGTAGCTTCTTTGGACCTTCTGAACATCAAAGGAAGTGAAGAAATTGATTTAAATACAAAATTGGAATTTTGGTGATTTTTTTTTTGAAATACTGGTCCTCACACAACAACAGGGGTTGCCCTGACTCAAAATTGGCAAAAAATGATTTTTTTTCAAAACTCAAAAAATGCCTTAAAAACAGCTTGTGTAGCTTATTTGGACCTTCTGAACATCAAAGGAAGTGAAGAAATTGATTTAAATACAAAATTGGAATTTTGGTGATTTTTTGAAAAACTGGTCCTCACACAACAACGGGGTGTCCCTGACTCAAAATGGCGAAAAATGCAGTTTTTTTTTCAAAACTCAAAAAATGCCTTAAAAACAGCTTGTGTAGCTCCTTTGGACCTTCTGAACATCAAAGTAAGTGAAGAAATTGATTTAAATACAAAATTGGAATTTTGGTGATTTTTTGAAAAATTGGTCCTGACACCAATACAGGGGTTGCCCTGACTCAAAATGGCGAAAAATGCAGTTTTTTTTCAAAACTCAAAAAATGCCTTAAAAACAGCTTGTGTAGCTTCTTTGGACCTTCTGAACATCAAAGGAAGTGAAGAAATTGATTTAAATACAAATTTGGAATTTTGGTGATTTTATGAAAAACTGGTCCTCACACAACAACAGGGGTTTCCCTGACTCAAAATGACGAAAAATGCAGTTTTTTTTCAAAACTCAAAAAATGCCTTAAAAACAGCTTGTGGTGCTTCTTTGGACCTACTGAACATCAAAGGAAGTGAAGGAATTGATTTAAATACAAAATTGGAATTTTGATGATTTTTTTGAAATACTGGTCCTCACACACCAACAGGGGTGGCCCTGACTCAAAATGGCGAAAAATGCAGTTTTTTTTCAAAACACAAAAAATGCCTTAAAAACAGCTTGTCGAGCATTTTTGGACCTACTGAACATCAAAGGAAGTGAAGAAATTGATTTAAATACAAAGGTGGAATTTTGGTGATTTTTTTTTGAAAGACTGGTCCTCACACAACAACAGGGGTTGCCCTGACTCAAAATTGGCAAAAAATGATTTTTTTTCAAAACTCAAAAAATGCCTTAAAAACAGCTTGTGTGGCTTCTTTGGACCTTCTGAATATCAAAGGAAGTGAAGAAATTGATTTAAATACAAATTAGGAATTTTGGTGATTTTTTGAAAAACTGGTCCTCACACAACAACGGGGTGTCCCTGACTCAAAATGGCGAAAAATGCAGTTTTTTTTCAAAACTCAAAAAATGCCTTAAAAACAGCTTGTGTAGCTTCTTTGGACCTTCTGAACATCAAAGGAAGTGAAGAAATTGATTTAAATACAAAATTGGAATTTTGGTGATTTTTTTGAAAAACTGGTCCTCACACAACAACAGCGGTGGCCCTGACTCAAAATGGCGAAAAATGCATTTTTTTTTCAAAACTCAAAAAATGCCTTAAAAACAGCTTGTGTAGCTTCTTTGGACCTTCTGAACATCAAAGGAAGTGAAGAAATTGATTTAAATACAAAATTGGAATTTTGGTGATTTTTTTTTTGAAATACTGGTCCTCACACAACAACAGGGGTTGCCCTGACTCAAAATTGGCAAAAAATGATTTTTTTTCAAAACTCAAAAAATGCCTTAAAAACAGCTTGTGTAGCTTATTTGGACCTTCTGAACATCAAAGGAAGTGAAGAAATTGATTTAAATACAAAATTGGAATTTTGGTGATTTTTTGAAAAACTGGTCCTCACACAACAACGGGGTGTCCCTGACTCAAAATGGCGAAAAATGCAGTTTTTTTTTCAAAACTCAAAAAATGCCTTAAAAACAGCTTGTGTAGCTCCTTTGGACCTTCTGAACATCAAAGTAAGTGAAGAAATTGATTTAAATACAAAATTGGAATTTTGGTGATTTTTTGAAAAATTGGTCCTGACACCAATACAGGGGTTGCCCTGACTCAAAATGGCGAAAAATGCAGTTTTTTTTCAAAACTCAAAAAATGCCTTAAAAACAGCTTGTGTAGCTTCTTTGGACCTTCTGAACATCAAAGGAAGTGAAGAAATTGATTTAAATACAAATTTGGAATTTTGGTGATTTTATGAAAAACTGGTCCTCACACAACAACAGGGGTTTCCCTGACTCAAAATGACGAAAAATGTAGTTTTTTTTCAAAACTCAAAAAATGCCTTAAAAACAGCTTGTCTAGCATCTTTGGACCTACTGAACATCAAAGGAAGTGAAGAAATTGATTTAAATACAAAATTGGAATTTTGGTGATTTTTTGAAAAACTGGTCCTCACACAACAACAGGGGTGGCCCTGACTCAAAATGGCAAAAAATGCCGTTTTTTTTCAAGACTAAAAAAATGCCTTAAAAACAGCTTGTGTAGCTCCTTTGGACCTATTGAACATCAAAGGAAGTGAAGGAATTGAATTAAATACAAAATTGGAATTTTGATGATTTTTTTTTTTGAAATACTGGTCCTCACACAACAACAGGGGTTGCCCTGACTCAAAATTGGCAAAAAATGATTTTTTTTCAAAACTCAAAAAATGCCTTAAAAACAGCATGTGTAGCTTCTTTGGACCTTCTGAACATCAAAGGAAGTGAAGAAATTGATTTAAATACAAATTTGGAATTTTGGTGATTTTTTGAAAAACTGGTCCTCACACAACAACAGGGGTGGCCCTGACTCAAAATGGCGAAAAATGCAGTTTTTTTTCAAAACTCAAAAAATGCCTTAAAAACTGTTTGTCGAGCATTTTTGGACCTACTGAACATCAAAGGAAGTGAAGAAATTGATTTAAGTACAAAATTGGAATTTTGGTGATTTTTTGAAAAATTGGTCCTGACATGAATATAGGGGTTGCCCTGACTCAAAATGGCATAAAATGACTTTTTTTTCAAAACTCAAAAAATGCCTTAAAAACAGCTTGTGTAGCTTCTTTGGACCTACTGAACATCAAAGGAAGTGAAGGAATTGATTTAAATACAAAATTGGAATTTTGATGATTTTTTTGAAATACTGGTCCTCACACAACAACAGGGGTGGCCCTGACTCAAAATGGCGAAAAATGCAGTTTTTTTTCAAAACTCAAAAAATGCCTTAAAAACAGCTTGTCGGGCATTTTTGGACCTACTGAACATCAAAGGAAGTGAAGAAATTGATTTAAATACAAAGGTGGAATTTTGGTGATTTTTTTTTGAAAGACTGGTCCTCACACAACAACAGGGGTTGCCCTGACTCAAAATTGGCAAAAAATGATTTTTTTTCAAAACTCAAAAAATGCCTTAAAAACAGCTTGTGTGGCTTCTTTGGACCTTCTGAATATCAAAGGAAGTGAAGAAATTGATTTAAATACAAATTAGGAATTTTGGTGATTTTTTGAAAAACTGGTCCTCACACAACAACGGGGTGTCCCTGACTCAAAATGGCGAAAAATGCAGTTTTTTTTCAAAACTCAAAAAATGCCTTAAAAACAGCTTGTGTAGCTTCTTTGGACCTTCTGAACATCAAAGTAAGTGAAGAAATTGATTTAAATACAAAATTGGAATTTTGGTGATTTTTTCAAAAATTGGTCCTGACACGAATACAGGGGTTGCCCTGACTCAAAATTGGCAAAAAATGCAGTTTTTTTTCAAAACTCAAAAAATGCCTTAAAAACTGTTTGTCGAGCATTTTTGGACCTACTGAACATCAAAGGAAGTGAAGAAATTGATTTAAATACAAAGGTGGAATTTTGGTGATTTTTTTTTGAAAAACTGGTCCTCACACAACAACAGGGGTTGCCCTGACTCAAAATTGGCCAAAAATGATTTTTTTTTCAAAACTCAAAAAATGCCTTAAAAACAGCTTGTGTAGCTTCTTTGGACCTTCTGAACATCAACGGAAGTGAAGAAATTGATTTAAATACAAAATTGGAATTTTGGTGATTTTTTTTTTGAAATACTGGTCCTCACACAACAACAGGGGTTGCCCTGACTCAAAATTGGCAAAAAATGATTTTTTTTCAAAACTCAAAAAATGCCTTAAAAACAGCTTGTGTGGCTTCTTTGGACCTTCTGAATATCAAAGGAAGTGAAGAAATTGATTTAAATACAAATTAGGAATTTTGGTGATTTTTTGAAAAACTGGTCCTCACACAACAACGGGGTGTCCCTGACTCAAAATGGCGAAAAATGCATTTTTTTTTCAAAACTCAAAAAATGCCTTAAAAACAGCTTGTGTAGCTTTTTTGGACCTTCTGAACATCAAAGGAAGTGAAGAAATTGATTTAAATACAAAATTGGAATTTTGGTGATTTTTTCAAAAATTGGTCTTGACACGAATACAGGGGTTGCCCTGACTCAAAATTGGCAAAAAATGCAGTTTTTTTTCAAAACTCAAAAAATGCCTTAAAAACTGTTTGTCGAGCATTTTTGGACCTACTGAACATCAAAGGAAGTGAAGAAATTGATTTAAATACAAAGGTGGAATTTTGGTGATTTTTTTTTGAAAAACTGGTCCTCACACAACAACAGGGGTTGCCCTGACTCAAAATTGGCCAAAAATGATTTTTTTTTCAAAACTCAAAAAATGCCTTAAAAACAGCTTGTGTAGCTTCTTTGGACCTTCTGAACATCAACGGAAGTGAAGAAATTGATTTAAATACAAAATTGGAATTTTGGTGATTTTTTTTTTGAAATACTGGTCCTCACACAACAACAGGGGTTGCCCTGACTCAAAATTGGCAAAAAATGATTTTTTTTCAAAACTCAAAAAATGCCTTAAAAACAGCTTGTGTAGCTTATTTGGACCTTCTGAACATCAAAGGAAGTGAAGAAATTGATTTAAATACAAAATTGGAATTTTGGTGATTTTTTGAAAAACTGGTCCTCACACAACAACGGGGTGTCCCTGACTCAAAATGGCGAAAAATGCAGTTTTTTTTTCAAAACTCAAAAAATGCCTTAAAAACAGCTTGTGTAGCTTCTTTGGACCTTCTGAACATCAAAGGAAGTGAAGAAATTGATTTAAATACAAAATTAGAATTTTGGTGATTTTTTGAAAAATTGGTCCTGACACCAATACAGGGGTTGCCCTGACTCAAAATGGCAAAAAATGACTTTTTTTTTCAAAACTCAAAAAATGCCTTAAAAACAGCTTGTGTAGCCTCTTTGGACCTACTGAACATCAAAGGAAGTGAAGAAATTGATTTAAATACAAATTTGGAATTTTGGTGATTTTTTGAAAAACTGGTCCTCACACAACAACGGGGTGTCCCTGACTCACAATGGCAAAAAAATGACTTTTTTTTCAAAACTCAGAAAATGCCTTAAAAACAGCTTGTGTAGCTTCTTTGGACCTTCTGAACATCAAAGGAAGTGAAGAAATTGATTTAAATACAAAGGTGGAATTTTGGTGATTTTTTGAAAAACTGGTCCTCACACAACAACAGGGTTTCCCTGACTCAAAATGGCGAAAAATGCAGTTTTTTTTCAAAACTCAAAAAATGCCTTAAAAACAGCTTGTGTAGCTTCTTTGGACCTTCTGAACATCAAAGGAAGTGAAGAAATTGATTTAAATACAAAATTGGAATTTTGGTGATTTTTTGAAAAATTGGTCCTGACACGAATACAGGGGTTTCCCTGACTCAAAATGACAAAAAATGACTTTTTTTTCAAAACTCAAAAAATGCCTTAAAAACAGCTTGTCTAGCATCTTTGGACCTACTGAACATCAAAGGAAGTGAAGAAATTGATTTAAATACAAAATTGGAATTTTGGTGATTTTTTGAAAAACTGGTCCTCACACAACAACAGGGGTGGCCCTGACTCACAATGGCAAAAAAATGACTTTTTTTTCAAAACTCAGAAAATGCCTTAAAAACAGCCTGTGTAGCATCTTTGAACCTACTGAACATCAAAGAAAGTGAAGATATTGATTTAAATACAAAATTGGAATTTTGGTGATTTTTTGAAAAATTGGTCCTGACACGAATACAGGGGTTGCCCTGACTCAAAATGGCAAAAAATGACTTTTTTTTCAAAACTCAAAAAATGCCTTAAAAACAGCTTGTCTAGCATCTTTGGACCTACTGAACATCAAAGGAAGTGAAGAAATTGATTTAAATACAAATTTGGAATTTTGGTGATTTTTTGAAAAACTGGTCCTCACACAACAACAGGGGTGGCCCTGACTCAAAATGGCAAAAAATGCCGTTTTTTTCAAAACTAAAAAAGTGCCTTAAAAACAGCTTGTCTAGCATCTTTGGACCTATTGAACATGAAAGGAAGTGAAGGAATTGAATTAAATACAAAATTGGAATTTTGATGATTTTTTTTTGAAATACTGGTCCTCACACAACAACAGGGGTTGCCCTGACTCAAAATTGGGAAAAAAATTATTTTTTTTCAAAACTCAAAAAATGCCTTAAAAACTGTTAGTCGAGCATTTTTGGACCTACTGAACATCAAAGGAAGTGAAGAAATTGATTTAAGTACAAAATTGGAATTTTGGTGATTTTTTGAAAAATTGGTCCTGACATGAATATAGGGGTTGCCCTGACTCAAAATGGCATAAAATGACTTTTTTTTCAAAACTCAAAAAATGCCTTAAAAACAGCTTGTGTAGCTTCTTTGGACCTACTGAACATCAAAGGAAGTGAAGGAATTGATTTAAATACAAAATTGGAATTTTGATGATTTTTTTTTAAATACTGGTCCTCACACAACAACAGGGGTGGCCCTGACTCAAAATGGCGAAAAATGCAGTTTTTTTTCAAAACTCAAAAAATGCCTTAAAAACAGCTTGTCGAGCATTTTTGGACCTACTGAACATCAAAGGAAGTGAAGAAATTGATTTAAATACAAAGGTGGAATTTTGGTGATTTTTTTTTTTGAAAGACTGGTCCTCACACAACAACAGGGGTTGCCCTGACTCAAAATTGGCAAAAAATGATTTTTTTTCAAAACTCAAAAAATGCCTTAAAAACAGCTTGTGTGGCTTCTTTGGACCTTCTGAATATCAAAGGAAGTGAAGAAATTGATTTAAATACAAATTAGGAATTTTGGTGATTTTTTGAAAAACTGGTCCTCACACAACAACGGGGTGTCCCTGACTCAAAATGGCGAAAAATGCAGTTTTTTTTCAAAACTCAAAAAATGCCTTAAAAACAGCTTGTGTAGCTTCTTTGGACCTTCTCAACATCAAAGGAAGTGAAGAAATTGATTTAAATACAAAATTGGAATTTTGGTGATTTTTTTGAAAAACTGGTCCTCACACAACAACAGGGGTGGCCCTGACTCAAAATGGCGAAAAATGCATTTTTTTTTCAAAACTCAAAAAATGCCTTAAAAACAGCTTGTGTAGCTTTTTTGGACCTTCTGAACATCAAAGGAAGTGAAGAAATTGATTTAAATACAAAATTGGAATTTTGGTGATTTTTTCAAAAATTGGACCTGACACGAATACAGGGGTTGCCCTGACTCAAAATTGGCAAAAAATGCAGTTTTTTTTCAAAACTCAAAAAATGCCTTAAAAACTGTTTGTCGAGCATTTTTGGACCTACTGAACATCAAAGGAAGTGAAGAAATTGATTTATATACAAAGGTGGAATTTTGGTGATTTTTTTTTGAAAAACTGGTCCTCACACAACAACACGGGTTGCCCTGACTCAAAATTGGCCAAAAATGTTTTTTTTTTCAAAACTCAAAAAATGCCTTAAAAACAGCTTGTGTAGCTTCTTTGGACCTTCTGAACATCAAAGGAAGTGAAGAAATGGATTTAAATACAAAATTAGAATTTTGGTGATTTTTTGAAAAATTGGTCCTGACACCAATACAGGGGTTGCCCTGACTCAAAATGGAAAAAAATGACTTTTTTTTTCAAAACTCAAAAAATGCCTTAAAAACAGCTTGTGTAGCCTCTTTGGACCTACTGAACATCAAAGGAAGTGAAGAAATTGATTTAAATACAAATTTGGAATTTTGGTGATTTTTTGAAAAACTGGTCCTCACACAACAACGGGGTGTCCCTGACTCAAAATGGCGAAAAATGCAGTTTTTTTTCAAAACTCAAAAAATGCCTTAAAAACAGCTTGTGTAGCTTCTTTGGACCTTCTGAACATCAAAGGAAGTGAAGAAATTGATTTAAATACAAATTTGGAATTTTGGTGATTTTTTGAAAAACTGGTCCTCACACAACAACAGGGGTTTCCCTGACTCAAAATGGCGAAAAATGCAGTTTTTTTTCAAAACTCAAAAAATGCCTTAAAAACAGCTTGTGTAGCTTCTTTGGACCTTCTGAACATCAAAGGAAGTGAAGAAATTGATTTAAATACAAAATTGGAATTTTGGTGATTTTTTGAAAAATTGGTCCTGACACGAATACAGGGGTTGCCCTGACTCAAAATGACAAAAAATGATTTTTTTTTCAAAACTCAAAAAATGCCTTAAAAACAGCTTGTCTAGCATCTTTGGACCTACTGAACATCAAAGGAAGTGAAGAAATTGATTTAAATACAAAATTGGAATTTTGGTGATTTTTTGAAAAACTGGTCCTCACACAACAACAGGGGTGGCCCTGACTCAAAATGGCAAAAAATGCCGTTTTTTTTCAAGACTAAAAAAATGCCTTAAAAACAGCTTGTGTAGCTCCTTTGGACCTATTGAACATCAAAGGAAGTGAAGGAATTGAATTAAATACAAAATTGGAATTTTGATGATTTTTTTTTTTTGAAATACTGGTCCTCACACAACAACAGGGGTTGCCCTGACTCAAAATTGGCAAAAAATGATTTTTTTTTCAAAACTCAAAAAATGCCTTAAAAACAGCTTGTGTGGCTTCTTTGGACCTTCTGAATATCAAAGGAAGTGAAGAAATTGATTTAAATACAAATTAGGAATTTTGGTGATTTTTTGAAAAACTGGTCCTCACACAACAACGGGGTGTCCCTGACTCAAAATGGTGAAAAATGCAGTTTTTTTTCAAAACTCAAAAAATGCCTTAAAAACAGCTTGTGTAGCTTCTTGGGACCTTCTGAACATCAAAGGAAGTGAAGAAATTGATTTAAATACAAAATTGGAATTTTGGTGATTTTTTTGAAAAACTGGTCCTCACACAACAACAGGGGTGGCCCTGACTCAAAATGGCGAAAAATGCATTTTTTTTTCAAAACTCAAAAAATGCCTTAAAAACAGCTTGTGTAGTTTTTTTGGACCTTCTGAACATCAAAGGAAGTGAAGAAATTGATTTAAATACAAAATTGGAATTTTGGTGATTTTTTCAAAAATTGGTCCTGACACGAATACAGGGGTTGCCCTCACTCAAAATTGGCAAAAAATGCAGTTTTTTTTCAAAACCCAAAAAATGCCTTAAAAACAGCTTGTGTAGCTTTTTTGGACCTACTGAACATCAAAAGAAGTGAAGAAATTGATTTAAATACAAAGGTGGAATTTTGGTGATTTTTTTTTGAAAAACTGGTCCTCACACAACAACAGGGGTTGCCCTGACTCAAAATTGGCCAAAAATGATTTTTTTTCAAAACTCAAAAAATGCCTTAAAAACAGCTTGTGTAGCTTCTTTGGACCTTCTGAACATCAACGGAAGTGAAGAAATTGATTTAAATACAAAATTGGAATTTTGGTGATTTTTTTTTTGAAATACTGGTCCTCACACAACAACAGGGGTTGCCCTGACTCAAAATTGGCAAAAAATGATTTTTTTTCAAAACTCAAAAAATGCCTTAAAAACAGCTTGTGTAGCTTATTTGGACCTTCTGAACATCAAAGGAAGTGAAGAAATTGATTTAAATACAAAATTGGAATTTTGGTGATTTTTTGAAAAACTGGTCCTCACACAACAACGGGGTGTCCCTGACTCAAAATGGCGAAAAATGCAGGTTTTTTTTCAAAACTCAAAAAATGCCTTAAAAACAGCTTGTGTAGCTTCTTTGGACCTTCTGAACATCAAAGGAAGTGAAGAAATTGATTTAAATACAAAATTGGAATTTTGGTGATTTTTTGAAAAATTGGTCCTGACACCAATACAGGGGTTGCCCTGACTCAAAATGGCAAAAAATGACTTTTTTTTTCAAAACTCAAAAAATGCCTTAAAAACAGCTTGTCTAGCTTCTTTGGACCTACTGAACATCAAAGGAAGTGAAGAAATTGATTTAAATACAAATTTGGAATTTTGGTGATTTTTTGAAAAACTGGTCCTCACACAACAACGGGGTGTCCCTGACTCAAAATGGCGAAAAATGCAGTTTTTTTTCAAAACTCAAAAAATGCCTTAAAAACAGCTTGTGTAGCTTCTTTGGACCTTCTGAACATCAAAGGAAGTGAAGAAATTGATTTAAATACAAAATTGGAATTTTGGTGATTTTTTCAAAAATTGGACCTGACACGAATACAGGGGTTGCCCTGACTCAAAATTGGCAAAAAATGCAGTTTTTTTTCAAAACTCAAAAAATGCCTTAAAAACTGTTTGTCGAGCATTTTTGGACCTACTGAACATCAAAGGAAGTGAAGAAATTGATTTATATACAAAGGTGGAATTTTGGTGATTTTTTTTTGAAAAACTGGTCCTCACACAACAACACGGGTTGCCCTGACTCAAAATTGGCCAAAAATGTTTTTTTTTTCAAAACTCAAAAAATGCCTTAAAAACAGCTTGTGTAGCTTCTTTGGACCTTCTGAACATCAAAGGAAGTGAAGAAATGGATTTAAATACAAAATTAGAATTTTGGTGATTTTTTGAAAAATTGGTCCTGACACCAATACAGGGGTTGCCCTGACTCAAAATGGAAAAAAATGACTTTTTTTTTCAAAACTCAAAAAATGCCTTAAAAACAGCTTGTGTAGCCTCTTTGGACCTACTGAACATCAAAGGAAGTGAAGAAATTGATTTAAATACAAATTTGGAATTTTGGTGATTTTTTGAAAAACTGGTCCTCACACAACAACGGGGTGTCCCTGACTCAAAATGGCGAAAAATGCAGTTTTTTTTCAAAACTCAAAAAATGCCTTAAAAACAGCTTGTGTAGCTTCTTTGGACCTTCTGAACATCAAAGGAAGTGAAGAAATTGATTTAAATACAAATTTGGAATTTTGGTGATTTTTTGAAAAACTGGTCCTCACACAACAACAGGGGTTTCCCTGACTCAAAATGGCGAAAAATGCAGTTTTTTTTCAAAACTCAAAAAATGCCTTAAAAACAGCTTGTGTAGCTTCTTTGGACCTTCTGAACATCAAAGGAAGTGAAGAAATTGATTTAAATACAAAATTGGAATTTTGGTGATTTTTTGAAAAATTGGTCCTGACACCAATACAGGGGTTGCCCTGACTCAAAATGGCAAAAAATGACTTTTTTTTTCAAAACTCAAAAAATGCCTTAAAAACAGCTTGTGTAGCCTCTTTGGACCTACTGAACATCAAAGGAAGTGAAGAAATTGATTTAAATACAAATTTGGAATTTTGGTGATTTTTTGAAAAACTGGTCCTCACACAACAACGGGGTGTCCCTGACTCAAAATGGCGAAAAATGCAGTTTTTTTTCAAAACTCAAAAAATGCCTTAAAAACAGCTTGTGTAGCTTCTTTGGACCTTCTGAACATCAAAGGAAGTGAAGAAATTGATTTAAATACAAAATTGGAATTTTGGTGATTTTTTCAAAAATTGGACCTGACACGAATACAGGGGTTGCCCTGACTCAAAATTGGCAAAAAATGCAGTTTTTTTTCAAAACTCAAAAAATGCCTTAAAAACTGTTTGTCGAGCATTTTTGGACCTACTGAACATCAAAGGAAGTGAAGAAATTGATTTATATACAAAGGTGGAATTTTGGTGATTTTTTTTTGAAAAACTGGTCCTCACACAACAACACGGGTTGCCCTGACTCAAAATTGGCCAAAAATGTTTTTTTTTTCAAAACTCAAAAAATGCCTTAAAAACAGCTTGTGTAGCTTCTTTGGACCTTCTGAACATCAAAGGAAGTGAAGAAATGGATTTAAATACAAAATTAGAATTTTGGTGATTTTTTGAAAAATTGGTCCTGACACCAATACAGGGGTTGCCCTGACTCAAAATGGAAAAAAATGACTTTTTTTTTCAAAACTCAAAAAATGCCTTAAAAACAGCTTGTGTAGCCTCTTTGGACCTACTGAACATCAAAGGAAGTGAAGAAATTGATTTAAATACAAATTTGGAATTTTGGTGATTTTTTGAAAAACTGGTCCTCACACAACAACGGGGTGTCCCTGACTCAAAATGGCGAAAAATGCAGTTTTTTTTCAAAACTCAAAAAATGCCTTAAAAACAGCTTGTGTAGCTTCTTTGGACCTTCTGAACATCAAAGGAAGTGAAGAAATTGATTTAAATACAAATTTGGAATTTTGGTGATTTTTTGAAAAACTGGTCCTCACACAACAACAGGGGTTTCCCTGACTCAAAATGGCGAAAAATGCAGTTTTTTTTCAAAACTCAAAAAATGCCTGAAAAACAGCTTGTGTAGCTTCTTTGGACCTTCTGAACATCAAAGGAAGTGAAGAAATTGATTTAAATACAAAATTGGAATTTTGGTGATTTTTTGAAAAATTGGTCCTGACACGAATACAGGGGTTGCCCTCACTCAAAATGACAAAAAATGATTTTTTTTTCAAAACTCAAAAAATGCCTTAAAAACAGCTTGTCTAGCATCTTTGGACCTACTGAACATCAAAGGAAGTGAAGAAATTGATTTAAATACAAAATTGGAATTTTGGTGATTTTTTGAAAAACTGGTCCTCACACAACAACAGGGGTGGCCCTGACTCAAAATGGAAAAAAATGCCGTTTTTTTTCAAGACTAAAAAAATGCCTTAAAAACAGCTTGTGTAGCTCCTTTGGACCTATTGAACATCAAAGGAAGTGAAGGAATTGAATTAAATACAAAATTGGAATTTTGATGATTTTTTTTTTTTGAAATACTGGTCCTCACACAACAACAGGGGTTGCCCTGACTCAAAATTGGCAAAAAATGATTTTTTTTCAAAACTCAAAAAATGCCTTAAAAACAGCTTGTGTGGCTTCTTTGGACCTTCTGAATATCAAAGGAAGTGAAGAAATTGATTTAAATACAAATTAGGAATTTTGGTGATTTTTTGAAAAACTGGTCCTCACACAACAACGGGGTGTCCCTGACTCAAAATGGTGAAAAATGCAGTTTTTTTTCAAAACTCAAAAAATGCCTTAAAAACAGCTTGTGTAGCTTCTTTGGACCTTCTGAACATCAAAGGAAGTGAAGAAATTGATTTAAATACAAAATTGGAATTTTGGTGATTTTTTTGAAAAACTGGTCCTCACACAACAACAGGGGTGGCCCTGACTCAAAATGGCGAAAAATGCATTTTTTTTTTCAAAACTCAAAAAATGCCTTAAAAACAGCTTGTGTAGTTTTTTTGGACCTTCTGAACATCAAAGGAAGTGAAGAAATTGATTTAAATACAAAATTGGAATTTTGGTGATTTTTTCAAAAATTGGTCCTGACACGAATACAGGGGTTGCCCTCACTCAAAATTGGCAAAAAATGCAGTTTTTTTTCATACCTCAAAAAATGCCTTAAAAACAGCTTGTGTAGCTTTTTTGGACCTACTGAACATCAAAAGAAGTGAAGAAATTGATTTAAATACAAAGGTGGAATTTTGGTGATTTTTTTTTGAAAAACTGGTCCTCACACAACAACAGGGGTTGCCCTGACTCAAAATTGGCCAAAAATGATTTTTTTTCAAAACTCAAAAAATGCCTTAAAAACAGCTTGTGTAGCTTCTTTGGACCTTCTGAACATCAACGGAAGTGAAGAAATTGATTTAAATACAAAATTGGAATTTTGGTGATTTTTTTTTTGAAATACTGGTCCTCACACAACAACAGGGGTTGCCCTGACTCAAAATTGGCAAAAAATGATTTTTTTTCAAAACTCAAAAAATGCCTTAAAAACAGCTTGTGTAGCTTATTTGGACCTTCTGAACATCAAAGGAAGTGAAGAAATTGATTTAAATACAAAATTGGAATTTTGGTGATTTTTTGAAAAACTGGTCCTCACACAACAACGGGGTGTCCCTGACTCAAAATGGCGAAAAATGCAGGTTTTTTTTCAAAACTCAAAAAATGCCTTAAAAACAGCTTGTGTAGCTTCTTTTGACCTTCTGAACATCAAAGGAAGTGAAGAAATTGATTTAAATACAAAATTGGAATTTTGGTGATTTTTTGAAAAATTGGTCCTGACACCAATACAGGGGTTGCCCTGACTCAAAATGGCAAAAAATGACTTTTTTTTTCAAAACTCAAAAAATGCCTTAAAAACAGCTTGTGTAGCCTCTTTGGACCTACTGAACATCAAAGGAAGTGAAGAAATTGATTTAAATACAAATTTGGAATTTTGGTGATTTTTTGAAAAACTGGTCCTCACACAACAACGGGGTGTCCCTGACTCAAAATGGCGAAAAATGCAGTTTTATTTCAAAACTCAAAAAATGCCTTAAAAACAGCTTGTGTAGCTTCTTTGGATCTTCTGAACATCAAAGGAAGTGAAGAAATTGATTTAAATACAAATTTGGAATTTTGGTGATTTTTTGAAAAACTGGTCCTCACACAACAACAGGGGTTTCCCTGACTCAAAATGGCGAAAAATGCAGTTTTTTTTCAAAACTCAAAAAATGCCTTAAAAACAGCTTGTATAGCTTCTTTGGACCTTCTGAACATCAAAGGAAGTGAAGAAATTGATTTAAATACAAAATTGGAATTTTGGTGATTTTTTTAAAAATTGGTCCTGACACCAATACAGGGGTTGCCCTGACTCAAAATGGCAAAAAATGACTTTTTTTTTCAAAACTCAAAAAATGCCTTAAAAACAGCTTGTATAGCATCTTTGGACCTACTGAACATCAAAGGAAGTGAAGAAATTGATTTTAAAACAAATTTGGAATTTTGGTGATTTTTTGAAAAACTGGTCCACACATAACAACGGGGTGTCCCTGACTCAAAATGGCGAAAAATGCAGTTTTTTTTCAAGACTAAAAAAATGCCTTAAAAACAGCTTGTGTAGCTTCTTTGGACCTTCTGAACATCAAAGGAAGTGAAGAAATTGATTTAAATACAAAATTGGAATTTGGGTGATTTTTTGAAAAACTGGTCCTCACACAACAACGGGGTGTCCCTGACTCAAAATGGCGAAAAATGCAGTTTTTTTTTAAAACTCAAAAAAAGCCTTAAAAACAGCTTGTGTAGCTTCTTTGGACTTTCTGAACATCAAAGGAAGTGAAGAAATTGATTTAAATACAAAATTGGAATTTTGGTGATTTTTTGAAAAATTGGTCCTGACACGAATACAGGGGTTGCCCTGACTCAAAATGGCAAAAAATGACTTTTTTTTTCAAAAGTCAAAAAATGCCTTAAAAACAGCTTGTGTAGCTTCTTTGGACCTACTGAACATCAAAGGAAGTGAAGAAATTGATTTAAATACAAATTTGGAATTTTGGTGATTTTTTGAAAAACTGGTCCTCACACAACAACGGGGTGTCCCTGACTCAAAATGGCGAAAAATGCAGTTTTTTTTCAAAACTCAAAAAATGCCTTAAAAACAGCTTGTGTAGCTTTTTTGGACCTTCTGAACATCAAAGGAAGTGAAGAAATTGATTTAAATACAAATTTGGAATTTTGGTGATTTTTTGAAAAACTGGTCCTCACACAACAACAGGGGTTGCCGTGACTCAAAATGGCGAAAAATGCAGTTTTTTTTCAAAACTCAAAAAATGCCTTAAAAACAGCTTGTCTAGCATCTTTGGACCTACTGAACATCAAAGGAAGTGAAGAAATTGATTTAAATACAAAATTGGAATTTTGCTGATTTTTTGAAAAACTGGTCCTCACACAACAACAGGGGTGGCCCTGACTCAAAATGGCAAAAAATGCACTTTTTTTTCAAAACTCAAAAAATGCCTTAAAAACAGCTTGTGTAGCTTCTTTGGACCTATTGAACATCAAAGGAAGTGAAGAAATTGATTTAAATACAAAATTGGAATTTTGATGATTTTTTGAAAAATTGGTCCTGACACGAATACAGGGGTTGCCCTGACTCAAAATGGCAAAAAATGCCGTTTTTTTTCAAAACTAAAAAAATGCCTTAAAAACAGCTTGTGTAGCATCTTTGGACCTATTGAACATCAAAGGAAGTGAAGAAATTGATTTAAATACAAAATTGGAATTTTGATGATTTTTTTGAAATACTGGTCCTCACACAACAACAGGGGTGGCCCTGACTCAAAATGGCGAAAAATGCAGTTTTTTTTCAAAACTCAAAAAATGCCTTAAAAACAGCTTGTGTAGCTTCTTTGGACCTTCTGAACATCAAAGGAAGTGAAGAAATTGATTTAAATACAAAATTGGAATTTTGGTGATTTTTTGAAAAATTGGTCCTGACACGAATACAGGGGTTGCCCTGACTCAAAATGGCAAAAAATGCAGTTTTTTTTCAAAACTCAAAAAATGCCTTAAAAACAGCTTGTGTAGCTTCTTTGGACCTTCTGAACATCAAAGGAAGTGAAGAAATTGATTTAAATACAAAATTGGAATTTTGGTGATTTTTTGAAAAATTGGTCCTGACACGAATACAGGGGTTGCCCTGACTCAAAATGGCAAAAAATGACTTTTTTTTTCAAAACTCAAAAAATGCCTTAAAAACAGCTTGTCTAGCATCTTTGGACCTACTGAACATCAAAGGAAGTGAAGAAAGAGATTTTAAAACAAATTTGGAATTTTGGTGATTTTTTGAAAAACTGGTCCTCACACAACAACGGGGTGTCCCTGACTCAAAATGGCGAAAAATGCAGTTTTTTTTCAAAACTCAAAAAATGCCTTAAAAACAGCTTGTGTAGCTCCTTTGGACCTTCTGAACATCAAAGGAAGTGAAGAAATTGATTTAAATACAAAATTGGAATTTTGATGATTTTTTTTTGAAATACTGGTCCTCACACAACAACAGGGGTTTCCCTGACTCAAAATGGCGAAAAATGCAGTTTTTTTTCAAAACTCAAAAAATGCCTTAAAAACAGCTTGTCTAGCATCTTTGGACCTACTGAACATCAAAGGAAGTGAAGAAATTGATTTAAATACAAAATTGGAATTTTGGTGATTTTTTGAAAAACTGGTCCTCACACAACAACAGGGGTGGCCCTGACTCAAAATGGCAAAAAATGCCGTTTTTTTTCCAAGACTAAAAAAATGCCTTAAAAACAGCTTGTGTAGCTCCTTTGGACCTATTGAACATCAAAGGAAGTGAAGGAATTGAATTAAATACAAAATTGGAATTTTGATGATTTTTTTTTTTTGAAATACTGGTCCTCACACAACAACAGGGGTTGCCCTGACTCAAAATTGGCAAAAAATGATTTTTTTTCAAAACTCAAAAAATGCCTTAAAAACAGCTTGTGTGGCTTCTTTGGACCTTCTGAATATCAAAGGAAGTGAAGAAATTGATTTAAATACAAAATTGGAATTTTGGTGATTTTTTTGAAAAACTGGTCCTCACACAACAACAGGGGTGGCCCTGACTCAAAATGGCGAAAAATGCATTTTTTTTTCAAAACTCAAAAAATGCCTTAAAAACAGCTTGTGTAGCTTCTTTGGACCTTCTGAACATCAAAGGAAGTGAAGAAATTGATTTAAATACAAAATTGGAATTTTGGTGATTTTTTTGAAAAACTGGTCCTCACACAACAACAGGGGTGGCCCTGACTCAAAATGGCGAAAAATGCATTTTTTTTTCAAAACTCAAAAAATGCCTTAAAAACAGCTTGTGTAGTTTTTTTGGACCTTCTGAACATCAAAGGAAGTGAAGAAATTGATTTAAATACAAAATTGGAATTTTGGTGATTTTTTCAAAAATTGGTCCTGACACGAATACAGGGGTTGCCCTCACTCAAAATTGGCAAAAAATGCAGTTTTTTTTCAAAACTCAAAAAATGCCTTAAAAACAGCTTGTGTAGCTTTTTTGGACCTACTGAACATCAAAAGAAGTGAAGAAATTGATTTAAATACAAAGGTGGAATTTTGGTGATTTTTTTTTGAAAAACTGGTCCTCACACAACAACAGGGGTTGCCCTGACTCAAAATTGGCCAAAAATGATTTTTTTTCAAAACTCAAAAAATGCCTTAAAAACAGCTTGTGTAGCTTCTTTGGACCTTCTGAACATCAACGGAAGTGAAGAAATTGACTTAAATACAAAATTGGAATTTTGGTGATTTTTTTTTTGAAATACTGGTCCTCACACAACAACAGGGGTTGCCCTGACTCAAAATTGGCAAAAAATGATTTTTTTTCAAAACTCAAAAAATGCCTTAAAAACAGCTTGTGTAGCTTATTTGGACCTTCTGAACATCAAAGGAAGTGAAGAAATTGATTTAAATACAAAATTGGAATTTTGGTGATTTTTTGAAAAACTGGTCCTCACACAACAACGGGGTGTCCCTGACTCAAAATGGCGAAAAATGCAGGTTTTTTTTCAAAACTCAAAAAATGCCTTAAAAACAGCTTGTGTAGCTTCTTTTGACCTTCTGAACATCAAAGGAAGTGAAGAAATTGATTTAAATACAAAATTGGAATTTTGGTGATTTTTTGAAAAATTGGTCCTGACACCAATACAGGGGTTGCCCTGACTCAAAATGGCAAAAAATGACTTTTTTTTTCAAAACTCAAAAAATGCCTTAAAAACAGCTTGTGTAGCCTCTTTGGACCTACTGAACATCAAAGGAAGTGAAGAAATTGATTTAAATACAAATTTGGAATTTTGGTGATTTTTTGAAAAACTGGTCCTCACACAACAACGGGGTGTCCCTGACTCAAAATGGCGAAAAATGCAGTTTTTTTTCAAAACTCAAAAAATGCCTTAAAAACAGCTTGTGTAGCTTCTTTGGACCTTCTGAACATCAAAGGAAGTGAAGAAATTGATTTAAATACAAATTTGGAATTTTGGTGATTTTTTGAAAAACTGGTCCTCACACAACAACAGGGGTTTCCCTGACTCAAAATGGCGAAAAATGCAGTTTTTTTTCAAAACTCAAAAAATGCCTTAAAAACAGCTTGTATAGCTTCTTTGGACCTTCTGAACATCAAAGGAAGTGAAGAAATTGATTTAAATACAAAATTGGAATTTTGGTGATTTTTTTAAAAATTGGTCCTGACACCAATACAGGGGTTGCCCTGACTCAAAATGGCAAAAAATGACTTTTTTTTTCAAAACTCAAAAAATGCCTTAAAAACAGCTTGTATAGCATCTTTGGACCTACTGAACATCAAAGGAAGTGAAGAAATTGATTTTAAAACAAATTTGGAATTTTGGTGATTTTTTGAAAAACTGGTCCACACATAACAACGGGGTGTCCCTGACTCAAAATGGCGAAAAATGCAGTTTTTTTTCAAGACTAAAAAAATGCCTTAAAAACAGCTTGTGTAGCTTCTTTGGACCTTCTGAACATCAAAGGAAGTGAAGAAATTGATTTAAATACAAAATTGGAATTTGGGTGATTTTTTGAATAACTGGTCCTCACACAACAACGGGGTGTCCCTGACTCAAAATGGCGAAAAATGCAGTTTTTTTTTAAAACTCAAAAAAAGCCTTAAAAACAGCTTGTGTAGCTTCTTTGGACTTTCTGAACATCAAAGGAAGTGAAGAAATTGATTTAAATACAAAATTGGAATTTTGGTGATTTTTTGAAAAATTGGTCCTGACACGAATACAGGGGTTGCCCTGACTCAAAATGGCAAAAAATGACTTTTTTTTTCAAAAGTCAAAAAATGCCTTAAAAACAGCTTGTGTAGCTTCTTTGGACCTACTGAACATCAAAGGAAGTGAAGAAATTGATTTAAATACAAATTTGGAATTTTGGTGATTTTTTGAAAAACTGGTCCTCACACAACAACGGGGTGTCCCTGACTCAAAATGGCGAAAAATGCAGTTTTTTTTCAAAACTCAAAAAATGCCTTAAAAACAGCTTGTGTAGCTTCTTTGGACCTTCTGAACATCAAAGGAAGTGAAGAAATTGATTTAAATACAAATTTGGAATTTTGGTGATTTTTTGAAAAACTGGTCCTCACACAACAACAGGGGTTGCCGTGACTCAAAATGGCGAAAAATGCAGTTTTTTTTCAAAACTCAAAAAATGCCTTAAAAACAGCTTGTCTAGCATCTTTGGACCTACTGAACATCAAAGGAAGTGAAGAAATTGATTTAAATACAAAATTGGAATTTTGCTGATTTTTTGAAAAACTGGTCCTCACACAACAACAGGGGTGGCCCTGACTCAAAATGGCAAAAAATGCACTTTTTTTTCAAAACTCAAAAAATGCCTTAAAAACAGCTTGTGTAGCTTCTTTGGACCTTCTGAATATCAAAGGAAGTGAAGAAATTGATTTAAATACAAAATTGGAATTTTGATGATTTTTTGAAAAATTGGTCCTGACACGAATACAGGGGTTGCCCTGACTCAAAATGGCAAAAAATGCCGTTTTTTTTCAAAACTAAAAAAATGCCTTAAAAACAGCTTGTGTAGCATCTTTGGACCTATTGAACATCAAAGGAAGTGAAGGAATTGAATTAAATACAAAATTGGAATTTTGATGATTTTTTTTTGAAATACTGGTCCTCACACAACAACAGGGGTGGCCCTGACTCAAAATTGGCAAAAAATGTTTTTTTTTCAAAACTCAAAAAATGCCTTAAAAACAGCTTGTGTAGCTTCTTTGGACCTTCTGAACATCAAAGGAAGTGAAGAAATTGATTTAAACACAAAATTGGAATTTTGGTGATTTTTTGAAAAATTGGTCCTGACACGAATACAGGGGTTGACTTGACTCAAAATGGCAAAAAATGCAGTTTTTTTTCAAAACTCAAAAAATGCCTTAAAAACAGCTTGTGTAGCTTCTTTGGACCTTCTGAACATCAAAGGAAGTGAAGAAATTGATTTAAATACAAAATTGGAATTTTGATGATTTTTTTGAAATACTGGTCCTCACACAACAACAGGGGTGGCCCTGACTCAAAATGGCGAAAAATGCAGTTTTTTTTCAAAACTCAAAAAATGCCTTAAAAACAGCTTGTGTAGCTTCTTTGGACCTTCTGAACATCAAAGGAAGTGAAGAAATTGATTTAAATACAAAATTGGAATTTTGGTGATTTTTTGAAAAATTGGTCCTGACACGAATACAGGGGTTGCCCTGACTCAAAATGGCAAAAAATGCAGTTTTTTTTCAAAACTCAAAAAATGCCTTAAAAACAGCTTGTGTAGCTTCTTTGGACCTTCTGAACATCAAAGGAAGTGAAGAAATTGATTTAAATACAAAATTGGAATTTTGGTGATTTTTTGAAAAATTGGTCCTGACACGAATACAGGGGTTGCCCTGACTCAAAATGGCAAAAAATGACTTTTTTTTTCAAAACTCAAAAAATGCCTTAAAAACAGCTTGTGTAGCTTCTTTGGACCTACTGAACATCAAAGGAAGTGAAGAAAGAGATTTTAAAACAAATTTGGAATTTTGGTGATTTTTTGAAAAACTGGTCCTCACACAACAACGGGGTGTCCCTGACTCAAAATGGCGAAAAATGCAGTTTTTTTTCAAAACTCAAAAAATGCCTTAAAAACAGCTTGTGTAGCTCCTTTGGACCTTCTGAACATCAAAGGAAGTGAAGAAATTGATTTAAATACAAAATTGGAATTTTGATGATTTTTTTTGAAATACTGGTCCTCACACAACAACAGGGGTTGCCCTGACTCAAAATTGGCAAAAAATGATTTTTTTTTCAAAACTCAAAAAATGCCTTAAAAACAGCTTGTGTAGCTTCTTTGGACCTTCTGAACATCAAAGGAAGTGAAGAAATTGATTTAAATACAAAATTGGAATTTTGGTGATTTTTTTGAAAAACTGGTCCTCACACAACAACAGGGGTGGCCCTGACTCAAAATGGCGAAAAATGCATTTTTTTTTCAAAACTCAAAAAATGCCTTAAAAACAGCTTGTGTAGCTTTTTTGGACCTTCTGAACATCAAAGGAAGTGAAGAAATTGATTTAAATACAAAATTGGAATTTTGGTGATTTTTTCAAAAATTGGTCCTGACACGAATACAGGGGTTGCCCTGACTCAAAATTGGCAAAAAATGCAGTTTTTTTTCAAAACTCAAAAAATGCCTTAAAAACTGTTTGTCGAGCATTTTTGGACCTACTGAACATCAAAGGAAGTGAAGAAATTGATTTAAATACAAAGGTGGAATTTTGGTGATTTTTTTTTGAAAAACTGGTCCTCACACAACAACAGGGGTTGCCCTGACTCAAAATTGGCCAAAAATGATTTTTTTTTCAAAACTCAAAAAATGCCTTAAAAACAGCTTGTGTAGCTTCTTTGGACCTTCTGAACATCAAAAGAAGTGAAGAAATTGATTTAAATACAAATTTGGAATTTTGGTGATTTTTTGAAAAACTGGTCCTCACACAACAACAGGGGTTTCCCTGACTCAAAATGGGGCAAAATGCAGTTTTTTTTCAAAACTCAAAAAATGCCTTAAAAACAGCTTGTGTAGCTTCTTTGGACCTTCTGAACATCAAAGGAAGTGAAGAAATTGATTTAAATACAAAATTGGAACTTTGGTGATTTTTTGAAAAATTGGTCCTGACACGAATACAGGGGTTGCCCTGACTCAAAATGACAAAAAATGACTTTTTTTTCAAAACTCAAAAAATGCCTTAAAAACAGCTTGTCTAGCATCTTTGGACCTACTGAACATCAAAGGAAGTGAAGAAATTGATTTAAATACAAATTTGGAATTTTGGTGATTTTTTGAAAAACTGGTCCTCACACAACAACAGGGGTGGCCCTGACTCAAAATGGCAAAAAATGCCGTTTTTTTTCAAGACTAAAAAAATGCCTTAAAAACAGCTTGTGTAGCTCCTTTGGACCTATTGAACATCAAAGGAAGTGAAGGAATTGAATTAAATACAAAATTGGAATTTTGATGATTTTTTTTTTTTGAAATACTGGTCCTCACACAACAACAGGGGTTGCCCTGACTCAAAATTGGCAAAAAATGATTTTTTTTCAAAACTCAAGAAATGCCTTAAAAACAGCTTGTATAGCTTCTTTGGACCTTCTGAACATCAAAGGAAGTGAAGAAATTGATTTAAATACAAAATTGGAATTTTGGTGATTTTTTTAAAAATTGGTCCTGACACCAATACAGGGGTTGCCCTGACTCAAAATGGCAAAAAATGACTTTTTTTTTCAAAACTCAAAAAATGCCTTAAAAACAGCTTGTCTAGCATCTTTGGACCTACTGAACATCAAAGGAAGTGAAGAAATTGATTTTAAAACAAATTTGGAATGTTGGTGATTTTTTGAAAAACTGGTCCACACATAACAACGGGGTGTCCCTGACTCAAAATGGCGAAAAATGCAGTTTTTTTTCAAAACTCAAAAAATGCCTTAAAAACAGCTTGTGTAGCTTCTTTGGACCTTCTGAACATCAAAGGAAGTGAACAAATTGATTTAAATACAAAATTGGAATTTTGGTGATTTTTTGAAAAACTGGTCCTCACACAACAACAGGGGTGGCCCTGACTCAAAATGGCAAAAAATGCAGTTTTTTTTTCAAAACTCAAAAAATGCCTTAAAAACAGCTTGTGTAGCTTCTTTGGACCTTCTGAATATCAAAGGAAGTGAAGAAATTGATTTAAATACAAAATTGGAATTTTGATGATTTTTTGAAAAATTGGTCCTGACACGAATACAGGGGTTGCCCTGACTCAAAATGGCAAAAAATGCCGTTTTTTTTCAAAACTAAAAAAATGCCTTAAAAACAGCTTGTGTAGCATCTTTGGACCTATTGAACATCAAAGGAAGTGAAGGAATTGAATTAAATACAAAATTGGAATTTTGATGATTTTTTTTTGAAATACTGGTCCTCACACAACAACAGGGGTGGCCCTGACTCAAAATTGGCAAAAAATGTTTTTTTTTCAAAACTCAAAAAATGCCTTAAAAACAGCTTGTGTAGCTTCTTTGGACCTTCTGAACATCAAAGGAAGTGAAGAAATTGATTTAAACACAAAATTGGAATTTTGGTGATTTTTTGAAAAATTGGTCCTGACACGAATACAGGGGTTGACTTGACTCAAAATGGCAAAAAATGCAGTTTTTTTTCAAAACTCAAAAAATGCCTTAAAAACAGCTTGTGTAGCTTCTTTGGACCTTCTGAACATCAAAGGAAGTGAAGAAATTGATTTAAATACAAAATTGGAATTTTGATGATTTTTTTGAAATACTGGTCCTCACACAACAACAGGGGTGGCCCTGACTCAAAATGGCGAAAAATGCAGTTTTTTTTCAAAACTCAAAAAATGCCTTAAAAACAGCTTGTGTAGCTTCTTTGGACCTTCTGAACATCAAAGGAAGTGAAGAAATTGATTTAAATACAAAATTGGAATTTTGGTGATTTTTTGAAAAATTGGTCCTGACACGAATACAGGGGTTGCCCTGACTCAAAATGGCAAAAAATGCAGTTTTTTTTCAAAACTCAAAAAATGCCTTAAAAACAGCTTGTGTAGCTTCTTTGGACCTTCTGAACATCAAAGGAAGTGAAGAAATTGATTTAAATACAAAATTGGAATTTTGGTGATTTTTTGAAAAATTGGTCCTGACACGAATACAGGGGTTGCCCTGACTCAAAATGGCAAAAAATGACTTTTTTTTTCAAAACTCAAAAAATGCCTTAAAAACAGCTTGTGTAGCTTCTTTGGACCTACTGAACATCAAAGGAAGTGAAGAAAGAGATTTTAAAACAAATTTGGAATTTTGGTGATTTTTTGAAAAACTGGTCCTCACACAACAACGGGGTGTCCCTGACTCAAAATGGCGAAAAATGCAGTTTTTTTTCAAAACTCAAAAAATGCCTTAAAAAAAGCTTGTGTAGCTTCTTTGGACCTTCTGAACATCAAAGGAAGTGAAGAAATTGATTTAAATACAAAATTGGAATTTTGGTGATTTTTTTGAAAAACTGGTCCTCACACAACAACAGGGGTGGCCCTGACTCAAAATGGCGAAAAATGCATTTTTTTTTCAAAACTCAAAAAATGCCTTAAAAACAGCTTGTGTAGCTTTTTTGGACCTTCTGAACATCAAAGGAAGTGAAGAAATTGATTTAAATACAAAATTGGAATTTTGGTGATTTTTTCAAAAATTGGTCCTGACACGAATACAGGGGTTGCCCTGACTCAAAATTGGCAAAAAATGCAGTTTTTTTTCAAAACTCAAAAAATGCCTTAAAAACTGTTTGTCGAGCATTTTTGGACCTACTGAACATCAAAGGAAGTGAAGAAATTGATTTAAATACAAAGGTGGAATTTTGGTGATTTTTTTTTGAAAAACTGGTCCTCACACAACAACAGGGGTTGCCCTGACTCAAAATTGGCCAAAAATGATTTTTTTTTCAAAACTCAAAAAATGCCTTAAAAACAGCTTGTGTAGCTTCTTTGGACCTTCTGAACATCAAAAGAAGTGAAGAAATTGATTTAAATACAAATTTGGAATTTTGGTGATTTTTTGAAAAACTGGTCCTCACACAACAACAGGGGTTTCCCTGACTCAAAATGGGGCAAAATGCAGTTTTTTTTCAAAACTCAAAAAATGCCTTAAAAACAGCTTGTGTAGCTTCTTTGGACCTTCTGAACATCAAAGGAAGTGAAGAAATTGATTTAAATACAAAATTGGAACTTTGGTGATTTTTTGAAAAATTGGTCCTGACACGAATACAGGGGTTGCCCTGACTCAAAATGACAAAAAATGACTTTTTTTTCAAAACTCAAAAAATGCCTTAAAAACAGCTTGTCTAGCATCTTTGGACCTACTGAACATCAAAGGAAGTGAAGAAATTGATTTAAATACAAATTTGGAATTTTGGTGATTTTTTGAAAAACTGGTCCTCACACAACAACAGGGGTGGCCCTGACTCAAAATGGCAAAAAATGCCGTTTTTTTTCAAGACTAAAAAAATGCCTTAAAAACAGCTTGTGTAGCTCCTTTGGACCTATTGAACATCAAAGGAAGTGAAGGAATTGAATTAAATACAAAATTGGAATTTTGATGATTTTTTTTTTTTGAAATACTGGTCCTCACACAACAACAGGGGTTGCCCTGACTCAAAATTGGCAAAAAATGATTTTTTTTCAAAACTCAAGAAATGCCTTAAAAACAGCTTGTATAGCTTCTTTGGACCTTCTGAACATCAAAGGAAGTGAAGAAATTGATTTAAATACAAAATTGGAATTTTGGTGATTTTTTTAAAAATTGGTCCTGACACCAATACAGGGGTTGCCCTGACTCAAAATGGCAAAAAATGACTTTTTTTTTCAAAACTCAAAAAATGCCTTAAAAACAGCTTGTCTAGCATCTTTGGACCTACTGAACATCAAAGGAAGTGAAGAAATTGATTTTAAAACAAATTTGGAATGTTGGTGATTTTTTGAAAAACTGGTCCACACATAACAACGGGGTGTCCCTGACTCAAAATGGCGAAAAATGCAGTTTTTTTTCAAAACTCAAAAAATGCCTTAAAAACAGCTTGTGTAGCTTCTTTGGACCTTCTGAACATCAAAGGAAGTGAACAAATTGATTTAAATACAAAATTGGAATTTTGGTGATTTTTTGAAAAACTGGTCCTCACACAACAACAGGGGTGGCCCTGACTCAAAATGGCAAAAAATGCAGTTTTTTTTTCAAAACTCAAAAAATGCCTTAAAAACAGCTTGTGTAGCTTCTTTGGACCTTCTGAATATCAAAGGAAGTGAAGAAATTGATTTAAATACAAAATTGGAATTTTGATGATTTTTTGAAAAATTGGTCCTGACACGAATACAGGGGTTGCCCTGACTCAAAATGGCAAAAAATGCCGTTTTTTTTCAAAACTAAAAAAATGCCTTAAAAACAGCTTGTGTAGCATCTTTGGACCTATTGAACATCAAAGGAAGTGAAGGAATTGAATTAAATACAAAATTGGAATTTTGATGATTTTTTTTTGAAATACTGGTCCTCACACAACAACAGGGGTGACCCTGACTCAAAATTGGCAAAAAATGATTTTTTTTCAAAACTCAAAAAATGCCTTAAAAACAGCTTGTGTAGCTTCTTTGGACCTTCTGAACATCAAAGGAAGTGAAGAAATTGATTTAAACACAAAATTGGAATTTTGGTGATTTTTTGAAAAATTGGTCCTGACACGAATACAGGGGTTGACTTGACTCAAAATGGCGAAAAATGCAGTTTTTTTTCAAAACTCAAAAAATGCCTTAAAAACAGCTTGTGTAGCTTCTTTGGACCTTCTGAACATCAAAGGAAGTGAAGAAATTGATTTAAATACAAAATTGGAATTTTGGTGATTTTTTGAAAAATTGGTCCTGACACGAATACAGGGGTTGCCCTGACTCAAAATGGCAAAAAATGCAGTTTTTTTTCAAAACTCAAAAAATGCCTTAAAAACAGCTTGTGTAGCTTCTTTGGACCTTCTGAACATCAAAGGAAGTGAAGAAATTGATTTAAATACAAAATTGGAATTTTGGTGATTTTTTGAAAAATTGGTCCTGACACGAATACAGGGGTTGCCCTGACTCAAAATGGCAAAAATGACTTTTTTTTTCAAAACTCAAAAAATGCCTTAAAAACAGCTTGTGTAGCTTCTTTGGACCTTCTGAACATCAAAGGAAGTGAAGAAATTGATTTAAATACAAAATTGGAATTTTGGTGATTTTTTTGAAAAACTGGTCCTCACACAACAACAGGGGTGGCCCTGACTCAAAATGGCGAAAAATGCATTTTTTTTTTCAAAACTCAAAAAATGCCTTAAAAACAGCTTGTGTAGCTTTTTTGGACCTTCTGAACATCAAAGGAAGTGAAGAAATTGATTTAAATACAAAATTGGAATTTTGGTGATTTTTTCAAAAATTGGTCCTGACACGAATACAGGGGTTGCCCTGACTCAAAATTGGCAAAAAATGCAGTTTTTTTTCAAAACTCAAAAAATGCCTTAAAAACTGTTTGTCGAGCATTTTTGGACCTACTGAACATCAAAGGAAGTGAAGAAATTGATTTAAATACAAAGGTGGAATTTTGGTGATTTTATTGTGAAAAACTGGTCCTCACACAACAACGGGGTGTCCCTGACTCAAAATGGCGAAAAATGCAGTTTTTTTTTAAAACTCAAAAAAAGCCTTAAAAACAGCTTGTGTAGCTTCTTTGGACTTTCTGAACATCAAAGGAAGTGAAGAAATTGATTTAAATACAAAATTGGAATTTTGGTGATTTTTTGAAAAACTGGTCCTCACACAACAACGGGGTGTCCCTGACTCAAAATGGCGAAAAATGCAGTTTTTTTTTAAAACTCAAAAAATGCCTTAAAAACAGCTTGTGTAGCTTCTTTGGACCTTCTGAACATCAAAGGAAGTGAAGAAATTGATTTAAATACAAAATTGGAATTTTGGTGATTTTTTGAAAAATTGGTCCTGACACGAATACAGGGGTTGCCCTGACTCAAAATGGCAAAAAATGACTTTTTTTTCAAAACTCAAAAAATGCCTTAAAAACAGCTTGTGTAGCTTCTTTGGACCTACTGAACATCAAAGGAAGTGAAGAAATTGATTTAAATACAAATTTGGAATTTTGGTGATTTTTTGAAAAACTGGTCCTCACACAACAACGGGGTGTCCCTGACTCAAAATGGCGAAAAATGCAGTTTTTTTTCAAAACTCAAAAAATGCCTTAAAAACAGCTTGTGTAGCTTCTTTGGACCTTCTGAACATCAAAGGAAGTGAAGAAATTGATTTAAATACAAAATTGGAATTTTGGTGATTTTTTGAAAAACTGGTCCTCACACAACAACAGGGGTTGCCCTCACTCAAAATGGCGAAAAATGCAGTTTTTTTTCAAAACTCAAAAAATGCCTTAAAAACAGCTTGTGTAGCTTCTTTGGACCTTCTGAACATCAAAGGAAGTGAAGAAATTGATTTAAATACAAAATTGGAATTTTGGTGATTTTTTGAAAAATTGGTCCTGACACGAATACAGGGGTTGCCCTGACTCAAAATGACAAAAAATGACTTTTTTTTCAAAACTCAAAAAATGCCTTAAAAACAGCTTGTCTAGCATCTTTGGACCTACTGAACATCAAAGGAAGTGAAGAAATTGATTTAAATACAAAATTGGAATTTTGGTGATTTTTTGAAAAACTGGTCCTCACACAACAACAGGGGTGGCCCTGACTCAAAATGGCAAAAAATGCAGTTTTTTTTCAAAACTCAAAAAATGCCTTAAAAACAGCTTGTGTAGCTTCTTTGGACCTTCTGAATATCAAAGGAAGTGAAGAAATTGATTTAAATACAAAATTGGAATTTTGATGATTTTTTGAAAAATTGGTCCTGACACGAATACAGGGGTTGACCTGACTCAAAATGGCAAAAAATGCAGTTTTTTTTCAAAACTCAAAAAATGCCTTAAAAACAGCTTGTGTAGCTTCTTTGGACCTTCTGAACATCAAAGGAAGTGAAGAAATTGATTTAAATACAAAATTGGAATTTTGATGATTTTTTTGAAATACTGGTCCTCACACAACAACAGGGGTGGCCCTGACTCAAAATGGCAAAAAATGCAGTTTTTTTTCAAAACTCAAAAAATGCCTTAAAAACAGCTTGTGTAGCTTCTTTGGACCTTCTGAACATCAAAGGAAGTGAACAAATTGATTTAAATACAAAATTGGAATTTTGGTGATTTTTTCAAAAATTGGTCCTGACACGAATACAGGGGTTGCCGTGACTCAAAATGGCAAAAAATTACTTTTTTTTCAAAACTCAAAAAATGCCTTAAAAACAGCTTGTCTAGCATTTTTGGACCTACTGAACATCAAAGGAAGTGAAGAAAGAGATTTTAAAACAAATTTGGAATTTTGGTGATTTTTTGAAAAACTGGTCCTCACACAACAACGGGGTGTCCCTGACTCAAAATGGTGAAAAATACAGTTTTTTTTCAAAACTCAAAAAATGCCTTAAAAACAGCTTGTCTAGCATCTTTGGACCTATTGAACATCAAAGGAAGTGAAGGAATTGAATTAAATACAAAATTGGAACTTTGGTGATTTTTTAAAAAATTGGTCCTGACACCAATAGAGGGGTTGCCCTGACTCAAAATGGCAAAAAATGACTTTTTTTTTCAAAACTCAAAAAATGCCTTAAAAACAGCTTGTCTAGCATCTTTGGACCTACTGAACATGAAAGGAAGTGAAGAAATTGATTTTAAAACAAATTTGGAATTTTGGTGATTTTTTGAAAAACTGGTCCACACATAACAACGGGGTGTCCCTGACTCAAAATGGCGAAAAATGCAGTTTTTTTTCAGAACTCAAAAAATGCCTTAAAAACTGTTTGTCGAGCATTTTTGGACCTACTGAACATCAAAGGAAGTGAAGAAATTGATTTAAATACAAAGGTGGAATTTTGGTGATTTTTTTGTGAAAAACTGGTCCTCACACAACAACGGGGTGTCCCTGACTCAAAATGGCGAAAAATGCAGTTTTTTTTTAAAACTCAAAAAAAGCCTTAAAAACAGCTTGTGTAGCTTCTTTGGACTTTCTGAACATCAAAGGAAGTGAAGAAATTGATTTAAATACAAAATTGGAATTTTGGTGATTTTTTGAAAAACTGGTCCTCACACAACAACGGGGTGTCCCTGACTCAAAATGGCGAAAAATGCAGTTTTTTTTTAAAACTCAAAAAATGCCTTAAAAACAGCTTGTGTAGCTTCTTTGGACCTTCTGAACATCAAAGGAAGTGAAGAAATTGATTTAAATACAAAATTGGAATTTTGGTGATTTTTTGAAAAATTGGTCCTGACACGAATACAGGGGTTGCCCTGACTCAAAATGGCAAAAAATGACTTTTTTTTCAAAACTCAAAAAATGCCTTAAAAACAGCTTGTGTAGCTTCTTTGGACCTACTGAACATCAAAGGAAGTGAAGAAATTGATTTAAATACAAATTTGGAATTTTGGTGATTTTTTGAAAAACTGGTCCTCACACAACAACGGGGTGTCCCTGACTCAAAATGGCGAAAAATGCAGTTTTTTTTCAAAACTCAAAAAATGCCTTAAAAACAGCTTGTGTAGCTTCTTTGGACCTTCTGAACATCAAAGGAAGTGAAGAAATTGATTTAAATACAAAATTGGAATTTTGGTGATTTTTTGAAAAACTGGTCCTCACACAACAACAGGGGTTGCCCTCACTCAAAATGGCGAAAAATGCAGTTTTTTTTCAAAACTCAAAAAATGCCTTAAAAACAGCTTGTGTAGCTTCTTTGGACCTTCTGAACATCAAAGGAAGTGAAGAAATTGATTTAAATACAAAATTGGAATTTTGGTGATTTTTTGAAAAATTGGTCCTGACACGAATACAGGGGTTGCCCTGACTCAAAATGACAAAAAATGACTTTTTTTTCAAAACTCAAAAAATGCCTTAAAAACAGCTTGTCTAGCATCTTTGGACCTACTGAACATCAAAGGAAGTGAAGAAATTGATTTAAATACAAAATTGGAATTTTGGTGATTTTTTGAAAAACTGGTCCTCACACAACAACAGGGGTGGCCCTGACTCAAAATGGCAAAAAATGCAGTTTTTTTTCAAAACTCAAAAAATGCCTTAAAAACAGCTTGTGTAGCTTCTTTGGACCTTCTGAATATCAAAGGAAGTGAAGAAATTGATTTAAATACAAAATTGGAATTTTGATGATTTTTTGAAAAATTGGTCCTGACACGAATACAGGGGTTGCCCTGACTCAAAATGGCAAAAAATGCCGTTTTTTTTTCAAAACTAAAAAAATGCCTTAAAAACAGCTTGTGTAGCATCTTTGGACCTATTGAACATCAAAGGAAGTGAAGGAATTGAATTAAATACAAAATTGGAATTTTGATGATTTTTTTTTTAAATACTGGTCCTCACACAACAACAGGGGTGGCCCTGACTCAAAATTGGCAAAAAATGATTTTTTTTCAAAACTCAAAAAATGCCTTAAAAACAGCTTGTGTAGCTTCTTTGGACCTTCTGAACATCAAAGGAAGTGAAGAAATTGATTTAAATACAAAATTGGAATTTGGGTGATTTTTTGAAAAACTGGTCCTCACACAACAACGGTGTGTCCCTGACTCAAAATGGCGAAAAATGCAGTTTTTTTTTCAAAACTCAAAAAATGCCTTAAAAACAGCTTGTGTAGCTTCTTTGGACCTTCTGAACATCAATGGAAGTGAAGAAATTGATTTAAACACAAAATTGGAATTTTGGTGATTTTTTGAAAAATTGGTCCTGACACGAATACAGGGGTTGACCTGACTCAAAATGGCAAAAAATGCAGTTTTTTTTCAAAACTCAAAAAATGCCTTAAAAACAGCTTGTGTAGCTTCTTTGGACCTTCTGAACATCAAAGGAAGTGAAGAAATTGATTTAAATACAAAATTGGAATTTTGGTGATTTTTTGAAAAATTGGTCCTGACACGAATACAGGGGTTGCCCTGACTCAAAATGGCAAAAAATGCAGTTTTTTTTCAAAACTCAAAAAATGCCTTAAAAACAGCTTGTCTAGCATCTTTGGACCTACTGAACATCAAAGGAAGTGAAGAAAGAGATTTTAAAACAAATTTGGAATTTTGCTGATTTTTTGAAAAACTGGTCCTCACACAACAACGGGGTGTCCCTGACTCAAAATGGTGAAAAATGCAGTTTTTTTTCAAAACTCAAAAAATGCCTTAAAAACAGCTTGTCTAGCATCTTTGGACCTATTGAACATCAAAGGAAGTGAAGGAATTGAATTAAATACAAAATTGGAATTTTGATGATTTTTTTTTGAAATACTGGTCCTCACACAACAACAGGGGTTGCCCTGACTCAAAATTGGCAAAAAATGACTTTTTTTTCAAAACTCAAAAAATGCCTTAAAAAAAGCTTGTGTAGCTTCTTTGGACCTACTCAACATCAAAGGAAGTGAAGAAAATGATTTAAATACAAAATTGGAATTTTGGTGATTTTTTGAAAAATTGGTCCTGACACGAATACAGGGGTTGCCCTGACTCAAAATGGCAAAAAATGACTTTTTTTTCAAAACTCAAAAAATGCCTTAAAAACAGCTTGTGTAGCTTCTTTGGACCTACTGAACATCAAAGGAAGTGAAGGAATTGATTTAAATACAAAATTGGAATTTTGTTGATTTTTTGAAAAACTGGTCCTCACACAACAACGGGGTGTCCCTGACTCAAAATGGCGAAAAATGCAGTTTTTTTTCAAAACTCAAAAAATGCCTAAAAACAGCTTGTGTAGCTTCTTTGGACGTTCTGAACATCAAAGGAAGTGAAGAAATTGATTTAAATACAAATTTGGAATTTTGGTAATTTTTTGAAAAACTGGTCCTCACACAACAACGGGGTGTCCCTGACTCAAAATGGCGAAAAATGCAGTTTTTTTTCAAAACTCAAAAAATGCCTTAAAAACTGTTTGTCGAGCATTTTTGGACCTACTGAACATCAAAGGAAGTGAAGAAATTGATTTAAATACAAATTTGGAATTTTGGTGATTTTTTGAAAAATTGGTCCTGACATGAATACAGGGGTTGCCCTGAGTCAAAATGGCAAAAATGACTTTTTTTTTCAAAACTCAAAAAATGCCTTAAAAACAGCTTGTCTAGCATCTTTGGACCTACTGAACATCAAAGGAAGTGAAGAAATTGATTTAAATACAAATTTGGAATTTTGGTGATTTTTTGAAAAACTGGTCCTCACACAACAACGGGGTGTCCCTGACTCAAAATGGCGAAAAATGCAGTTTTTTTTCAAAACTCAAAAAATGCCTTAAAAACAGCTTGTGTAGCTTCTTTGGACCTACTGAACATCAAAGGAAGTGAAGAAATTGATTTAAATACAAATTTGGAATTTTGGTGATTTTTTGAAAAACTGGTCCTCACACAACAACAGGGGTAGCCCTGACTCAAAATTGGGAAAAAATGATTTTTTTTCAAAACTCAAAAAATGCCTTAAAAACAGCTTGTGAAGCTTCTTTGGACCTCCTGAACATCAAAGGAAGTGAAGAAATTGATTTAAATACAAAATTGGAATTTTGGTGATTTTTTGAAAAATTGGTCCTGACACGAATACAGGGGTGGCCCTGACTCAAAATGGCGAAAAATGCAGTTATTTTTTCAAAACTCAAAAAAATGCCTTAAAAACAGCTTGTCTAGCATCTTTGGACCTTCTGAACATCAAAGGAAGTGAAGAAATTGATTTAAATACAAATTTGGAATTTTGGTGATTTTTTGAAAAACTGGTCCTCACACAACAACAGGGGTGGCCCTGACTCAAAATGGCAAAAAATGCCGTTTTTTTTTCAAAACTAAAAAAATGCCTTAAAAACAGCTTGTGTAGCTTCTTTGGACCTACTGAACATCAAAGGAAGTGAAGGAATTGATTTAAATACTAAATTGGAATTTTGGTGATTTTTTTTTAAAATACTGGTCCTCACACAACAACAGGGGTTGCCCTGACTCAAAATGGCAAAAAATAACTTTTTTTTCAAAACTCAAAAAATGCCTTAAAAACAGCTTGTCTAGCATCTTTGGACCTACTGAACATCAAAGGAAGTGAAGAAATTGATTTAAATACAAATTTGGAATTTTGGTGATTTTTTGAAAAACTGGTCCTCACACAACAACGGGGTGTCCCTGACTCAAAATGGCAAAAAATGACTTTTTTTTCAAAACTCAAAAAATGCCTTAAAAACAGCTTGTCTAGCTTCTTTGGACCTACTGAACATCAAAGGAAGTGAAGGATTTGATTTAAATACAAAATTGGAATTTTGATGATTTTTTTGAAAAACTGGTCCTCACACAACAACAGGGGTGGCCCTGACTCAAAATGGCAAAAAATGCCGTTTTTTTTCAAAACTCAAAAAATGCCTTAAAAACAGCTTGTCTAGCATCTTTGGACCTATTGAACATCAAAGGAAGTGAAGGAATTGAATTAAATACAAAATTGGAATTTTCATGATTTTTTTTTTTGAAATACTGGTCCTCACACAACAACAGGGGTTGCCCTGACTCAAAATTTGCAAAAAATGATTTTTTTTCAAAACTCAAAAAATGCCTTAAAAACAGCTTGTCTAGCTTCTTTGGACCTTCTGAACATCAAAGGAAGTGAAGAAATTGATTTAAATACAAAATTGGAATTTTGGTGATTTTTTGAAAAACTGGTCCTCACACAACAACGGGGTGTCCCTGACTCAAAATGGCAAAAAATGACTTTTTTTTTCAAAACTCAAAAAATGCCTTAAAAACAGCTTGTCTAGCATCTTTGGACCTATTGAACATCAAAGGAAGTGAAGGAATTGAATTAAATACAAAATTGGAATTTTGATGATTTTTTTTTTTGAAATACTGGTCCTCACACAACAACAGGGGTTGCCCTGACTCAAAATTGGCAAAAAATGATTTTTTTTCAAAACTCAAAAAATGCCTTTAAAACAGCTTGTGTAGCTTCTTTGGACCTACTGAACATCAAAGGAAGTGAAGAAATTGATTTAAATACAAAATTGGAATTTTGGTGATTTTTTGAAAAATTGGTCCTGCCACGAATACAGGGGTTGCCCTGACTCAAAATGGCAAAAAAATGACTTTTCTTTCAAAACTCAAAAAATGCCTTAAAAACAGCTTGTCTAGCATCTTTGGACCTACTGAACATCAAAGGAAGTGAAGAAATTGATTTAAATACAAATTTGGAATTTTGGTGATTTTTTGAAAAACTGGTCCTCACACAACAACGGGGGTGGCCCTGACTCAAAATGGTGAAAAATGCAGTTTTTTTTTCAAAACTCAAAAAATGCCTTAAAAACAGCTTGTCTAGCTTCTTTGGACCTTTTGAACATCAAAGGAAGTGAAGAAATTGATTTAAATACAAAATTGGAATTTTGGTGATTTTTTGAAAAATTGGTCCTGACACGAATACAGGGTTGTCCCTGACTCAAAATGGCGAAAAATGCAGTTTTTTTTTCAAAACTCCAAAAATGCCTTAAAAACTGTTTGTCGAGCATTTTTAGACCTACTGAACATCAAAGGAAGTGAAGAAATTGATTTAAATACAAATTTGGAATTTTGGTGAATTTTTGAAAAACTGGTCCTCACACAACAACAAGGGTGGCCCTGACTCAAAATGGCAAAAAATGCCGTTTTTTTTCAAAAGTAAAAAATTCCTAAAAAACAGCTTGTCTAGCATCTTTGGACCTATTGAACATCAAAGGAAGTGAAGGAATTGAATTAAATACAAAATTGGAATTTTGATGATTTTTTTTTGAAATACTGGTTCTCACACAACAACAGGGGTTGCCCTGACTCAAAATGGCAAAAAATGCCGTTTTTTTTCAAAACTAAAAAAATGCCTTAAAAACAGCTTGTGTAGCTTCTTTGGACCTACTGAACATCAAAGGAAGTGAAGAAATTGATTTAAATACAAATTTGGAATTTTGGTGATTTTTTGAAAAACTGGTCCTCACACAACAACAGGGGTGGCCCTGACTCAAAATGGCAAAAAATGCCGTTTTTTTTCAAAACTAAAAAAATGCCTTAAAAACAGCTTGTCTAGCATCTTTGGACCTATTGAACATCAAAGGAAGTGAAGGAATTGAATTAAATACAAAATTGGAATTTTGATGATTTTTTTTTTTAAATACTGGTCCTCACACAACAACAGGGGTTGCCCTGACTCAAAATGGCAAAAAATGCCGTTTTTTTTCAAAAGTAAAAAATTCCTAAAAAACAGCTTGTCTAGCATCTTTGGACCTATTGAACATCAAAGGAAGTGAAGGAATTGAATTAAATACAAAATTGGAATTTTGATGATTTTTTTTTGAAATACTGGTTCTCACACAACAACGGGGTGTCCCTGACTCAAAATGGCAAAAAATGCCGTTTTTTTTCAAAACTCAAAAAATGCCTTAAAAACAGCTTTTGTAGCTTCTTTGGACCTACTGAACATCAAAGGAAGTGAAGAAATTGATTTAAATACAAATTTGGAATTTTGGTGATTTTTTGAAAAACTGGTCCTCACACAACAACAGGGGTTGCCCTGACTCAAAATTGGCAAAAAATGATTTTTTTTCAAAACTCAAAAAATGCCTTAAAAACAGCTTGTGTAGCTTCTTTGGACCTTCTGAACATCAAAGGAAGTGAAGAAATTGATTTAAATACAAAATTGGAATTTTGGTGATTTTTTGAAAAACTGGTCCTCACACAACAACGGGGTGTCCCTGACTCAAAATGGCAAAAAATGACTTTTTTTTTCAAAACTCAAAAAATGCCTTAAAACAGCTTGTCTAGCATCTTTGGACCTACTGAACATCAAAGGAAGTGAAGAAATTGATTTTAAAACAAATTTGGAATTTTGGTGATTTTTTGAAAAACTGGTCCACACATACCAACGGGGTGTCCCTGACTCAAAATGGCGAAAAATGCACTTTTTTTTCAAAACTCAAAAAATGCCTTAAAAACAGCTTGTGTAGCTTCTTTGGACCTACTGAACATCAAAGGAAGTGAAGAAATTGATTTAAATACAAAATTGGAATTTTGATGATTTTTTTTTGAAATACTGGTCCTCACACAACAACAGGGGTTGCCCTGACTCAAAATTGGCAAAAAATGATTTTTTTTCAAAACTCAAAAAATGCCTTAAAAAGCTTGTGTAGCTTCTTTGGACCTGCTGAACATCAAAGGAAGTGAAGAAATTGATTTAAATACAAAATTGGAATTTTGGTGATTTTTTGAAAAATTGGTCCTGCCACGAATACAGGGGTTGCCCTGACTCAAAATGGCAAAAAATGACTTTTCTTTCAAAACTCAAAAAATGCCTTAAAAACAGCTTGTCTAGCATCTTTGGACCTACTGAACATCAAAGGAAGTGAAGAAATTGATGTAAATACAAAATTGGAATTTTGGTGATTTTTTGAAAAATTGGTCCTGACACGAATACAGGGGTTGCCCTGACTCAAAATGGCAAAAAATGAATTTTTTTTTCAAAACTCAAAAAATGCCTCAAAAACAGCATGTGTAGCTTCTTTGGACCTACTGAACATCAAAGGAAGTGAAGAAATTGATTTAAATACAAAATTGGAATTTTGATGATTTTTTTGAAATACTGGTCCTCACACAACAACAGGGGTGGCCCTGACTCAAAATGGCGAAAAATGCAGTTTTTTTTCAAAACTCCAAAAATTCCTTAAAAACTGTTTGTCGAGCATTTTTGGACCTACTGAACATCAAAGGAAGTGAAAAAATTGATTTAAAAACAAAATTGGAATTTTGGTGATTTTTTGAAAAATTGGTCCTGCCACGAATACAGGGGTTGCCCTGACTCAAAATGGCCAAAAATGACTTTTTTTTCAAAACTCAAAAAATGCCTTAAAAGCAGCTTGTCTCGCATCTTTGGACCTACTGAACATCAAAGGAAGTGAAGAAATTGATTTAAATACAAATTTGGAATTTTGGTGATTTTTTGAAAAACTGGTCCTCACACAACAACGGGGGTGGCCCTGACTCAAAATGGCAAAAAATGACTTTTTTTTTCAAAACTCAAAAAATGCCTTAAAAACAGCTTGTCTAGCTTCTTTGGACCTTCTGAACATCAAAGGAAGTGAAGAAATTGATTTAAATACAAAATTGGAATTTTGGTGATTTTTTGAAAAATTGGTACTGACACGAATACAGGGTTGTCCCTGACTCAAAATGGCGAAAAATGCAGTTTTTTTTTCAAAACTCAAAAAATGCCTTAAAAACTGTTTGTCGAGCATTTTTAGACCTACTGAACATCAAAGGAAGTGAAGAAATTGATTTAAATACAAATTTGGAATTTTGGTGATTTTTTGAAAAACTGGTCCTCACACAACAACAGGGGTGGCCCTGACTCAAAATGGCAAAAAATGCCGTTTTTTTTCAAAACTAAAAAAATGCCTTAAAAACAGCTTGTCTAGCATCTTTGGACCTATTGAACATCAAAGGAAGTGAAGGAATTGAATTAAATACAAAATTGGAATTTTGATGATTTTTTTTGAAATACTGGTTCTCACACAACGACAGGGGTTGCCCTGACTCAAAATGGCAAAAAATGCCGTTTTTTTTCAAAACTCAAAAAATGCCTTAAAAACAGGTTGTGTAGCTTCTTTGGACCTACTGAACATCAAAGGAAGTGAAGGAATTGATTTAAATACAAAATTGGAATTTTGGTGATTTTTTGAAAAATTGGTCCTGACACGAATACAGGGGTTGCCCTGACTCAAAATGGCAAAAAATGACTTTTTTTTCAAAACTCAAAAAATGCCTTAAAAACAGCTTGTCTAGCATCTTTTGACCTACTGAACATCAAAGGAAGTGAAGAAATTGATGTAAATACAAATTTGGAATTTTGGTGATTTTTTGAAAAACTGGTCCTCACACAACAACGGGGGTGGCCCTGACTCAAAATGGCGAAAAATGACTTTTTTTTCAAAACTCAAAAAATGCCTTAAAAACAGCTTGTGTAGCTTCTTTGGACCTTCTGAACATCAAAGGAAGTGAAGAAATTGATTTAAATACAAAATTGGAATTTTGGTGATTTTTTGAAAAATTGGTACTGACACGAATACAGGGTTGTCCCTGACTCAAAATGGCGAAAAATGCAGTTTTTTTTCAAAACTCAAAAAATGCCTTAAAAACTGTTTGTCGAGCATTTTTAGACCTACTGAACATCAAAGGAAGTGAAGAAATTGATTTAAATACAAATTTGGAATTTTGGTGATTTTTTGAAAAACTGGTCCTCACACAACAACAGGGGTGGCCCTGACTCAAAATGGCAAAAAATGCCGTTTTTTTTCAAAACTAAAAAAATGCCTTAAAAACAGCTTGTCTAGCATCTTTGGACCTATTGAACATCAAAGGAAGTGAAGGAATTGAATTAAATACAAAATTGGAATTTTGATGATTTTTTTTGAAATACTGGTTCTCACACAACGACAGGGGTTGCCCTGACTCAAAATGGCAAAAAATGCCGTTTTTTTTCAAAACTCAAAAAATGCCTTAAAAACAGGTTGTGTAGCTTCTTTGGACCTACTGAACATCAAAGGAAGTGAAGGAATTGATTTAAATACAAAATTGGAATTTTGGTGATTTTTTGAAAAATTGGTCCTGACACGAATACAGGGGTTGCCCTGACTCAAAATGGCAAAAAATGACTTTTTTTTCAAAACTCAAAAAATGCCTTAAAAACAGCTTGTCTAGCATCTTTTGACCTACTGAACATCAAAGGAAGTGAAGAAATTGATGTAAATACAAATTTGGAATTTTGGTGATTTTTTGAAAAACTGGTCCTCACACAACAACGGGGGTGGCCCTGACTCAAAATGGCGAAAAATGACTTTTTTTTCAAAACTCAAAAAATGCCTTAAAAACAGCTTGTGTAGCTTCTTTGGACCGACTGAACATCAAAGGAAGTGAATGAATTGATTTAAATACAAAATTGGAATTTTGATGATTTTTTTGAAATACTGGTCCTCACACAACAACAGGGGTGGCCCTGACTCAAAATGGCGAAAAATGCAGTTTTTTTTCAAAACTCAAAAAATGCCTTAAAAACTGTTTGTCGAGCATTTTTGGACCTACTGAACATCAAAGGAAGTGAAGAAATTGATTTTAAAACAAATTTGGAATTTTGGTGATTTTTTGAAAAACTGGTCCTCACACAACAACAGGGGTGGCCCTGACTCAAAATGGCAAAAAATGCCGTTTTTTTTTCAAAACTAAAAAAATGCCTTAAAAACAGCTTGTCTAGCATATTTGGACCTATTGAACATCAAAGGAAGTGAAGGAATTGAATTAAATAGAAAATTGGAATTTTGATGATTTTTTTTTTGAAATACTGGTCCTCACACAACAACAGGGGTTGCCCTGACTCAAAATTGGCAAAAAATGATTTTTTTTCAAAACTCAAAAAATGCCTTAAAAACAGCTTGTGTAGCTTCTTTGGACCTTCTGAACATCAAAGGAAGTGAAGAAATTGATTTAAATACAAATTTGGAATTTTGGTGATTTTTTGAAAAACTGGTCCTCACACAACAACAGGGTTGTCCCTGACTCAAAATGGCGAAAAATGCAGTTTTTTTTTCAAAACTCAAAAAATGCCTTAAAAACTGTTTGTCGAGCATTTTTGGACCTACTGAACATCAAAGGAAGTGAAGGAATTGATTTAAATACAAAATTGGAATTTTGATTATTTTTTTTGAAATACTGGTCCTCACACAACAACAGGGGTGGCCCTGACTCAAAATGGCGAAAAATGCAGTTATTTTTTCAAAACTCAAAAAAATGCCTTAAAAACAGCTTGTGTAGCTTTTTTGGACCTTCTGAACATCAAAGGAAGTGAAGGAATTGATTTAAATACTAAATTGGAATTTTGGTGATTTTTTGAAAAATTGGTCCTGACACGAATACAGGGGTTGCCCTGACTCAAAATGGCAAAAAATGACTTTTTTTTCAAAACTCAAAAAATGCCTTAAAAACAGCTTGTGTAGCTTCTTTGGACCTACTGAACATCAAAGGAAGTGAAGAAATTGATTTAAATACAAAATTGGAATTTTGGTGATTTTTTGAAAAATTGGTCCTGCAACGAATACCGGGGTTGCCCTGACTCAAAATGGCAAAAAATGACTTTTCTTTCAAAACTCAAAAAATGCCTTAAAAACAGCTTGTCTAGCATCTTTGGACCTACTGAACATCAAAGGAAGTGAAGGAATTGAATTAAATACAAAATTGGAATTTTGATGATTTTTTTTTTTTTAAATACTGGTTCTCACACAACAACAGGGGTTGCCCTGACTCAAAATGGCAAAAAATGACTTTTTTTTTCAAAACTCAAAAAATGCCTTAAAAACAGCCTGTGTAGCTTCTTTGGACCTTCTGAACATCAAAGGAAGTGAAGAAATTGATTTAAATACAAAATTGGAATTTTGGTGATTTTTTGAAAAATTGGTCCTGCCACGAATACAGGGGTTGACCTGACTCAAAATGGCAAAAAATGACTTTTTTTTTAAAACTCAAAAAATGCCTTAAAAACAGCTTGTCTAGCATCTTTGGACCTATTGAACATCAAAGGAAGTGAAGGAATTGAATTAAATACAAAATTGGAATTTTGATGATTTTTTTTTGAAATACTGGTTCTCACACAACAACAGGGGTTGCCCTGACTCAAAATGGCAAAAAATGCCGTTTTTTTTCAAAACTAAAAAAATGCCTTAAAAACAGCTTGTCTAGCATCTTTGGACCTATTGAACATCAAAGGAAGTGAAGGAATTGAATTAAATACAAAATTGGAATTTTGATGATTTTTTTTTGAAATACTGGTCCTCACACAACGACAGGGGTTGCCCTGACTCAAAATGGCAAAAAATGCCGTTTTTTTTCAAAACTCAAAAAATGCCTTAAAAACAGCTTGTGTAGCTTCTTTGGACCTTCTGAACATCAAAGGAAGTGAAGGAATTGATTTAAATACAAAATTGGAATTTTGGTGATTTTTTGAAAAATTGGTCCTGACACGAAATCAGGGGTTGCCCTGACTCAAAATGGCAAAAAATGACTTTTTTTTTAAAACTCAAAAAATGCCTTAAAAACAGCTTGTGTAGCTTCTTTGGACCTACTGAACATCAAAGGAAGTGAAGAAATTGATGTAAATACAAATTTGGAATTTTGGTGATTTTTTGAAAAACTGGTCCTCACACAACAACGGGGTGTCCCTGACTCAAAATGGCGAAAAATGCAGTTTTTTTTCAAAACTCAAAAAATGCCTTAAAAACAGCTTGTCTAGCATCTTTGGACCTACTGAACATCAAAGGAAGTGAAGAAATTGATTTTAAAACAAATTTGGAATTTTGGTGATTTTTTGAAAAACTGGTCCACACATACCAACGGGGTGTCCCTGACTCAAAATGGCGAAAAATGCAGTTTTTTTTCAAAACTCAAAAAATGCCTTAAAAACAGCTTGTCTGGCATCTTTGGACCTACTGAACATCAAAGGAAGTGAAGAAATTGATTTAAATACAAATTTGGAATTTTGGTGATTTTTTTGAAAAACTGGTCCTCACACAACAACGGGTTGTCCCTGACTCAAAATGGCGAAAAATGCAGTTTTTTTTCAAAACTCAAAAAATGCCTTAAAAACTGTTTCTCGAGCATTTTTGGACCTACTGAACATCAAAGGAAGTGAAGAAATTGATTTAAATACAAATTTGGAATTTTGGTGATTTTTTGAAAAACTGGTCCTCACACAACAACAGGGGTGGCCCTGACTCAAAATGGCAAAAAATGCCGTTTTTTTTCAAAACTAAAAAAATGCCTTAAAAACAGCTTGTGTAGCTTCTTTGGACGTACTGAACATCAAAGGAAGTGAAGGAATTGATTTAAATACAAAATTGGAATTTTGATGATTTTTTTTTGAAATACTGGTCCTCACACAACAACAGGGGTTGCCCTGACTCAAAATTGGCAAAAAATGATTTTTTTTCAAAACTCAAAAAATGCCTTAAAAAGCTTGTGTAGCTTCTTTGGACCTTCTGAACATCAAAGGAAGTGAAGAAATTGATTTAAATACAAAATTGGAATTTTGGTCATTTTTTGAAAAATTGGTCCTGCCACGAATACAGGGGTGGCCCTGACTCAAAATGGCGAAAAATGCAGTTTTTTTTTCAAAACTCAAAAAATGCCTTAAAAACAGCTTGTGTAGCTTCTTTGGACCTACTGAACATCAAAGGAAGTGAAGAAATTGATTTAAATACAAAATTGGAATTTTGGTGATTTTTTGAAAAATTGGTCCTGACACGAATACAGGGGTTGCCCTGACTCAAAATGGCAAAAAATGACTTTTTTTTTCAAAACTCAAAAAATGCCTCAAAAACAGCTTGTGTAGCTTCTTTGGACCTACTGAACATCAAAGGAAGTGAAGGAATTGATTTAAATACAAATTTGGAATTTTGATGATTTTTTTGAAATACTGGTCCTCACACAACAACAGGGGTGGCCCGGACTCAAAATGGCAAAAAATGCCGTTTTTTTTCAAAACTCAAAAAATGCCTTAAAAACAGCTTGTCTAGCATCTTTGGACCTATTGAACATCAAAGGAAGTGAAGGAATTGAATTAAATACAAAATTGGAATTTTGGTGATTTTTTGAAAAATTGGTCCTGACACGAATACAGGGGTTGCCCTGACTCAAAATGGCAAAAAATGACTTTTTTTTCAAAACTCAAAAAATGCCTTAAAAACAGCTTGTCTAGCATCTTTGGACCTACTGAACATCAAAGGAAGTGAAGAAATTGATTTAAATACAAATTTGGAATTTTGGTGATTTTTTGAAAAACTGGTCCTCACACAACAACGGGGGTGGCCCTGATTCAAAATGGCGAAAAATGCAGTTTTTTTTTCAAAACTCAAAAAATGCCTTAAAAACAGCTTGTCTAGCTTCTTTGGACCTTCTGAACATCAAAGGAAGTGAAGGAATTGAATTAAATACAAAATTGGAATTTTGATGATTTTTTTTGAAATACTGGTCCTCACACAACAACAGGGGTTGCCCTGACTCAAAATGGCAAAAAATGACTTTTTTTTTCAAAACTCACAAAATGCCTTAAAAACAGCTTGTGTAGCTTCTTTGGACCTTCTGAACATCAAAGGAAGTGAAGAAATTGATTTAAATACAAAATTGGAATTTTGTTGATTTTTTTGAAAAACTGGTCCTCACACAACAACAGGGGTTGCCCTGACTCAAAATTGGCAAAAAATGATTTTTTTCAAAACTCAAAAAATGCCTTAAAAACAGCTTGTCTAGCTTCTTTGGACCCTCTGAACATCAAAGGAAGTGAAGAAATTGATTTAAATACAAAATTGGAAATTTGGTGATTTTTTGAAAAATTGGTCCTGACACGAATACAGGGGTTGCCCTGACTCAAAATGGCAAAAAATGACTTTTTTTTCAAAACTCAAAAAATGCCTTAAAAACTGTTTGTCGAGCATTTTTAGACCTACTGAACATCAAAGGAAGTGAAGAAATTGATTTAAATACAAAATTGGAATTTTGATGATTTTTTTTTTAAATACTGGTTCTCACACAACAACAGGGGTTGCCCTGACTCAAAATTGGCAGAAAATGATTTTTTTTCAAAACTCAAAAAATGCCTTAAAAAAAGCTTGTGTAGCTTCTTTGGAACTTCTGAACATCAAAGGAAGTGAAGAAATTGATTTAAATACAAAATTGGAATTTTGGTGATTTTTTGAAAAACTGGTCCTCACACAACAACGGGGTGTCCCTGACTCAAAATGGCAAAAAATGACTTTTTTTTTCAAAACTCAAAAAATGCCTTAAAAACAGCTTGTCTAGCATCTTTGGACCTATTGAACATCAAAGGAAGTGAAGGAATTGATTTAAATACAAAATTGGAATTTTGATGATTTTTTTTTTAAATACTGGTCCTCACACAATAACAGGGGTTGCCCTGACTCAAAATTGGCAAAAAATGATTTTTTTTCAAAACAAAAAATACCTTAAAAAAAGCTTGTGTAGCTTCTTTGGACCTTCTGAACATCAAAGGAAGTGAAGAAATTGATTTAAATACAAAATTGGAATTTTGGTGATTTTTTGAAAAATTGGTCCTGCCACGAATACAGGGGTTGCCCTGACTCAAAATGGCAAAAAATGACTTTTCTTTCAAAACTCAAAAAATGCCTTAAAAACAGCTTGTCTAGCTTCTTTGGACCTTCTGAACATCAAAGGAAGTGAAGAAATTGATTTAAATACAAAATTGGAATTTTGGTGATTTTTTGAAAAATTGGTCCTGACACGAATACAGGGTTGTCCCTGACTCAAAATGGCGAAAAATGCAGTTTTTTTTTCAAAACTCAAAAAATGCCTTAAAAACTGTTTGTCGAGCATTTTTAGACCTACTGAACATCAAAGGAAGTGAAGAAATTGATTTAAATACAAATTTGGAATTTTGGTGATTTTTTGAAAAACTGGTCCTCACACAACAACAGGGGTGGCCCTGACTCAAAATGGCAAAAAATGCCGTTTCTTTTCAAAACTAAAAAAATGCCTTAAAAACAGCTTGTCTAGCATCTTTGGACCTATTGAACATCAAAGGAAGTGAAGGAATTGAATTAAATACAAAATTGGAATTTTGATGATTTTTTTTAAAATACTGGTCCTCACACAACAACAGGGGTTGCCCTGACTCAAAATGGCAAAAAATGCCGTTTTTTTTCAAAACTCAAAAAATGCCTTAAAAACAGCTTGTGTAGCTTCTTTGGACCTACTGAACATCAAAGGAAGTGAAGAAATTGATGTAAATACAAAATTGGAATTTTGGTGATTTTTTGAAAAACTGGTCCTCACACAACAACGGGGTGTCCCTGACTCAAAATGGCGAAAAATGCAGTTTTTTTTCAAAACTCAAAAAATGCCTTAAAAACAGCTTGTGTAGCTTCTTTGGACCTTCTGAACATCAAAGGAAGTGAAGAAATTGATTTAAATACAAAATTGGAATTTTGGTGATTTTTTGAAAAACTGGTCCTCACACAACAACGGGGTGTCCCTGACTCAAAATGGCAAAAAATGACATTTTTTTTTCAAAACTCAAAAAATGCCTCAAAAACAGCTTGTGTAGCTTCTTTGGACCTACTGAACATCAAAGGAAGTGAAGGAATTGATTTAAATACAAAATTGGAATTTTGATGATTTTTTTGAAATACTGGTCCTCACACAACAACAGGGGTGGCCCTGACTCAAAATGGCGAAAAATGCAGTTTTTTTTCAAAACTCAAAAAATGCCTTAAAAACTGTTTGTCGAGCATTTTTGGACCTACTGAACATCAAAGGAAGTGAAGAAATTGATTTAAATACAAATTTGGAATTTTGGTGATTTTTTGAAAAACTGGTCCTCACACAACAACGGGGGTGGCCCTGACTCAAAATGGCGAAAAATGCAGTTTTTTTTTCCAAACTCAAAAAATGCCTTAAAAACAGCTTGTCTAGCTTCTTTGGACCTTCTGAACATCAAAGGAAGTGAAGGAATTGAATTTAATACAAAATTGGAATTTTGATGATTTTTTTTTGAAATACTGGTCCTCACACAACAACAGGGGTTGCCCTGACTCAAAATGGCAAAAAATGACTTTTTTTTTCAAAACTCAAAAAATGCCTTAAAAACAGCTTGTGTAGCTTCTTTGGACCTTCTGAACATCAAAGGAAGTGAAGAAATTGATTTAAATACAAAATTGGAATTTTGTTGATTTTTTGAAAAATTGGTCCTGACACGAATACTGGGGTTGCCCTGACTCAAAATGGCAAAAAATTACTTTTTTTTCAAAACTCAAAAAATGCCTTAAAAACAGCTTGTCTAGCATCTTTGGACCTACTGAACATCAAAGGAAGTGAAGAAATTGATTTAAATACAAATTTGGAATTTTGGTGATTTTTTGAAAAACTGGTCCTCACACAACAACAGGGGTTGCCCTGACTCAAAATTGGCAAAAAAAGATTTTTTTTCAAAACTCAAAAAATGCCTTAAAAACAGCTTGTGTAGCTTCTTTGGACCTTCTGAACATCAAAGGAAGTGAAGAAATTGATTTAAATACAAAATTGGAATTTTGGTGATTTTTTGAAAAACTGGTCTTCGCACAACAACGGGGTGTCCCTGACTCAAAATGGCGAAAAATGACTTTTTTTTTCAAAACTCAAAAAATGCCTTAAAAACAGCTTGTCTAGCATCTTTGGACCTATTGAACATCAAAGGAAGTGAAGGAATTGAATTAAATACAAAATTGGAATTTTGGTGATTTTTTGAAAAACTGGTCCTCACACAACAACAGGGGTTGCCCTGACTCAAAATTGGCAAAAAATGATTTTTTTTCAAAACTCAAAAAATACCATCTTTGGACCTATTGAACATCAAAGGAAGTGAAGGAATTGAATTAAATACAAAATTGGAATTTTGGTGATTTTTTGAAAAATTGGTCCTGCCACGAATACAGGGGTTGCCCTGACTCAAAATGGCAAAAAATGACTTTTTTTTCAAAACTCAAAAAATGCCTTAAAAACAGCTTGTCTAGCATCTTTGGACCTACTGAACATCAAAGGAAGTGAAGAAATTGATTTAAATACAAATTTGGAATTTTGGTGATTTTTTGAAAAACTGGTCCTCACACAACAACGGGGTGTCCCTGATTCAAAATGGCGAAAAATGCAGTTTTTTTTTCAAAACTCAAAAAATGCCTTAAAAACAGCTTGTCTAGCTTCTTTGGACCTTCTGAACATCAAAGGAAGTGAAGGAATTGAATTAAATACAAAATTGGAATTTTGATCATTTTTTTTTTAAATACTGGTCCTCACACAACAACAGGGGTTGCCCTGACTCAAAATGGCAAAAAATTACTTTTTTTTCAAAACTCAAAAAATGCCTTAAAAACAGCTTGTCTAGCATCTTTAGACCTACTGAACAACAAAGGAAGTGAAGAAATTGATTTAAATACAAATTTGGAATTTTGGTGATTTTTTGAAAAACTGGTCCTCACACAACAACAGGGGTTGCCCTGACTCAAAATTGGCAAAAAATGATTTTTTTTCAAAACTCAAAAAATGCCTTAAAAACAGCTTGTGTAGCTTCTTTGGACCTTCTGAACATCAAAGGAAGTGAAGAAATTGATTTAAATACAAAATTGGAATTTTGGTGATTTTTTGAAAAATTGGTCCTGACACGAATACAGGGTTGTCCCTGACTCAAAATGGCGAAAAATGCAGTTTTTTTTTCAAAACTCAAAAAATGCCTTAAAAACTGTTTGTCGAGCATTTTTAGACCTACTGAACATCAAAGGAAGTGAAGAAATTGATTTAAATACATATTTGGAATTTTGATGATTTTTAAAAAAAAAATACTGGTCCTCACACAACAACAGGGGTTGCCCTGACTCAAAATTGACAAAAAATGATTTTTTTTCAAAACTCAAAAAATGCCTTAAAAACAGCTTGTGTAGCTTCTTTGGACCTTCTGAACATCAAAGGAAGTGAAGAAATTGATTTAAATACAAAATTGGAATTTTGGTGATTTTTTGAAAAACTGGTCCTCACACAACAACGGGGTGTCCCTGACTCAAAATGGCGAAAAATGCAGTTTTTTTTCAAAACTCAAAAAATGCCTTAAAAACTGTTTGTCGAGCATCTTTGGACCTACTGAACATCAAAGGAAGTGAAGAAATTGATTTAAATACAAAATTGGAATTTTGGTGATTTTTTGAAAAACTGGTCCTCACACAACAACGGGGTGTCCCTGACTCAAAATGGCGAAAAATGCAGTTTTTTTTTCAATACTTAAAAAATGCCTTAAAAACAGCTTGTGTAGCTTCTTTGGACCTACTGAACATCAAAGGAAGTGAAGGAATTGATTTAAATACAAAATTGGAATTTTGATGATTTTTTTGCAATACTGGTCCTCACACAACAACATGGGTGGCCCTGACTCAAAATGGGAAAAAATGCAGTTTTTTTTTCAAAACTCAAAAAATGCCTTAAAAACAGCTTGTGTAGCTTCTTTGGACCTTCTGAATATCAAAGGAAGTGAAGAAATTGAATTTAATACAAAGTTGGAATTTTGATGATTTTTTTTTTGAAATACCGGTCCTCACACAACAACAGGGGTTGCCCTGACTCAAAATTGGCAAAAAATGATTTTTTTTCAAAACTCAAAAAATGCCTTAAAAACAGCTTGTGTAGCTTCTTTAGACCTTCTGAATATCAAAGGAAGTGAAGGAATTGAATTAAATACAAAATTGGAATTTTGGTGATTTTTTGAAAAACTGGTCCTCACACAACAACGGGGTGTCCCTGACTCAAAATGGCGAAAAATGCAGTTTTTTTTCAAAACTCAAAAAATGCCTTAAAAACTGTTTGTCGAGCATCTTTGGACCTACTGAACATCAAAGGAAGGGAAGAAATTGATTTAAATACAAATTTGGAATTTTGGTGATTTTTTGAAAAACTGGTCCTCACACAACAATAGGGGTGGCCCTGACTCAAAATGGCAAAAAATGCCGTTTTTTTTCAAAACTAAAAAAATGCCTTAAAAACAGCTTGTCTAGCATCTTTGGACCTATTGAACATCAAAGGAAGTGAAGGAATTGAATTAAATACAAAATTGGAATTTTGATGATTTTTTTTTGAAATACTGGTCGTCACACAACAACAGGGGTTGCCCTGACTCAAAATGGTGAAAAATGCAGTTTTTTTTCAAAACTCAAAAAATGTCTTAAAAACGGTTTGTCTAGCATCTTTGGACCTACTGAACATCAAAGGAAGTGAAGAAATTGATTTTAAAACAAATTTGGAATTTTGGTGATTTTTTGAAAAACTGGTCCTCACACAACAACGCGGTGTCCCTGACTCAAAATGGCGAAAAATGCAGTTTTTTTTCAAAACTCAAAAAATGCCTTAAAAACAGCTTGTGTAGCTTCTTTGGACCTACTGAACATCAAAGGAAGTGAAGAAATTGATTTAAATACAAAATTGGAATTTTAGTGATTTTTTGAAAAATTGGTCCTGACACGAATACAGTGGTTGCCCTGACTCAAAATGGCAAAAAATGACTTTTTTTTCAAAACTCAAAAAATGCCTTAAAAACCGCTTGTGTAGCTTCTTTGGACCTACTGAACATCAAAGGAAGTGAAGGAATTGATTTAAATACAAAATTGGAATTTTGATGATTTTTTTTTAAATACTGGTCCTCACACAACAACAGGGGTGGCCCTGACTCAAAATGGCGAAAAATGCAGTTTTTTTTCAAAACTCAAAAAATGCCTTAAAAACTGTTTGTCGAGCATTTTTGGACCTACTGAACATCAAAGGAAGTGAAGGAATTGATTTAAATACAAAATTGGAATTTTGATGATTTTTTGAAATACTGGTCCTCACACAACAACAGGGGTGGCCCTGACTCAAAATGGCGAAAAATGCAGTTTTTTTTCAAAACTCAAAAAATGCCTTAAAAACTGTTTGTCGAGCATTTTTGGACCTACTGAACATCAAAGGAAGTGAAGAAATTGATTTAAATACAAATTTGGAATTTTGGTGATTTTTTGAAAAACTGGTCCTCACACAACAAAAGGGGTGGCCCTGACTCAAAATGGCAAAAAATGCCGTTTTTTTTCAAAACTAAAAAAATGCCTGAAAAACAGCTTGTGTAGCTTCTTTGGACCTTCTGAACATCAAAGGAAGTGAAGAAATTGATTTAAATACAAAATTGGAATTTTGGTGATTTTTTGAAAAACTGGTCTTCGCACAACAACGGGGTGTCCCTGACTCAAAATGGCAAAAAATGACTTTTTTTTTCAAAACTCAAAAAATGCCTTAAAAACAGCTTGTGTAGCATCTTTGGACCTACTGAACATCAAAGGAAGTGAAGGAATTGAATTAAATACAAAATTGGAATTTTGGTGATTTTTTGAAAAATTGTTCCTGCCACGAATACAGGGGTTGCCCTGACTCAAAATGGCAAAAAATGACTTTTCTTTCAAAACTCAAAAAATGCCTTAAAAACAGCTTGTCTAGCATCTTTGGACCTACTGAACATCAAAGGAAGTGAAGAAATTGATTTAAATACAAATTTGGAATTTTGGTGATTTTTTTGAAAAACTGGTCCTCACACAACAACGGGGGTGGCCCTGACTCAAAATGGCGAAAAATGCAGTTTTTTTTTCCAAACTCAAAAAATGCCTTAAAAACAGCTTGTCTAGCTTCTTTGGACCTTCTGAACATCAAAGGAAGTGAAGAAATTGATTTAAATACAAAATTGGAATTTTGGTGATTTTTTGAAAAATTGGTCCTGACACGAATACAGGGTTGTCCCTGACTCAAAATGGCGAAAAATGCAGTTTTTTTTTCAAAACTCAAAAAATGCCTTAAAAACAGCTTGTCTAGCATCTTTAGACCTACTGAACATCAAAGGAAGTGAAGAAATTGATTTAAATACAAATTTGGAATTTTGGTGATTTTTTGAAAAACTGGTCCTCACACAACAATAGGGGTGGCCCTGACTCAAAATGGCAAAAAATGCCGTTTTTTTTCAAAACTAAAAAAATGCCTTAAAAACAGCTTGTCTAGCATCTTTGGACCTATTGAACATCAAAGGAAGTGAAGGAATTGAATTAAATACAAAATTGGAATTTTGGTGATTTTTTGAAAAACTGGTCCTCACACAACAACAGGGGTTGCCCTGACTCAAAATTGGCAAAAAATGATTTTTTTTCAAAACTCAAAAAATACCATCTTTGGACCTATTGAACATCAAAGGAAGTGAAGGAATTGAATTAAATACAAAATTGGAATTTTGGTGATTTTTTGAAAAATTGGTCCTGCCACGAATACAGGGGTTGCCCTGACTCAAAATGGCAAAAAATGACTTTTTTTTCAAAACTCAAAAAATGCCTTAAAAACAGCTTGTCTAGCATCTTTGGACCTACTGAACATCAAAGGAAGTGAAGAAATTGATTTAAATACAAATTTGGAATTTTGGTGATTTTTTGAAAAACTGGTCCTCACACAACAACGGGGTGTCCCTGATTCAAAATGGCGAAAAATGCAGTTTTTTTTTCAAAACTCAAAAAATGCCTTAAAAACAGCTTGTCTAGCTTCTTTGGACCTTCTGAACATCAAAGGAAGTGAAGGAATTGAATTAAATACAAAATTGGAATTTTGATGATTTTTTTTTTAAATACTGGTCCTCACACAACAACAGGGGTTGCCCTGACTCAAAATTGACAAAAAATGATTTTTTTTCAAAACTCAAAAAATGCCTTAAAAACAGCTTGTGTAGCTTCTTTGGACCTTCTGAACATCAAAGGAAGTGAAGAAATTGATTTAAATACAAAATTGGAATTTTGGTGATTTTTTGAAAAACTGGTCCTCACACAACAACGGGGTGTCCCTGACTCAAAATGGCGAAAAATGCAGTTTTTTTTCAAAACTCAAAAAATGCCTTAAAAACTGTTTGTCGAGCATCTTTGGACCTACTGAACATCAAAGGAAGTGAAGAAATTGATTTAAATACAAAATTGGAATTTTGGTGATTTTTTGAAAAACTGGTCCTCACACAACAACGGGGTGTCCCTGACTCAAAATGGCGAAAAATGCAGTTTTTTTTTCAATACTTAAAAAATGCCTTAAAAACAGCTTGTGTAGGTTCTTTGGACCTACTGAACATCAAAGGAAGTGAAGGAATTGATTTAAATACAAAATTGGAATTTTGATGATTTTTTTGCAATACTGGTCCTCACACAACAACATGGGTGGCCCTGACTCAAAATGGGAAAAAATGCAGTTTTTTTTTCAAAACTCAAAAAATGCCTTAAAAACAGCTTGTGTAGCTTCTTTGGACCTTCTGAATATCAAAGGAAGTGAAGAAATTGAATTTAATACAAAGTTGGAATTTTGATGATTTTTTTTTTGAAATACCGGTCCTCACACAACAACAGGGGTTGCCCTGACTCAAAATTGGCAAAAAATGATTTTTTTTCAAAACTCAAAAAATGCCTTAAAAACAGCTTGTGTAGCTTCTTTAGACCTTCTGAATATCAAAGGAAGTGAAGGAATTGAATTAAATACAAAATTGGAATTTTGGTGATTTTTTGAAAAACTGGTCCTCACACAACAACGGGGTGTCCCTGACTCAAAATGGCGAAAAATGCAGTTTTTTTTCAAAACTCAAAAAATGCCTTAAAAACTGTTTGTCGAGCATCTTTGGACCTACTGAACATCAAAGGAAGGGAAGAAATTGATTTAAATACAAATTTGGAATTTTGGTGATTTTTTGAAAAACTGGTCCTCACACAACAATAGGGGTGGCCCTGACTCAAAATGGCAAAAAATGCCGTTTTTTTTCAAAACTAAAAAAATGCCTTAAAAACAGCTTGTCTAGCATCTTTGGACCTATTGAACATCAAAGGAAGTGAAGGAATTGAATTAAATACAAAATTGGAATTTTGATGATTTTTTTTTGAAATACTGGTCGTCACACAACAACAGGGGTTGCCCTGACTCAAAATGGTGAAAAATGCAGTTTTTTTTCAAAACTCAAAAAATGTCTTAAAAACGGTTTGTCTAGCATCTTTGGACCTACTGAACATCAAAGGAAGTGAAGAAATTGATTTTAAAACAAATTTGGAATTTTGGTGATTTTTTGAAAAACTGGTCCTCACACAACAACGCGGTGTCCCTGACTCAAAATGGCGAAAAATGCAGTTTTTTTTCAAAACTCAAAAAATGCCTTAAAAACAGCTTGTGTAGCTTCTTTGGACCTACTGAACATCAAAGGAAGTGAAGAAATTGATTTAAATACAAAATTGGAATTTTAGTGATTTTTTGAAAAATTGGTCCTGACACGAATACAGTGGTTGCCCTGACTCAAAATGGCAAAAAATGACTTTTTTTTCAAAACTCAAAAAATGCCTTAAAAACCGCTTGTGTAGCTTCTTTGGACCTACTGAACATCAAAGGAAGTGAAGGAATTGATTTAAATACAAAATTGGAATTTTGATGATTTTTTTTTAAATACTGGTCCTCACACAACAACAGGGGTGGCCCTGACTCAAAATGGCGAAAAATGCAGTTTTTTTTCAAAACTCAAAAAATGCCTTAAAAACTGTTTGTCGAGCATTTTTGGACCTACTGAACATCAAAGGAAGTGAAGGAATTGATTTAAATACAAAATTGGAATTTTGATGATTTTTTGAAATACTGGTCCTCACACAACAACAGGGGTGGCCCTGACTCAAAATGTCGAAAAATGCAGTTTTTTTTCAAAACTCAAAAAATGCCTTAAAAACTGTTTGTCGAGCATTTTTGGACCTACTGAACATCAAAGGAAGTGAAGAAATTGATTTAAATACAAATTTGGAATTTTGGTGATTTTTTGAAAAACTGGTCCTCACACAACAAAAGGGGTGGCCCTGACTCAAAATGGCAAAAAATGCCGTTTTTTTTCAAAACTAAAAAAATGCCTGAAAAACAGCTTGTGTAGCTTCTTTGGACCTTCTGAACATCAAAGGAAGTGAAGAAATTGATTTAAATACAAAATTGGAATTTTGGTGATTTTTTGAAAAACTGGTCTTCGCACAACAACGGGGTGTCCCTGACTCAAAATGGCAAAAAATGACTTTTTTTTTCAAAACTCAAAAAATGCCTTAAAAACAGCTTGTCTAGTATCTTTGGACCTATTGAACATCAAAGGAAGTGAAGGAATTGAATTAAATACAAAATTGGAATTTTGGTGATTTTTTGAAAAATTGTTCCTGCCACGAATACAGGGGTTGCCCTGACTCAAAATGGCAAAAAATGACTTTTCTTTCAAAACTCAAAAAATGCCTTAAAAACAGCTTGTCTAGCATCTTTGGACCTACTGAACATCAAAGGAAGTGAAGAAATTGATTTAAATACAAATTTGGAATTTTGGTGATTTTTTTGAAAAACTGGTCCTCACACAACAACGGGGGTGGCCCTGACTCAAAATGGCGAAAAATGCAGTTTTTTTTTCCAAACTCAAAAAATGCCTTAAAAACAGCTTGTCTAGCTTCTTTGGACCTTCTGAACATCAAAGGAAGTGAAGAAATTGATTTAAATACAAAATTGGAATTTTGGTGATTTTTTGAAAAATTGGTCCTGACACGAATACAGGGTTGTCCCTGACTCAAAATGGCGAAAAATGCAGTTTTTTTTTCAAAACTCAAAAAATGCCTTAAAAACAGCTTGTCTAGCATCTTTAGACCTACTGAACATCAAAGGAAGTGAAGAAATTGATTTAAATACAAATTTGGAATTTTGGTGATTTTTTGAAAAACTGGTCCTCACACAACAATAGGGGTGGCCCTGACTCAAAATGGCAAAAAATGCCGTTTTTTTTCAAAACTAAAAAAATGCCTTAAAAACAGCTTGTCTAGCATCTTTGGACCTATTGAACATCAAAGGAAGTGAAGGAATTGAATTAAATACAAAATTGGAATTTTGATGATTTTTTTTTTAAATACTGGTCGTCACACAACAACAGGGGTTGCCCTGACTCAAAATGGTGAAAAATGCAGTTTTTTTTCAAAACTCAAAAAATGTCTTAAAAACGGTTTGTCTAGCATCTTTGGACCTACTGAACATCAAAGGAAGTGAAGAAATTGATTTTAAAACAAATTTGGAATTTTGGTGATTTTTTGAAAAACTGGTCCTCACACAACAACGCGGTGTCCCTGACTCAAAATGGCGAAAAATGCAGTTTTTTTTCAAAACTCAAAAAATGCCTTAAAAACAGCTTGTGTAGCTTCTTTGGACCTACTGAACATCAAAGGAAGTGAAGAAATTGATTTAAATACAAAATTGGAATTTTAGTGATTTTTTGAAAAATTGGTCCTGACACGAATACAGTGGTTGCCCTGACTCAAAATGGCAAAAAATGACTTTTTTTTCAAAACTCAAAAAATGCCTTAAAAACCGCTTGTGTAGCTTCTTTGGACCTACTGAACATCAAAGGAAGTGAAGGAATTGATTTAAATACAAAATTGGAATTTTGATGATTTTTTTTTAAATACTGGTCCTCACACAACAACAGGGGTGGCCCTGACTCAAAATGGCGAAAAATGCAGTTTTTTTTCAAAACTCAAAAAATGCCTTAAAAACTGTTTGTCGAGCATTTTTGGACCTACTGAACATCAAAGGAAGTGAAGGAATTGATTTAAATACAAAATTGGAATTTTGATGATTTTTTGAAATACTGGTCCTCACACAACAACAGGGGTGGCCCTGACTCAAAATGGCGAAAAATGCAGTTTTTTTTCAAAACTCAAAAAATGCCTTAAAAACTGTTTGTCGAGCATTTTTGGACCTACTGAACATCAAAGGAAGTGAAGAAATTGATTTAAATACAAATTTGGAATTTTGGTGATTTTTTGAAAAACTGGTCCTCACACAACAAAAGGGGTGGCCCTGACTCAAAATGGCAAAAAATGCCGTTTTTTTTCAAAACTAAAAAAATGCCTGAAAAACAGCTTGTGTAGCTTCTTTGGACCTTCTGAACATCAAAGGAAGTGAAGAAATTGATTTAAATACAAAATTGGAATTTTGGTGATTTTTTGAAAAACTGGTCTTCGCACAACAACGGGGTGTCCCTGACTCAAAATGGCAAAAAATGACTTTTTTTTTCAAAACTCAAAAAATGCCTTAAAAACAGCTTGTCTAGTATCTTTGGACCTATTGAACATCAAAGGAAGTGAAGGAATTGAATTAAATACAAAATTGGAATTTTGGTGATTTTTTGAAAAATTGTTCCTGCCACGAATACAGGGGTTGCCCTGACTCAAAATGGCAAAAAATGACTTTTCTTTCAAAACTCAAAAAATGCCTTAAAAACAGCTTGTCTAGCATCTTTGGACCTACTGAACATCAAAGGAAGTGAAGAAATTGATTTAAATACAAATTTGGAATTTTGGTGATTTTTTTGAAAAACTGGTCCTCACACAACAACGGGGGTGGCCCTGACTCAAAATGGCGAAAAATGCAGTTTTTTTTTCCAAACTCAAAAAATGCCTTAAAAACAGCTTGTCTAGCTTCTTTGGACCTTCTGAACATCAAAGGAAGTGAAGAAATTGATTTAAATACAAAATTGGAATTTTGGTGATTTTTTGAAAAATTGGTCCTGACACGAATACAGGGTTGTCCCTGACTCAAAATGGCGAAAAATGCAGTTTTTTTTTCAAAACTCAAAAAATGCCTTAAAAACAGCTTGTCTAGCTTCTTTGGACCTTCTGAACATCAAAGGAAGTGAAGGAATTGAATTAAATACAAAATTGGAATTTTGATGATTTTTTTTTTAAATACTGGTCCTCACACAACAACAGGGGTTGCCCTGACTCAAAATGGCAAAAAATGACTTTTTTTTCAAAACTCAAAAAATGCCTTAAAAACAGCTTGTGTAGCTTCTTTGGACCTTCTGAACATCAAAGGAAGTGAAGAAATTGATTTAAATACAAAATTGGAATTTTGTTGATTTTTTGAAAAATTGGTCCTGACACGAATACAGGGGTTGCCCTGACTCAAAATGGCAAAAAATTACTTTTTTTTCAAAACTCAAAAAATGCCTTAAAAACAGCTTATCTAGCATCTTTGGACCTACTGAACATCAAAGGAAGTGAAGAAATTGATTTAAATACAAATTTGGAATTTTGGTGATTTTTTGAAAAACTGGTCCTCACACAACAACAGGGGTTGCCCTGACTCAAAATTGGCAAAAAATGATTTTTTTTTCAAAACTCAAAAAATGCCTTAAAAACAGCTTGTGTAGCTTCTTTGGACCTTCTGAACATCAAAGGAAGTGAAGAAATTGATTTAAATACAAAATTGGAATTTTGGTGATTTTTTGAAAAACTGGTCTTCGCACAACAACGGGGTGTCCCTGACTCAAAATGGCGAAAAATGACTTTTTTTTTCAAAACTCAAAAAATGCCTTAAAAACAGCTTGTCTAGCATCTTTGGACCTATTGAACATCAAAGGAAGTGAAGGAATTGAATTAAATACAAAATTGGAATTTTGGTGATTTTTTGAAAAACTGGTCCTCACACAACAACAGGGGTTGCCCTGACTCAAAATTGGCAAAAAATGATTTTTTTTCAAAACTCAAAAAATACCATCTTTGGACCTATTGAACATCAAAGGAAGTGAAGGAATTGAATTAAATACAAAATTGGAATTTTGGTGATTTTTTGAAAAATTGGTCCTGCCACGAATACAGGGGTTGCCCTGACTCAAAATGGCAAAAAATGACTTTTGTTTGAAAACTCAAAAAATGCCTTAAAAACAGCTTGTCTAGCATCTTTGGACCTACTGAACATCAAAGGAAGTGAAGAAATTGATTTAAATACAAATTTGGAATTTTGGTGATTTTTTGAAAAACTGGTCCTCACACAACAACGGGGGTGGCCCTGATTCAAAATGGCGAAAAATGCAGTTTTTTTTTCAAAACTCAAAAAATGCCTTAAAAACAGCTTGTCTAGCTTCTTTGGACCTTCTGAACATCAAAGGAAGTGAAGGAATTGAATTAAATACAAAATTGGAATTTTGATGATTTTTTTTTTAAATACTGGTCCTCACACAACAACAGGGGTTGCCCTGACTCAAAATGGCAAAAAATGACTTTTTTTTCAAAACTCAAAAAATGCCTTAAAAACAGCTTGTGTAGCTTCTTTGGACCTTCTGAACATCAAAGGAAGTGAAGAAATTGATTTAAATACAAAATTGGAATTTTGTTGATTTTTTGAAAAATTGGTCCTGACACGAATACAGGGGTTGCCCTGACTCAAAATGGCAAAAAATTACTTTTTTTTCAAAACTCAAAAAATGCCTTAAAAACAGCTTGTCTAGCATCTTTGGACCTACTGAACATCAAAGGAAGTGAAGAAATTGATTTAAATACAAATTTGGAATTTTGGTGATTTTTTGAAAAACTGGTCCTCACACAACAACAGGGGTTGCCCTGACTCAAAATTGGCAAAAAATGATTTTTTTTCAAAACTCAAAAAATGCCTTAAAAACAGCTTGTGTAGCTTCTTTGGACCTTCTGAACATCAAAGGAAGTGAAGAAATTGATTTAAATACAAAATTGGAATTTTGGTGATTTTTTGAAAAACTGGTCTTCACACAACAACGGGGTGTCCCTGACTCAAAATGGCAAAAAATGACTTTTTTTTTCAAAACTCAAAAAATGCCTTAAAAACAGCTTGTCTAGCATCTTTGGACCTATTGAACATCAAAGGAAGTGAAGGAATTGAATTAAATACAAAATTGGAATTTTGGTGATTTTTTGAAAAATTGTTCCTGCCACGAATACAGGGGTTGCCCTGACTCAAAATGGCAAAAAATGACTTTTCTTTCAAAACTCAAAAAATGCCTTAAAAACAGCTTGTCTAGCATCTTTGGACCTACTGAACATCAGAGGAAGTGAAGAAATTGATTTAAATACAAATTTGGAATTTTGGTGATTTTTTGAAAAACTGGTCCTCACACAACAACGGGGGTGGCCCTGACTCAAAATGGCGAAAAATGCAGTTTTTTTTTCCAAACTCAAAAAATGCCTTAAAAACAGCTTGTCTAGCTTCTTTGGACCTTCTGAACATCAAAGGAAGTGAAGAAATTGATTTAAATACAAAATTGGAATTTTGGTGATTTTTTGAAAAATTGGTCCTGACACGAATACAGGGTTGTCCCTGACTCAAAATGGCGAAAAATGCAGTTTTTTTTTCAAAACTCAAAAAATGCCTTAAAAACTGTTTGTCGAGCATTTTTAGACCTACTGAACATCAAAGGAAGTGAAGAAATTGATTTAAATACAAATTTGGAATTTTGGTGATTTTTTGAAAAACTGGTCCTCACACAACAACAGGGGTGGCCCTGACTCAAAATGGCAAAAAATGCCGTTTTTTTTCAAAACTAAAAAAATGCCTTAAAAACAGCTTGTCTAGCATCTTTGGACCTATTGAACATCAAAGGAAGTGAAGGAATTGAATTAAATACAAAATTGGAATTTTGATGATTTTTTTTTGAAATACTGGTCCTCACACAACAACAGGGGTTGCCCTGACTCAAAATGGCAAAAAATGCCGTTTTTTTTCAAAACTAAAAAAATGCCTTAAAAACAGCTTGTGTAGCTTCTTTGGACCTACTGAACATCAAAGGAAGTGAAGAAATTGATTTTAAAACAAATTTGGAATTTTGGTGATTTTTTGAAAAACTGGTCCTCACACAACAACGCGGTGTCCCTGACTCAAAATGGCGAAAAATGCAGTTTTTTTTCAAAACTCAAAAAATGCCTTAAAAACAGCTTGTGTAGCTTCTTTGGACCTACTGAACATCAAAGGAAGTGAAGAAATTGATTTAAATACAAAATTGGAATTTTAGTGATTTTTTGAAAAATTGGTCCTGACACGAATACAGTGGTTGCCCTGATTCAAAATGGCAAAAAATGACTTTTTTTTCAAAACTCAAAAAATGCCTTAAAAACCGCTTGTGTAGCTTCTTTGGACCTACTGAACATCAAAGGAAGTGAAGGAATTGATTTAAATACAAAATTGGAATTTTGATGATTTTTTTAAAATACTGGTCCTCACACAACAACAGGGGTGGCCCTGACTCAAAATGGCGAAAAATGCAGTTTTTTTTCAAAACTCAAAAAATGCCTTAAAAACTGTTTGTCGAGCATTTTTGGACCTACTGAACATCAAAGGAAGTGAAGGAATTGATTTAAATACAAAATTGGAATTTTGATGATTTTTTGAAATACTGGTCCTCACACAACAACAGGGGTGGCCCTGACTCAAAATGGCGAAAAATGCTGTTTTTTTTCAAAACTCAAAAAATGCCTTAAAAACTGTTTGTCGAGCATTTTTGGACCTACTGAACATCAAAGGAAGTGAAGAAATTGATTTAAATACAAATTTGGAATTTTGGTGATTTTTTGAAAAACTGGTCCTCACACAACAAAAGGGGTGGCCCTGACTCAAAATGGCAAAAAATGCCGTTTTTTTTCAAAACTAAAAAAATGCCTTAAAAACAGCTTGTCTAGCATCTTTGGACCTATTGAACATCAAAGGAAGTGAAGGAATTGAATTAAATACAAAATTGGAATTTTGATGATTTTTTAAAAAAAATACTGGTTCTCACACAACAACAGGGGTTGCCCTGACTCAAAATTGACAAAAAATGATTTTTTTTCAAAACTCAAAAAATGCCTTAAAAACCGCTTGTGTAGCTTCTTTGGACCTACTGAACATCAAAGGAAGTGAAGGAATTGATTTAAATACAAAATTGGAATTTTGATGATTTTTTTTAAATACTGGTCCTCACACAACAACAGGGGTGGCCCTGACTCAAAATGGCGAAAAATGCAGTTTTTTTTCAAAACTCAAAAAATGCCTTAAAAACTGTTTGTCGAGCATTTTTAGACCTACTGAACATCAAAGGAAGTGAAGGAATTGATTTAAATACAAAATTGGAATTTTGATGATTTTTTGAAATACTGGTCCTCACACAACAACAGGGGTGGCCCTGACTCAAAATGGCGAAAAATGCAGTTTTTTTTCAAAACTCAAAAAATGCCTTAAAAACTGTTTGTCGAGCATTTTTGGACCTACTGAACATCAAAGGAAGTGAAGAAATTGATTTAAATACAAATTTGGAATTTTGGTGATTTTTTGAAAAACTGGTCCTCACACAACAACAGGGGTGGCCCTGACTCAAAATGGCAAAAAATTCCGTTTTTTTTCAAAACTAAAAAAATGCCTTAAAAACAGCTTGTCTAGCATCTTTGGACCTATTGAACATCAAAGGAAGTGAAGGAATTGAATTAAATACAAAATTGGAATTTTGATGATTTTTAAAAAAAAAATACTGGTCCTCACACAACAACAGGGGTTGCCCTGACTCAAAATTGACAAAAAATGATTTTTTTTCAAAACTCAAAAAATGCCTTAAAAACAGCTTGTGTAGCTTCTTTGGACGTTCTGAACATCAAAGGAAGTGAAGGAATTGATTTAAATACAAAATTGGAATTTTGATGATTTTTTTGCAATACTGGTCCTCACACAACAACAGGGGTGGCCCTGACTCAAAATGGCAAAAAATGCAGTTTTTTTTTCAAAACTCAAAAAATGCCTTAAAAACAGCTTGTGTAGCTTCTTTGGACCTTCTGAACATCAAAGGAAGTGAAGAAATTGAATTAAATACAAAGTTGGAATTTTGATGATTTTTTTTTTGAAATACCGGTCCTCACACAACAACAGGGGTTGCCCTGACTCAAAATTGGCAAAAAATGATTTTTTTTTCAAAACTCAAAAAATGCCTTAAAAACAGCTTGTGTAGCTTCTTTAGACCTTCTGAATATCAAAGGAAGTGAAGAAATTGATTTAAATACAAAATTGGAATTTTGGTGATTTTTTGAAAAATTGGTCCTGACACGAATACAGGGGTTGCCCTGACTCAAAATGGCAAAAAATGACTTTTTTTTCAAAACTCAAAAAATGCCTTAAAAACAGCTTGTGTAGCTTCTTTGGACCTACTGAACATCAAAGGAAGTGAAGGAATTGATTTAAATACAAATTTGGAATTTTGGTGATTTTTTTGAAATACTGGTCCTGACACGAATACAGGGGTTGCCCTGACTCAAAATGGCAAAAAATGACTTTTTTTTTCAAAACTCAAAAAATGCCTTAAAAACAGCTTGTCTAGCATCTTTGGACCTACTGAACATCAAAGGAAGTGAAGAAAGTGATTTTAAAACAAAATTGGAATTTTGGTGATTTTTTGAAAAACTGGTCCTCACACAACAACGGGGTGTGCCTGACTCAAAATGGCGAAAAATGCAGATTTTTTTCAAAACTCAAAAAATGCCTTAAAAACAGCTTGTGTAGCTTCTTTGGACCTACTGAACATCAAAGGAAGTGAAGGAATTGATTTAAATACAAAATTGGAATTTTGATGATTTTTTTGAAATACTGGTCCTCACACAACAACAGGGGTGGCCCTGACTCAAAATGGCGAAAAATGCAGTTTTTTTTTCAAAACTAAAAAAATGCCTTAAAAAATGCTTGTGTAGCTTCTTTGGACCTTCTGAACATCAAAGGAAGTGAAGGAATTGAATTAAATACAAAATTGGAATTTTGATGATTTTTTTTTTGAAATACTGGTCCTCACACAACAACAGGGGTTGCCCTGACTCAAAATGGCAAAAAATGACTTTTTTTTTCAAAACTCAAAACATGCCTTAAAAACAGCTTGTGTAGCTTCTTTGGACCTTCTGAACATCAAAGGAAGTGAAGAAATTGATTTAAATACAAAATTGGAATTTTGTTGATTTTTTGAAAAATTGGTCCTGACACGAATACAGGGGTTGCCCTGACTCAAAATGGCAAAAAATTACTTTTTTTTGAAAACTCAAAAAATGCCTTAAAAACAGCTTATCTAGCATCTTTGGACCTACTGAACATCAAAGGAAGTGAAGAAATTGATTTAAATACAAATTTGGAATTTTGGTGATTTTTTGAAAAACTGGTCCTCACACAACAACAGGGGTTGCCCTGACTCAAAATTGGCAAAAAATGATTTTTTTTCAAAACTCAAAAAATACCATCTTTGGACCTATTGAACATCAAAGGAAGTGAAGGAATTGAATTAAATACAAAATTGGAATTTTGGTGATTTTTTGAAAAATTGTTCCTGCCACGAATACAGGGGTTGCCCTGACTCAAAATGGCAAAAAATGACTTTTCTTTCAAAACTCAAAAAATGCCTTAAAAACAGCTTGTCTAGCATCTTTGGACCTACTGAACATCAGAGGAAGTGAAGAAATTGATTTAAATACAAATTTGGAATTTTGGTGATTTTTTGAAAAACTGGTCCTCACACAACAACGGGGGTGGCCCTGACTCAAAATGGCGAAAAATGCAGTTTTTTTTTCCAAACTCAAAAAATGCCTTAAAAACAGCTTGTCTAGCTTCTTTGGACCTTCTGAACATCAAAGGAAGTGAAGAAATTGATTTAAATACAAAATTGGAATTTTGGTGATTTTTTGAAAAATTGGTCCTGACACGAATACAGGGTTGTCCCTGACTCAAAATGGCGAAAAATGCAGTTTTTTTTTCAAAACTCAAAAAATGCCTTAAAAACTGTTTGTCGAGCATTTTTAGACCTACTGAACATCAAAGGAAGTGAAGAAATTGATTTAAATACAAATTTGGAATTTTGGTGATTTTTTGAAAAACTGGTCCTCACACAACAACAGGGGTGGCCCTGACTCAAAATGGCAAAAAATGCCGTTTTTTTTCAAAACTAAAAAAATGCCTTAAAAACAGCTTGTCTAGCATCTTTGGACCTATTGAACATCAAAGGAAGTGAAGGAATTGAATTAAATACAAAATTGGAATTTTGATGATTTTTTTTTGAAATACTGGTCCTCACACAACAACAGGGGTTGCCCTGACTCAAAATGGCAAAAAATGCCGTTTTTTTTCAAAACTAAAAAAATGCCTTAAAAACAGCTTGTCTAGCATCTTTGGACCTACTGAACATCAAAGGAAGTGAAGAAATTGATTTTAAAACAAATTTGGAATTTTGGTGATTTTTTGAAAAACTGGTCCTCACACAACAACGCGGTGTCCCTGACTCAAAATGGCGAAAAATGCAGTTTTTTTTCAAAACTCAAAAAATGCCTTAAAAACAGCTTGTGTAGCTTCTTTGGACCTTCTGAACATCAAAGGAAGTGAAGAAATTGATTTAAATACAAAATTGGAATTTTGGTGATTTTTTGAAAAACTGGTCTTCACACAACAACGGGGTGTCCCTGACTCAAAATGGCAAAAAATGACTTTTTTTTTCAAAACTCAAAAAATGCCTTAAAAACAGCTTGTCTAGCATCTTTGGACCAATTGAACATCAAAGGAAGTGAAGGAATTGAATTAAATACAAAATTGGAATTTTGGTGATTTTTTGAAAAATTGTTCCTGCCACGAATACAGGGGTTGCCCTGACTCAAAATGGCAAAAAATGACTTTTCTTTCAAAACTCAAAAAATGCCTTAAAAACAGCTTGTCTAGCATCTTTGGACCTACTGAACATCAAAGGAAGTGAAGAAATTGATTTAAATACAAATTTGGAATTTTGGTGATTTTTTGAAAAACTGGTCCTCCCACAACAACAGGGGTGGCCCTGACTCAAAATGGCGAAAAATGCAGTTTTTTTTTCAAAACTCAAAAAATGCCTTAAAAACTGTTTGTCGAGCATTTTTAGACCTACTGAACATCAAAGGAAGTGAAGAAATTGATTTAAATACAAATTTGGAATTTTGATGATTTTTTTGCAATACTGGTCCTCACACAACAACAGGGGTGGCCCTGACTCAAAATGGCAAAAAATGCAGTTTTTTTTTCAAAACTCAAAAAATGCCTTAAAAACAGCTTGTGTAGCTTCTTTGGACCTTCTGAACATCAAAGGAAGTGAAGAAATTGAATTAAATACAAAGTTGGAATTTTGATGATTTTTTTTTTGAAATACCGGTCCTCACACAACAACAGGGGTTGCCCTGACTCAAAATTGGCAAAAAATGATTTTTTTTCAAAACTCAAAAAATGCCTTAAAAACAGCTTGTGTAGCTTCTTTAGACCTTCTGAATATCAGAGGAAGTGAAGAAATTGATTTAAATACAAAATTGGAATTTTGGTGATTTTTTGAAAAATTGGTCCTGACACGAATACAGGGGTTGCCCTGACTCAAAATGGCAAAAAATGACTTTTGTTTCAAAACTCAAAAAATGCCTTAAAAACAGCTTGTCTAGCATCTTTGGACCTACTGAACATCAAAGGAAGTGAAGAAATTGATTTAAATACAAATTTGGAATTTTGGTGATTTTTTGAAAAACTGGTCCTCACACAACAACGGGGGTGGCCCTGATTCAAAATGGCGAAAAATGCAGTTTTTTTTTCAAAACTCAAAAAATGCCTTAAAAACAGCTTGTCTAGCTTCTTTGGACCTTCTGAACATCAAAGGAAGTGAAGGAATTGAATTAAATACAAAATTGGAATTTTGATGATTTTTTTTTTAAATACTGGTCCTCACACAACAACAGGGGTTGCCCTGACTCAAAATGGCAAAAAATGACTTTTTTTTCAAAACTCAAAAAATGCCTTAAAAACAGCTTGTGTAGCTTCTTTGGACCTTCTGAACATCAAAGGAAGTGAAGAAATTGATTTAAATACAAAATTGGAATTTTGTTGATTTTTTGAAAAATTGGTCCTGACACGAATACAGGGGTTGCCCTGACTCAAAATGGCAAAAAATTACTTTTTTTTCAAAACTCAAAAAATGCCTTAAAAACAGCTTGTCTAGCATCTTTGGACCTACTGAACATCAAAGGAAGTGAAGAAATTGATTTAAATACAAATTTGGAATTTTGGTGATTTTTTGAAAAACTGGTCCTCACACAACAACAGGGGTTGCCCTGACTCAAAATTGGCAAAAAATGATTTTTTTTCAAAACTCAAAAAATGCCTTAAAAACAGCTTGTGTAGCTTCTTTGGACCTTCTGAACATCAAAGGAAGTGAAGAAATTGATTTAAATACAAAATTGGAATTTTGGTGATTTTTTGAAAAACTGGTCTTCACACAACAACGGGGTGTCCCTGACTCAAAATGGCAAAAAATGACTTTTTTTTTCAAAACTCAAAAAATGCCTTAAAAACAGCTTGTCTAGCATCTTTGGACCTATTGAACATCAAAGGAAGTGAAGGAATTGAATTAAATACAAAATTGGAATTTTGGTGATTTTTTGAAAAACTGGTCCTCACACAACAACGGGGGTGGCCCTGACTCAAAATGGCGAAAAATGCAGTTTTTTTTTCCAAACTCAAAAAATGCCTTAAAAACAGCTTGTCTAGCTTCTTTGGACCTTCTGAACATCAAAGGAAGTGAAGAAATTGATTTAAATACAAAATTGGAATTTTGGTGATTTTTTGAAAAATTGGTCCTGACACGAATACAGGGTTGTCCCTGACTCAAAATGGCGAAAAATGCAGTTTTTTTTTCAAAACTCAAAAAATGCCTTAAAAACAGCTTGTCTAGCATCTTTGGACCTACTGAACATCAAAGGAAGTGAAGAAATTGATTTAAATACAAATTTGGAATTTTGGTGATTTTTTGAAAAACTGGTCCTCACACAACAACAGGGGTGGCCCTGACTCAAAATGGCAAAAAATGCCGTTTTTTTTCAAAACTAAAAAAATGCCTTAAAAACAGCTTGTCTAGCATCTTTGGACCTATTGAACATCAAAGGAAGTGAAGGAATTGAATTAAATACAAAATTGGAATTTTGATGATTTTTTTTTGAAATACTGGTCCTCACACAACAACAGGGGTTGCCCTGACTCAAAATGGCAAAAAATGCCGTTTTTTTTCAAAACTAAAAAAATGCCTTAAAAACAGCTTGTCTAGCATCTTTGGACCTACTGAACATCAAAGGAAGTGAAGAAATTGATTTTAAAACAAATTTGGAATTTTGGTGATTTTTTGAAAAACTGGTCCTCACACAACAACGCGGTGTCCCTGACTCAAAATGGCGAAAAATGCAGTTTTTTTTCAAAACTCAAAAAATGCCTTAAAAACAGCTTGTGTAGCTTCTTTGGACCTTCTGAACATCAAAGGAAGTGAAGAAATTGATTTAAATACAAAATTGGAATTTTGGTGATTTTTTGAAAAACTGGTCTTCACACAACAACGGGGTGTCCCTGACTCAAAATGGCAAAAAATGACTTTTTTTTTCAAAACTCAAAAAATGCCTTAAAAACAGCTTGTCTAGCATCTTTGGACCTACTGAACATCAAAGGAAGTGAAGAAATTGAATTAAATACAAAATTGGAATTTTGGTGATTTTTTGAAAAATTGTTCCTGCCACGAATACAGGGGTTGCCCTGACTCAAAATGGCAAAAAATGACTTTTCTTTCAAAACTCAAAAAATGCCTTAAAAACAGCTTGTCTAGCATCTTTGGACCTACTGAACATCAAAGGAAGTGAAGAAATTGATTTAAATACAAATTTGGAATTTTGGTGATTTTTTGAAAAACTGGTCCTCACACAACAACAGGGGTGGCCCTGACTCAAAATGGCAAAAAATGCATTTTTTTTTCAAAACTCAAAAAATGCCTTAAAAACTGTTTGTCGAGCATTTTTAGACCTACTGAACATCAAAGGAAGTGAAGAAATTGATTTAAATACAAATTTGGAATTTTGATGATTTTTTTGCAATACTGGTCCTCACACAACAACAGGGGTGGCCCTGACTCAAAATGGCAAAAAATGCAGTTTTTTTTTCAAAACTCAAAAAATGCCTTAAAAACAGCTTGTGTAGCTTCTTTGGACCTTCTGAACATCAAAGGAAGTGAAGAAATTGAATTAAATACAAAGTTGGAATTTTGATGATTTTTTTTTTGAAATACCGGTCCTCACACAACAACAGGGGTTGCCCTGACTCAAAATTGGCAAAAAATGATTTTTTTTCAAAACTCAAAAAATGCCTTAAAAACAGCTTGTGTAGCTTCTTTAGACCTTCTGAATATCAAAGGAAGTGAAGAAATTGATTTAAATACAAAATTGGAATTTTGGTGATTTTTTGAAAAATTGGTCCTGACACGAATACAGGGGTTGCCCTGACTCAAAATGGCAAAAAATGACTTTTTTTTCAAAACTGAAAAAAATGCCTTAAAAACAGCTTGTGTAGCTTCTTTGGACCTACTGAACATCAAAGGAAGTGAAGGAATTGATTTAAATACAAATTTGGAATTTTGGTGATTTTTTTGAAATACTGGTCCTGACACGAATACAGGGGTTGCCCTGACTCAAAATGGCAAAAAATGACTTTTTTTTTCAAAACTCAAAAAATGCCTTAAAAACAGCTTGTCTAGCATCTTTGGACCTACTGAACATCAAAGAGAGTGAAGAAAGTGATTTTAAAACAAATTTGGAATTTTGGTGATTTTTTGAAAAACTGGTCCTCACACAACAACGGGGTGTGCCTGACTCAAAATGGCGAAAAATGCAGATTTTTTTCAAAACTCAAAAAATGCCTTAAAAACAGCTTGTGTAGCTTCTTTGGACCTTCTGAACATCAAAGGAAGTGAAGGAATTGATTTAAATACAAAATTGGAATTTTGATGATTTTTTTGAAATACTGGTCCTCACACAACAACAGGGGTGGCCCTGACTCAAAATGGCGAAAAATGCAGCTTTTTTTCAAAACTCAAAATATGCCTTAAAAACAGCTTGTGTAGCTTCTTTGGACCTTCTGAACATCAAAGGAAGTGAAGAAATTGATTTAAATACAAAATTGGAATTTTGGTGATTTTTTGAAAAATTGGTCCTGACACGAATACAGGGGTTGCCCTGACTCAAAATGGCAAAAAATGACTTTTTTTTCAAAACTCAAAAAATGCCTTAAAAACAGCTTGTGTAGCTTCTTTGGACCTTCTGAACATCAAAGGAAGTGAAGAAATTGATTTAAATACAAAATTGGAATTTTGGTGATTTTTTGAAAAACTGGTCCTCACTCAACAACAGGGGTGGCCCTGACTCAAAATGGCGAAAAATGCAGTTTTTTTTCAAAACTCAAAAAATGCCTTAAAAACAGCTTTTGTAGCTTCTTTGGACCTACTGAACATCAAAGGAAGTGAAGAAATTGATTTAAATACAAAATTCGAATTTTGGTGATTTTTTGAAAAATTGGTCCTGACACGAATACAGGGGTTGCCCTGACTCAAAATGGCAAAAAATGACTTTTTTTTCAAAACTCAAAAAATGCCTTAAAAACAGCTTGTGTAGCTTCTTTGGACCTTCTGAACATCAAAGGAAGTGAAGAAATTGATTTAAATACAAAATTGGAATTTTGGTGATTTTTTGAAAAACTGGTCCTCACTCAACAACGGGGTGTCCCTGACTCAAAATGGCAAAAAATGCAGTTTTTTTTCAAAACTCAAAAAATGCCTTAAAAACAGCTTGTCTAGCATCTTTGGACCTTCTGAACATCAAAGGAAGTGAAGGAATTGATTTAAATACAAAATTGGAATTTTGATGATTTTTTGAAATACTGGTCCTCACACAACAACAGGGGTGGCCCTGACTCAAAATGGCGAAAAATGCAGTTTTTTTTCAAAACTCAAAAAATGCCTTAAAAACTGTTTGTCGAGCATTTTTGGACCTACTGAACATCAAAGGAAGTGAAGAAATTGATTTAAATACAAATTTGGAATTTTGGTGATTTTTTGAAAAACTGGTCCTCACACAACAAAAGGGGTGGCCCTGACTCAAAATGGCAAAAAATGCCGTTTTTTTCAAAACTAAAAAAATGCCTTAAAAACAGCTTGTCTAGCATCTTTGGACCTATTGAATATCAAAGGAAGTGAAGGAATTGAATTAAATACAAAATTGGAATTTTGATGATTTTTTAAAAAAATACTGGTCCTCACACAACAACAGGGGTTGCCCTGACTCAAAATTGACAAAAAATGATTTTTTTTCAAAACTCAAAAAATGCCTAAAAAACACCTTGTGTATCTTCTTTGGACCTTCTGAACATCAAAGGAAGTGAAGGAATTGATTTAAATACAAAATTGGAATTTTGATGATTTTTTTGCAATACTGGTCCTCACACAACAACAGGGGTGGCCCTGTCTCAAAATGGCAAAAAATGCAGTTTTTTTTTCAAAACTCAAAAAATGCCTTAAAAACAGCTTGTGTAGCTTCTTTGGACCTTCTGAACATCAAAGGAAGTGAAGAAATTGAATTAAATACAAAGTTGGAATTTTGATGATTTTTTTTTTTTGAAATACTGGTCCTCACACAACAACAGGGGTGGCCCTGACTCAAAATGGCGAAAAATGCATTTTTTTTTTCAAAACTCAAAAAATGCCTTAAAAACAGCTTGTGTAGCTTCTTTGGACCTTCTGAACATCAAAGGAAGTGAAGAAATTGAATTAAATACAAAGTTGGAATTTTGATGATTTTTTTTTTTGAAATACCGGTCCTCACACAACAACAGGGGTTGCCCTGACTCAAAATTGGCAAAAAATGATTTTTTTTCAAAACTCAAAAAATGCCTTAAAAACAGCTTGTGTAGCTTTATTGGACCTACTGAACATCAAAGGAAGTGAAGGAATTGATTTAAATACAAAATTGGAATTTTGATTATTTTTTTGAAATACTGGTCCTCACACAACAACAGGGGTGGCCCTGTCTCAAAATGGCGAAAAATGCAGTTTTTTTTCAAAACTCAAAAAATGCCTTAAAAACTGTTTGTCGAGCATTTTTGGACCTACTGAACATCAAAGGAAGTGAAGGAATTGATTTAAATACAAAATTGGAATTTTGATGATTTTTTGAAATACTGGTCCTCACACAACAACAGGGGTGGCCCTGACTCAAAATGGCGAAAAATGCAGTTTTTTTTCAAAACTCAAAAAATGCCTTAAAAACTGTTTGTCGAGCATTTTTGGACCTACTGAACATCAAAGGAAGTGAAGAAATTGATTTAAATACAAATTTGGAATTTTGGTGATTTTTTGAAAAACTGGTCCTCACACAACAAAAGGGGTGGCCCTGACTCAAAATGGCAAAAAATGCCGTTTTTTTCAAAACTAAAAAAATGCCTTAAAAACAGCTTGTCTAGCATCTTTGGACCTATTGAACATCAAAGGAAGTGAAGGAATTGAATTAAATACAAAATTGGAATTTTGATGATTTTTAAAAAAAATACTGGTCCTCACACAACAACAGGGGTTGCCCTGACTCAAAATTGACAAAAAATGATTTTTTTTCAAAACTCAAAAAATGCCTAAAAAACACCTTGTGTATCTTCTTTGGACCTTCTGAACATCAAAGGAAGTGAAGAAATTGATTTAAATACAAAATTGGAATTTTGGTGATTTTTTGAAAAATTGGTCCTGACACGAATACAGGGGTTGCCCTGACTCAAAATGGCAAAAAATGACTTTTTTTTCAAAACTCAAAAAATGCCTTAAAAACAGCTTGTGTAGCTTCTTTGGACCTACTGAACATCAAAGGAAGTGAAGGAATTGATTTAAATACAAAATTGGAATTTTGGTGATTTTTTGAAAAATTGGTCCTGACACGAATACAGGGGTTGCCCTGACTCAAAATGGCAAAAAATGACTTTTTTTTCAAAACTCAAAAAATGCCTTAAAAACAGCTTGTCTAGCATCTTTGGACCTACTGAACATCAAAGGAAGTGAAGAAATTGATTTAAATACAAATTTGGAATTTTGGTGATTTTTTGAAAAATTGGTCCTGACACGAATACAGGGGTTGCCCTGACTCAAAATGGCAAAAAATGACTTTTTTTTCAAAACTCAAAAAATGCCTTAAAAACAGCTTGTCTAGCATCTTTGGACCTATTGAATATCAAAGGAAGTGAAGGAATTGAATTAAATACAAAATTGGAATTTTGATGATTTTTTAAAAAAATACTGGTCCTCACACAACAACAGGGGTTGCCCTGACTCAAAATTGACAAAAAATGATTTTTTTTCAAAACTCAAAAAATGCCTAAAAACACCTTTTGTATCTTCTTTGGACCTTCTGAACATCAAAGGAAGTGAAGAAATTGATTTAAATACAAAATTGGAATTTTGGTGATTTTTTGAAAAACTGGTCCTCACACAACAACGGGGTGTCCCTGACTCAAAATGGCGAAAAATGCAGTTTTTTTTCAAAACTCAAAAAATGCCTTAAAAACTGTTTGTCGAGCATCTTTGGACCTACTGAACATCAAAGGAAGTGAAGGAATTGATTTAAATACAAAATTGGAATTTTGATGATTTTTTTGCAATACTGGTCCTCACACAACAACAGGGGTGGCCCTGTCTCAAAATGGCGAAAAATGCAGTTTTTTTTTCAAAACTCAAAAAATGCCTTAAAAACAGCTTGTGTAGCTTCTTTGGACCTTCTGAACATCAAAGGAAGTGAAGAAATTGAATTAAATACAAAGTTGGAATTTTGATGATTTTTTTTTTTTGAAATACCGGTCCTCACACAACAACAGGGGTTGCCCTGACTCAAAATTGGCAAAAAATGATTTTTTTTCAAAACTCAAAAAATGCCTTAAAAACAGCTTGTGTAGCTTTATTGGACCTACTGAACATCAAAGGAAGTGAAGGAATTGATTTAAATACAAAATTGGAATTTTGATTATTTTTTTGAAATACTGGTCCTCACACAACGACAGGGGTGGCCCTGACTCAAAATGGCGAAAAATGCAGTTTTTTTTCAAAACTCAAAAAATGCCATTAAAACTGTTTGTCAAGCATTTTTGGACCTACTGAACATCAAAGGAAGTGAAGAAATTGATTTAAATACAAATTTGGAATTTTGGTGATTTTTTGAAAAACTGGTCCTCACACAACAACAGGGGTGGCCCTGACTCAAAATGGCAAAAAATGCCGTTTTTTTCAAAACTAAAAAAATGCCTTAAAAACAGCTTGTCTAGCATCTTTGGACCTATTGAACATCAAAGGAAGTGAAGGAATTGAATTAAATACAAAATTGGAATTTTGATGATTTTTTAAAAAAAATACTGGTCCTCACACAACAACAGGGGTTGCCCTGACTCAAAATTGACAAAAAATGATTTTTTTTCAAAACTCAAAAAATGCCTAAAAAACACATTGTGTATCTTCTTTGGACCTACTGAACATCAAAGGAAGTGAAGGAATTGATTTAAATACAAAATTGGAATTTTGATGATTTTTTTTAAATACTGGTCCTCACACAACAACAGGGGTGGCCCTGACTCAAAATGGCGAAAAATGCAGTTTTTTTTTCAAAACTCAAAAAATGCCTTAAAAACAGCTTGTGTAGCTTCTTTGGACCTTCTGAACATCAAAGGAAGTGAAGAAATTGAATTAAATACAAAGTTGGAATTTTGATGATTTTTTTTTTGAAATACCGGTCCTCACACAACAACAGGGGTTGCCCTGACTCAAAATTGGCAAAAAATGATTTTTTTTCAAAACTCAAAAAATGCCTTAAAAACAGCTTGTGTAGCTTCTTTAGACCTTCTGAATATCAAAGGAAGTGAAGAAATTGATTTACATACAAAATTGGAATTTTGGTGATTTTTTGAAAAATTGGTCCTGACACGAATACAGGGGTTGCCCTGACTCAAAATGGCAAAAAATGACTTTTTTTTTCAAAACTCAAAAAATGCCTTAAAAACAGCTTGTGTAGCTTCTTTGGACCTACTGAACATCAAAGGAAGTGAAGGAATTGATTTAAATACAAATTTGGAATTTTGGTGATTTTTTTGAAATACTGGTCCTGACACGAATACAGGGGTTGCCCTTACTCAAAATGGCAAAAAATGACTTTTTTTTTCAAAACTCAAAAAATGCCTTAAAAACAGCTTGTCTAGCATCTTTGGACCTACTGAACATCAAAGGAAGTGAAGAAAGTGATTTTAAAACAAATTTGGAATTTTGGTGATTTTTTGAAAAACTGGTCCTCACACAACAACGGGGTGTGCCTGACTCAAAATGGCGAAAAATGCAGATTTTTTTCAAAACTCAAAAAATGCCTTAAAAACAGCTTGTGTAGCTTCTTTGGACCTACTGAACATCAAAGGAAGTGAAGGAATTGATTTAAATACAAAATTGGAATTTTGATGATTTTTTTGAAATACTGGTCCTCACACAACAACAGGGGTGGCCCTGACTCAAAATGGCGAAAAATGCAGCTTTTTTTCAAAACTCAAAATATGCCTTAAAAACAGCTTGTGTAGCTTCTTTGGACCTTCTGAACATCAAAGGAAGTGAAGAAATTGATTTAAATACTAAATTGGAATTTTGGTGATTTTTTGAAAAATTGGTCCTGACACGAATACAGGGGTTGCCCTGACTCAAAATGGCAAAAAATGACTTTTTTTTCAAAACTCAAAAAATGCCTTAAAAACAGCTTGTCTAGCATCTTTGGACCTACTGAACATCAAAGGAAGTGAAGAAATTGATTTAAATACAAATTTGGAATTTTGGTGATTTTTTGAAAAACTGGTCCTCACACAACAACAGGGGTGGCCCTGACTCAAAATGGCGAAAAATGCAGTTTTTTTTTCAAAACTCAAAAAATGCCTTAAAAACAGCTTGTGTAGCTTCTTTGGACCTATTGAACACCAAAGGAAGTGAAGGAATTGAATTAAATACAAAATTGGAATTTTGATGATTTTTTTTGAAATACTGGTCCTCACACAACAACAGGGGTTGGCCTGACTCAAAATTGGAAAAAAACGATTTTTTTTTCAAAACTCAAAAAATGCCTTAAAAACAGCTTGTGTAGCTTCTTTGGACCTACTGAACATCAAAGGAAGTGAAGAAATTGATTTAAATACAAAATTGGAATTTTAGTGATTTTTTGAAAAATTGGTCCTGACACGAATACAGTGGTTGCCCTGACTCAAAATGGCAAAAAATGACTTTTTTTTCAAAACTCAAAAAATGCCTTAAAAACAGCTTGTGTAGCTTCTTTGGACCTACTGAACATCAAAGGAAGTGAAGAAATTGATTTTAAAACAAATTTGGAATTTTAGTGATTTTTTGAAAAACTGGTCCTCACACAACAACGGGGGTGTCCCTGACTCAAAATGGCGAAAAATGCAGTTTTTTTTCAAAACTCAAAAAATGCCTTAAAAACAGCTTGTGTAGCTTCTTTGGACCTTCTGAACATCAAAGGAAGTGAAGAAATTGATTTAAATACTAAATTGGAATTTTGGTGATTTTTTGAAAAATTGTTCCTGACACGAATACAGGGGTTGCCCTGACTCAAAATGGCAAAAAATGACTTTTTTTTCAAAACTCAAAAAATGCCTTAAAAACAGCTTGTGTAGCTTCTTTGGACCTTCTGAACATCAAAGGAAGTGAAGAAATTGATTTAAATACAAAATTGGAATTTTGGTGATTTTTTGAAAAACTGGTCCTCACTCAACAACGGGGTGTCCCTGACTCAAAATGGCAAAAAATGCAGTTTTTTTTCAAAACTCAAAAAATGCCTTAAAAACAGCTTGTCTAGCATCTTTGGACCTTCTGAACATCAAAGGAAGTGAAGGAATTGATTTAAATACAAAATTGGAATTTTGATGATTTTTTGAAATACTGGTCCTCACACAACAACAGGGGTGGCCCTAACTCAAAATGGCGAAAAATGCAGTTTTTTTTCAAAACTCAAAAAATGCCTTAAAAACTGTTTGTCGAGCATTTTTGGACCTACTGAACATCAAAGGAAGTGAAGAAATTGATTTAAATACAAATTTGGAATTTTGGTGATTTTTTGAAAAACTGGTCCTCACACAACAAAAGGGGTGGCCCTGACTCAAAATGGCAAAAAATGCCGTTTTTTTCAAAACTAAAAAAATGCCTTAAAAACAGCTTGTCTAGCATCTTTGGACCTATTGAACATCAAAGGAAGTGAAGGAATTGAATTAAATACAAAATTGGAATTTTGATGATTTTTTAAAAAAAATACTGGTCCTCACACAACAACAGGGGTTGCCCTGACTCAAAATTGACAAAAAATGATTTTTTTTCAAAACTCAAAAAATGCCTAAAAAACACCTTGTGTATCTTCTTTGGACCTTCTGAACATCAAAGGAAGTGAAGAAATTGATTTAAATACAAAATTGGAATTTTGGTGATTTTTTGAAAAACTGGTCCTCACACAACAACGGGGTGTCCCTGACTCAAAATGGCGAAAAATGCAGTTTTTTTTCAAAACTCAAAAAATGCCTTAAAAACTGTTTGTCGAGCATCTTTGGACCTACTGAACATCAAAGGAAGTGAAGAAATTGATTTAAATACAAAATTGGAATTTTGGTGATTTTTTGAAAAACTGGTCCTCACACAACAACGGGGTGTCCCTGACTCAAAATGGCGAAAAATGCAGTTTTTTTTTCAATACTCAAAAAATGCCTTAAAAACAGCTTGTGTAGCTTCTTTGGACCTACTGAACATCAAAGGAAGTGAAGAAATTGATTTAAATACAAAATTGGAATTTTGGTGATTTTTTGAAAAACTGGTCCTCACACAACAACGGGGTGTCCCTGACTCAAAATGGTGAAAAATGCAGTTTTTTTTTCAATACTCAAAAAATGCCTTAAAAACAGCTTGTGTAGCTTCTTTGGACCTACTGAACATCAAAGGAAGTGAAGGAATTGATTTAAATACAAAATTGGAATTTTGATGATTTTTTTGCAATACTGGTCCTCACACAACAACAGGGGTGGCCCTGACTCAAAATGGCGAAAAATGCATTTTTTTTTTCAAAACTCAAAAAATGCCTTAAAAACAGCTTGTGTAGCTTCTTTGGACCTTCTGAACATCAAAGGAAGTGAAGAAATTGAATTAAATACAAAGTTGGAATTTTGATGATTTTTTTTTTTGAAATACCGGTCCTCACACAACAACAGGGGTTGCCCTGACTCAAAATTGGCAAAAAATGATTTTTTTTCAAAACTCAAAAAATGCCTTAAAAACAGCTTGTGTAGCTTTATTGGACCTACTGAACATCAAAGGAAGTGAAGGAATTGATTTAAATACAAAATTGGAATTTTGATTATTTTTTTGAAATACTGGTCCTCACACAACGACAGGGGTGGCCCTGACTCAAAATGGCGAAAAATGCAGTTTTTTTTTCAAAACTCAAAAAATGCCATTAAAACTGTTTGTCAAGCATTTTTGGACCTACTGAACACCAAAGGAAGTGAAGAAATTGATTTAAATACAAATTTGGAATTTTGGTGATTTTTTGAAAAACTGGTCCTCACACAACAACAGGGGTGGCCCTGACTCAAAATGGCAAAAAATGCCGTTTTTTTCAAAACTAAAAAAATGCCTTAAAAACAGCTTGTCTAGCATCTTTGGACCTATTGAACATCAAAGGAAGTGAAGGAATTGAATTAAATACAAAATTGGAATTTTGATGATTTTTAAAAAAAAATACTGGTCCTCACACAACAACAGGGGTTGCCCTGACTCAAAATTGACAAAAAATGATTTTTTTTCAAAACTCAAAAAATGCCTAAAAAACACCTTGTGTATCTTCTTTGGACCTTCTGAACATCAAAGGAAGTGAAGAAATTGATTTAAATACAAAATTGGAATTTTGGTGATTTTTTGAAAAACTGGTCCTCACACAACATCGGGGTGTCCCTGACTCAAAATGGCGAAAAATGCAGTTTTTTTTCAAAACTCAAAAAATGCCTTAAAAACTGTTTGTCGAGCATCTTTGGACCTACTGAACATCAAAGGAAGTGAAGAAATTGATTTAAATACAAAATTGGAATTTTGGTGATTTTTTGAAAAACTGGTCCTCACACAACAACGGGGTGTCCCTGACTCAAAATGGCGAAAAATGCAGTTTTTTTTTCAATACTCAAAAAATGCCTTAAAAACAGCTTGTGTAGCTTCTTTGGACCTACTGAACATCAAAGGAAGTGAAGGAATTGATTTAAATACAAAATTGGAATTTTGATGATTTTTTTGCAATACTGGTCCTCACACAACAACAGGGGTGGCCCTGACTCAAAATGGCGAAAAATGCAGTTTTTTTTTCAAAACTCAAAAAATGCCTTAAAAACAGCTTGTGTAGCTTCTTTGGACCTTCTGAACATCAAAGGAAGTGAAGAAATTGAATTAAATACAAAGTTGGAATTTTGATGATTTTTTTTTTTGAAATACTGGTCCTCACACAACGACAGGGGTTGCCCTGACTCAAAATGGCAAAAAATGACTTTTTTTTTCAAAACTCAAAAAATGCCTTAAAAACAGCTTGTCTAGCATCTTTGGACCTACTGAACATCAAAGGAAGTGAAGAAAGTGATTTTAAAACAAATTTGGAATTTTGGTGATTTTTTGAAATACCGGTCCTGACACAACAACAGGGGTTGCCCTGACTCAAAATTGGCAAAAAATGATTTTTTTTCAAAACTCAAAAAATGCCTTAAAAACAGCTTGTGTAGCTTTATTGGACCTACTGAACATCAAAGGAAGTGAAGGAATTGATTTAAATACAAAATTGGAATTTTGATTATTTTTTTGAAATACTGGTCCTCACACAACGACAGGGGTGGCCCTGACTCAAAATGGCGAAAAATGCAGCTTTTTTTCAAAACTCAAAATATGCCTTAAAAACAGCTTGTGTAGCTTCTTTGGACCTTCTGAACATCAAAGGAAGTGAAGAAATTGATTTTAAAACAAATTTGGAATTTTGGTGATTTTTTGAAAAACTGGTCCTCACACAACAACGGGGTGTCCCTGACTCAAAATGGCAAAAAATGACTTTTTTTTTCAAAACTCAAAAAATGCCTTAAAAACAGCTTGTCTAGCATCTTTGGACCTACTGAACATCAAAGGAAGTGAAGAAATTGATTTAAATACAAAATTGGAATTTTGGTGATTTTTTGAAAAACTGGTCCTCACACAACAACGGGGTGTCCCTGACTCAAAATGGCGAAAAATGCAGTTTTTTTTTCAATACTCAAAAAATGCCTTAAAAACAGCTTGTGTAGCTTCTTTGGACCTTCTGAACATCAAAGGAAGTGAAGAAATTGATTTAAATACTAAATTGGAATTTTGGTGATTTTTTGAAAAATTGGTCCTGACACGAATACAGGGGTTGCCCTGACTCAAAATGGCAAAAAATGACTTTTTTTTCAAAACTAAAAAAATGCCTTAAAAACAGCTTGTCTAGCATCTTTGGACCTACTGAACATCAAAGGAAGTGAAGAAATTGATTTAAATACAAATTTGGAATTTTGGTGATTTTTTGAAAAACTGGTCCTCACACAACAACAGGGGTGGCCCTGACTCAAAATGGCGAAAAATGCAGTTTTTTTTTCAAAACTAAAAAAATGCCTTAAAAACAGCTTGTCTAGCATCTTTGGACCTATTGAACACCAAAGGAAGTGAAGGAATTGAATTAAATACAAAATTGGAATTTTGATGATTTTTTTTGAAATACTGGTCCTCACACAACAACAGGGGTTGCCCTGACTCAAAATTGGCAAAAAACGATTTTTTTTCAAAACTCAAAAAATGCCTTAAAAACAGCTTGTGTAGCTTCTTTGGACCGTCTGAACATCAAAGGAAGTGAAGAAATTGATTTAAATACAAAATTGGAATTTTGGTGATTTTTTGAAAAACTGGTCCTCACACAACAACGGGGTGTCCCTGACTCAAAATGGCGAAAAATGCAGTTTTTTTTCAAAACTCAAAAAATGCCTTAAAAACAGCTTGTGTAGCTTCTTTGGACCTACTGAACATCAAAGGAAGTGAAGGAATTGATTTAAATACAAAATTGGAATTTTGATGATTTTTTTGAAAAACTGGTCCTCACACAACAACAGGATTGGCCCTGACTCAAAATGGCGAAAAATGCAGTTTTTTTTCAAAACTCAAAAAATGCCTTTAAAACAGCTTGTGTAGCTTCTTTGGACCTTCAGAACATCAAAGGAAGTGAAGAATTTGATTTAAATACAAAATTGGAATTTTGGTGATTTTCTGAAAAATTGGTCCTGACACGAATACAGGGGTTGCCCTGACTCAAAATGGCAAAAAATTACTTTTTTTTCAAAACTCAAAAAATGCCTTAAAAACAGCTTGTGTAGCTTCTTTGGACCTACTGAACATCAAAGGAAGTGAAGAAATTGATTTAAATACAAAATTGGAATTTTGGTGATTTTTTGAAAAACTGGTCCTCACACAACAACGGGGTGTCCCTGACTCAAAATGGCGAAAAATGCAGTTTTTTTTTCAATACTCAAAAAATGCCTTAAAAACAGCTTGTGTAGCTTCTTTGGACCTACTGAACATCAAAGGAAGTGAAGGAATTGATTTAAATACAAAATTGGAATTTTGATGATTTTTTTGCAATACTGGTCCTCACACAACAACAGGGGTGGCCCTGACTCAAAATGGCGAAAAATGCAGTTTTTTTTTCAAAACTCAAAAAATGCCTTAAAAACAGCTTGTGTAGCTTCTTTGGACCTACTGAACATCAAAGGAAGTGAAGAAATTGAATTAAATACAAAGTTGGAATTTTGATGATTTTTTTTTTTGAAAAACTGGTCCTCACACAACGACAGGGGTTGCCCTGACTCAAAATGGCAAAAAATGACTTTTTTTTTCAAAACTCAAAAAATGCCTTAAAAACAGCTTGTCTAGCATCTTTGGACCTACTGAACATCAAAGGAAGTGAAGAAAGTGATTTTAAAACAAATTTGGAATTTTGGTGATTTTTTGAAATACCGGTCCTCACACAACAACAGGGGTTGCCCTGACTCAAAATTGGCAAAAAATGATTTTTTTTCAAAACTCAAAAAATGCCTTAAAAACAGCTTGTGTAGGTTTATTGGACCTACTGAACATCAAAGGAAGTGAAGGAATTGATTTAAATACAAAATTGGAATTTTGATTATTTTTTTGAAATACTGGTCCTCACACAACGACAGGGGTGGCCCTGACTCAAAATGGCGAAAAATGCAGCTTTTTTTCAAAACTCAAAATATGCCTTAAAAACAGCTTGTGTAGCTTCTTTGGACCTTCTGAACATCAAAGGAAGTGAAGAAATTGATTTTAAAACAAATTTGGAATTTTGGTGATTTTTTGAAAAACTGGTCCTCACACAACAACGGGGGTGTCCCTGACTCAAAATGGCGAAAAATGCAGTTTTTTTTCAAAACTCAAAAAATGCCTTAAAAACAGCTTGTCTAGCATCTTTGGACCTATTGAACACCAAAGGAAGTGAAGGAATTGAATTAAATACAAAATTGGAATTTTGATGATTTTTTTTGAAATACTGGTCCTCACACAACAACAGGGGTTGCCCTGACTCAAAATTGGCAAAAAACGATTTTTTTTCAAAACTCAAAAAATGCCTTAAAAACAGCTTGTGTAGCTTCTTTGGACCGTCTGAACATCAAAGGAAGTGAAGAAATTGATTTAAATACAAAATTGGAATTTTGGTGAGTTTTTGAAAAATTGGTCCTGCCACGAATACAGGGGTTGCCCTGACTCAAATTGGCAAAAAATGACTTTTTTTTCAAAACTCAAAAAATGCCTTAAAAACAGCTTGTGTAGCTTCTTTGGACCTTCTGAACATCAAAGGAAGTGAAGAAATTGAATTAAATACAAAATTGGAATTTTGGTGATTTTTTGAAAAACTGGTCCTCACACAACAACGGGGTGTCCCTGACTCAAAATGGCGAAAAATGCAGTTTTTTTTCAAAACTCAAAAAATGCCTTAAAAACAGCTTGTGTAGCTTCTTTGGACCTACTGAACATCAAAGGAAGTGAAGGAATTGATTTAAATACAAAATTGGAATTTTGATGATTTTTTTGAAAAACTGGTCCTCACACAACAACAGGATTGGCCCTGACTCAAAATGGCGAAAAATGCAGTTTTTTTTCAAAACTCAAAAAATGCCTTTAAAACAGCTTGTGTAGCTTCTTTGGACCTTCAGAACATCAAAGGAAGTGAAGAATTTGATTTAAATACAAAATTGGAATTTTGGTGATTTTCTGAAAAATTGGTCCTGACACGAATACAGGGGTTGCCCTGACTCAAAATGGCAAAAAATTACTTTTTTTTCAAAACTCAAAAAATGCCTTAAAAACAGCTTGTGTAGCTTCTTTGGACCTACTGAACATCAAAGGAAGTGAAGAAATTGATTTAAATAAAAATTTGGAATTTTGGTGATTTTTTGAAAAATTGGTCCTCACACAACAACGGGGTGTCCCTGACTCAAAATGGCGAAAAATGATTTGCTTTCAAAACTCAAAAAATGCCTTAAAAACAGCTTGTCTAGCATCTTTGGACCTAGTGAACATCAAAGGAAGTGAAGGAATTGATTTAAATACAAAATTGGAATTTTGATGATTTTTTTGCAATACTGGTCCTCACACAACAACAGGGGTGGCCCTGACTCAAAATGGCGAAAAATGCAGTTTTTTTTTCAAAACTCAAAAAATGCCTTAAAAACAGCTTGTGTAGCTTCTTTGGACCTACTGAACATCAAAGGAAGTGAAGAAATTGAATTAAATACAAAGTTGGAATTTTGATGATTTTTTTTTTTGAAAAACTGGTCCTCACACAACGACAGGGGTTGCCCTGACTCAAAATGGCAAAAAATGACTTTTTTTTTCAAAACTCAAAAAATGCCTTAAAAACAGCTTGTCTAGCATCTTTGGACCTACTGAACATCAAAGGAAGTGAAGAAAGTGATTTTAAAACAAATTTGGAATTTTGGTGATTTTTTGAAATACCGGTCCTCACACAACAACAGGGGTTGCCCTGACTCAAAATTGGCAAAAAATGATTTTTTTTCAAAACTCAAAAAATGCCTTAAAAACAGCTTGTGTAGGTTTATTGGACCTACTGAACATCAAAGGAAGTGAAGGAATTGATTTAAATACAAAATTGGAATTTTGATTATTTTTTTGAAATACTGGTCCTCACACAACGACAGGGGTGGCCCTGACTCAAAATGGCGAAAAATGCAGCTTTTTTTCAAAACTCAAAATATGCCTTAAAAACAGCTTGTGTAGCTTCTTTGGACCTTCTGAACATCAAAGGAAGTGAAGAAATTGATTTTAAAACAAATTTGGAATTTTGGTGATTTTTTGAAAAACTGGTCCTCACACAACAACGGGGGTGTCCCTGACTCAAAATGGCGAAAAATGCAGTTTTTTTTCAAAACTCAAAAAATGCCTTAAAAACAGCTTGTGTAGCTTCTTTGGACCTTCTGAACATCAAAGGAAGTGAAGAAATTGATTTAAATACTAAATTGGAATTTTGGTGATTTTTTGAAAAATTGGTCCTGACACGAATACAGGGGTTGCCCTGACTCAAAATGGCAAAAAATGACTTTTTTTTCAAAACTAAAAAAATGCCTTAAAAACAGCTTGTCTAGCATCTTTGGACCTACTGAACATCAAAGGAAGTGAAGAAATTGATTTAAATACAAATTTGGAATTTTGGTGATTTTTTGAAAAACTGGTCCTCACACAACAACAGGGGTGGCCCTGACTCAAAATGGCGAAAAATGCAGTTTTTTTTTCAAAACTAAAAAAATGCCTTAAAAACAGCTTGTCTAGCATCTTTGGACCTATTGAACACCAAAGGAAGTGAAGGAATTGAATTAAATACAAAATTGGAATTTTGATGATTTTTTTTGAAATACTGGTCCTCACACAACAACAGGGGTTGCCCTGACTCAAAATTGGCAAAAAACGATTTTTTTTCAAAACTCAAAAAATGCCTTAAAAACAGCTTGTGTAGCTTCTTTGGACCGTCTGAACATCAAAGGAAGTGAAGAAATTGATTTAAATACAAAATTGGAATTTTGGTGAGTTTTTGAAAAATTGGTCCTGCCACGAATACAGGGGTTGCCCTGACTCAAATTGGCAAAAAATGACTTTTTTTTCAAAACTCAAAAAATGCCTTAAAAACAGCTTGTGTAGCTTCTTTGGACCTTCTGAACATCAAAGGAAGTGAAGAAATTGAATTAAATACAAAATTGGAATTTTGGTGATTTTTTGAAAAACTGGTCCTCACACAACAACGGGGTGTCCCTGACTCAAAATGGCGAAAAATGCAGTTTTTTTTCAAAACTCAAAAAATGCCTTAAAAACAGCTTGTGTAGCTTCTTTGGACCTACTGAACATCAAAGGAAGTGAAGGAATTGATTTAAATACAAAATTGGAATTTTGATGATTTTTTTGAAAAACTGGTCCTCACACAACAACAGGATTGGCCCTGACTCAAAATGGCGAAAAATGCAGTTTTTTTTCAAAACTCAAAAAATGCCTTTAAAACAGCTTGTGTAGCTTCTTTGGACCTTCAGAACATCAAAGGAAGTGAAGAATTTGATTTAAATACAAAATTGGAATTTTGGTGATTTTCTGAAAAATTGGTCCTGACACGAATACAGGGGTTGCCCTGACTCAAAATGGCAAAAAATTACTTTTTTTTCAAAACTCAAAAAATGCCTTAAAAACAGCTTGTGTAGCTTCTTTGGACCTACTGAACATCAAAGGAAGTGAAGAAATTGATTTAAATAAAAATTTGGAATTTTGGTGATTTTTTGAAAAATTGGTCCTCACACAACAACGGGGTGTCCCTGACTCAAAATGGCGAAAAATGATTTGCTTTCAAAACTCAAAAAATGCCTTAAAAACAGCTTGTCTAGCATCTTTGGACCTAGTGAACACCAAAGGAAGTGAAGAAATTGATTTAAATACAAAATTGGAATTTTGGTGATTTTTTGAAAAATTGGTCCTGACACGAATACAGGGGTTGCCCTGACTCAAAATGGCGAAAAATGCAGTTTTTTTTCAAAACTCAAAAAATGCCTTAAAAACAGCTTGTCTAGCATTTTTGGACCTATTGAACATCAAAGGAAGTGAAGAAATTGATTTAAATACAAAATTGGAATTTTGGTGATTTTTTGAAAAACTGGTCCTCACACAACAACGGGGTGTCCCTGACTCAAAATGGCGAAAAATGCAGTTTTTTTTTCAAAACTCAAAAAATGCCTAAAAAACAGCTTGTGTAGCTTCTTTGGACCTTCTGAACATCAAAGGAAGTGAAGATATTGATTTAAATACAAAATTGGAATTTTGACGATTTTTTGAAAAATTGGTCCTGACACGAATACAGGGGTTGCCCTGACTCAAAATTGGCAAAAAATGATTTTTTTTCAAAACTCAAAAAATGCCTTAAAAACTGCTTGTGTAGCTTCTTTGGACCTACTGAACATCAAAGGAAGTGAAGGAATTGATTTAAATACAAAATTGGAATTTTGATGATTTTTTTGAAATACTGGTCCTCACACAACAACAGGGGTGGCCCTGACTCAAAATGGCAAAAAATGCAGTTTTTTTTTTTCAAAACTAAAAAAATGCCTTAAAAACAACTTGTCTAGCATCTTTGGACCTACTGAACATCAAAGGAAGTGAAGGAATTGAATTAAATACAAAATTGGAATTTTGATGACTTTTGTGAAATACTGGTCCTCACACAACAACAGGGTGTCCCTGACTCAAAATGGCGAAAAATGCAGTTTTTTTTCAAAACTCAAAAAATGCCTTAAAAACAGCTTGTGTAGCTTCTTTGGACCTTCTGAACATCAAAGGAAGAGAAGAAATTGATTTAAATACAAATTTGGAATTTTGGTGATTTTTTGAAAAACTGGTCCTCACACAATAACAGGGGTGGCCCTGACTCAAAATGGCAAAAAATGCAGTTTTTTTTCAAAACTCAAAAAATGCCTTTAAAACAGCTTGTGTAGCTTCTTTGGACCTTCAGAACATCAAAGGAAGTGAAGAATTTGATTTAAATACAAAATTGGAATTTTGGTGATTTTCTGAAAAATTGGTCCTGACACGAATACAGGGGTTGCCCTGACTCAAAATGGCAAAAAATTACTTTTTTTTCAAAACTCAAAAAATGCCTTAAAAACAGCTTGTGTAGCTTCTTTGGACCTACTGAACATCAAAGGAAGTGAAGAAATTGATTTAAATACAAAATTGGAATTTTGGTGATTTTTTGAAAAACTGGTCCTCACACAACAACGGGGTGTCCCTGACTCAAAATGGCGAAAAATGCAGTTTTTTTTTCAATACTCAAAAAATGCCTTAAAAACAGCTTGTGTAGCTTCTTTGGACCTACTGAACATCAAAGGAAGTGAAGGAATTGATTTAAATACAAAATTGGAATTTTGATGATTTTTTTGCAATACTGGTCCTCACACAACAACAGGGGTGGCCCTGACTCAAAATGGCGAAAAATGCAGTTTTTTTTTCAAAACTCAAAAAATGCCTTAAAAACAGCTTGTGTAGCTTCTTTGGACCTTCTGAACATCAAAGGAAGTGAAGAAAGTGATTTTAAAACAAATTTGGAATTTTGGTGATTTTTTGAAATACCGGTCCTCACACAACAACAGGGGTTGCCCTGACTCAAAATTGGCAAAAAATGATTTTTTTTCAAAACTCAAAAAATGCCTTAAAAACAGCTTGTGTAGCTTTATTGGACCTACTGAACATCAAAGGAAGTGAAGGAATTGATTTAAATACAAAATTGGAATTTTGATTATTTTTTTGAAATACTGGTCCTCACACAACGACAGGGGTGGCCCTGACTCAAAATGGCGAAAAATGCAGCTTTTTTTCAAAACTCAAAATATGCCTTAAAAACAGCTTGTGTAGCTTCTTTGGACCTTCTGAACATCAAAGGAAGTGAAGAAATTGATTTTAAAACAAATTTGGAATTTTGGTGATTTTTTGAAAAACTGGTCCTCACACAACAACGGGGGTGTCCCTGACTCAAAATGGCGAAAAATGCAGTTTTTTTTTCAAAACTCAAAAAATGCCTTAAAAACAGCTTGTGTAGCTTCTTTGGACCTTCTGAACATCAAAGGAAGTGAAGAAATTGATTTAAATACTAAATTGGAATTTTGGTGATTTTTTGAAAAATTGGTCCTGACACGAATACAGGGGTTGCCCTGACTCAAAATGGCAAAAAATGACTTTTTTTTCAAAACTAAAAAAATGCCTTAAAAACAGCTTGTCTAGCATCTTTGGACCTACTGAACATCAAAGGAAGTGAAGAAATTGATTTAAATACAAATTTGGAATTTTGGTGATTTTTTGAAAAACTGGTCCTCACACAACAACAGGGGTGGCCCTGACTCAAAATGGCGAAAAATGCAGTTTTTTTTTCAAAACTAAAAAAATGCCTTAAAAACAGCTTGTCTAGCATCTTTGGACCTATTGAACACCAAAGGAAGTGAAGGAATTGAATTAAATACAAAATTGGAATTTTGATGATTTTTTTTGAAATACTGGTCCTCACACAACAACAGGGGTTGCCCTGACTCAAAATTGGCAAAAAACGATTTTTTTTCAAAACTCAAAAAATGCCTTAAAAACAGCTTGTGTAGCTTCTTTGGACCGTCTGAACATCAAAGGAAGTGAAGAAATTGATTTAAATACAAAATTGGAATTTTGGTGAGTTTTTGAAAAATTGGTCCTGCCACGAATACAGGGGTTGCCCTGACTCAAATTGGCAAAAAATGACTTTTTTTTCAAAACTCAAAAAATGCCTTAAAAACAGCTTGTGTAGCTTCTTTGGACCTTCTGAACATCAAAGGAAGTGAAGAAATTGATTTAAATACAAAATTGGAATTTTGGTGATTTTTTGAAAAACTGGTCCTCACACAACAACGGGGTGTCCCTGACTCAAAATGGCGAAAAATGCAGTTTTTTTTCAAAACTCAAAAAATGCCTTAAAAACAGCTTGTGTAGCTTCTTTGGACCTACTGAACATCAAAGGAAGTGAAGGAATTGATTTAAATACAAAATTGGAATTTTGATGATTTTTTTGAAAAACTGGTCCTCACACAACAACAGGATTGGCCCTGACTCAAAATGGCGAAAAATGCAGTTTTTTTTCAAAACTCAAAAAATGCCTTAAAAACAGCTTGTGTAGCTTCTTTGGACCTTCAGAACATCAAAGGAAGTGAAGAATTTGATTTAAATACAAAATTGGAATTTTGGTGATTTTCTGAAAAATTGGTCCTGACACGAATACAGGGGTTGCCCTGACTCAAAATGGCAAAAAATTACTTTTTTTTCAAAACTCAAAAAATGCCTTAAAAACAGCTTGTGTAGCTTCTTTGGACCTACTGAACATCAAAGGAAGTGAAGAAATTGATTTAAATACAAATTTGGAATTTTGGTGATTTTTTGAAAAATTGGTCCTCACACAACAACGGGGTGTCCCTGACTCAAAATGGCGAAAAATGATTTGCTTTCAAAACTCAAAAAATGCCTTAAAAACAGCTTGTCTAGCATCTTTGGACCTAGTGAACACCAAAGGAAGTGAAGAAATTGATTTAAATACAAAATTGGAATTTTGGTGATTTTTTGAAAAATTGGTCCTGACACGAATACAGGGGTTGCCCTGACTCAAAATGGCGAAAAATGCAGTTTTTTTTCAAAACTCAAAAAATGCCTTAAAAACAGCTTGTCTAGCATTTTTGGACCTATTGAACATCAAAGGAAGTGAAGAAATTGATTTAAATACAAAATTGGAATTTTGGTGATTTTTTGAAAAACTGGTCCTCACACAACAACGGGGTGTCCCTGACTCAAAATGGCGAAAAATGCAGTTTTTTTTTCAAAACTCAAAAAATGCCTAAAAAACAGCTTGTGTAGCTTCTTTGGACCTTCTGAACATCAAAGGAAGTGAAGATATTGATTTAAATACAAAATTGGAATTTTGATGATTTTTTGAAAAATTGGTCCTGACACGAATACAGGGGTTGCCCTGACTCAAAATTGGCAAAAAATGATTTTTTTTCAAAACTCAAAAAATGCCTTAAAAACTGCTTGTGTAGCTTCTTTGGACCTACTGAACATCAAAGGAAGTGAAGGAATTGATTTAAATACAAAATTGGAATTTTGATGATTTTTTTGAAATACTGGTCCTCACACAACAACAGGGGTGGCCCTGACTCAAAATGGCAAAAAATGCAGTTTTTTTTTTTCAAAACTAAAAAAATGCCTTAAAAACAACTTGTCTAGCATCTTTGGACCTACTGAACATCAAAGGAAGTGAAGGAATTGAATTAAATACAAAATTGGAATTTTGATGACTTTTGTGAAATACTGGTCCTCACACAACAACAGGGTGTCCCTGACTCAAAATGGCGAAAAATGCAGCTTTTTTTCAAAACTCAAAAAATGCCTTAAAAACAGCTTGTGTAGCTTCTTTGGACCTTCTGAACATCAAAGGAAGAGAAGAAATTGATTTAAATACAAATTTGGAATTTTGGTGATTTTTTGAAAAACTGGTCCTCACACAATAACAGGGGTGGCCCTGACTCAAAATGGCAAAAAATGCCGTTTTTTTTCAAAACTCAAAAAATGCCTTAAAAACAGCTTGTCTAGCATCTTTGGACCTATTGAACATCAAAGGAAGTGAAGGAATTGAATTAAATACAAAATTGGAATTTTGATGATTTTTTTTGAAATACTGGTCCTCACACAACAACAGGGGTGGCCCTGACTCAAAATGGCGAAAAATGCAGTTTTTTTTCAAAACTCAAAAAATGCCTTAAAAACAGCTTGTGTAGCTTCTTTGGACCTTCTGAACATCAAAGGAAGTGAAGAAATTGATTAAAATACAAAATTGGAATTTTGGTGATTTTTTGAAAAATTGGTCCCGACATGAATACAGGGGTTGCCCTGACTCAAAATGGCGAAAAATGACTTTTTTTTCCAAACGCAAAAAATGCCTTAAAAACAGCTTGTGTAGCTTCTTTGAAACTACTGAACATCAAAGGAAGTGAAGGAATTGATTTAAATACAAATTTGGAATTTTGGTGATTTTATGAAAAACTGGTCCTCACACAACAACAGGGGTGGCCCTGACTCACAATGGCAAAAAAAGATTTTTTTTCAAAACTCAAAAAATGCCTTAAAAATAGCTTGTGTAGCTTCTTTGGATCTTCTGAACATCAAAGGAAGTGAAGAAATTGATTTAAATACAAAATTGGAATCTTGCTGATTTTTTGAAAAATTGGTCCTGATGTGAATACAGGGGTTGCCCTGACTCAAAATGGCAAAAAATGACTTTTTTTTCAAAACTCAAAAAATACCTTAAAAATAGCTTGTGTAGCTTCTTTGGACCTTCTGAATATCAAAGGAAGTGAAGGAATTGATTTAAATACAAATTTGGAATTTTGATGATTTTTTTGCAATACTGGTCCTCACACAACAACAGGGGTGGCCCTGACTCAAAATGGCAAAAAATGCAGTTTTTTTTTCAAAACTAAAAAAATGCCTTAAAAATAGCTTGTGTAGCTTCTTTGGACCTACTGAACATCAAAGGAAGTGAAGAAATTGATTTAAATACAAAATTGGAATTTTGGTGATTTTTTGAAAAAGTGGTCCACACACAACAACAGGGGTGGCCCTGACTCACAATGGCGAAAAATGACTTTTTTTTACAAAACTCAAAAAATGCCTTAAAACAGCTTGTGTAGCTTCTTTGAACCTACTGAACATCAAAGGAAGTGAAGAAATTGATTTAAATACAAATTTGGAATTTTGGTGATTTTTTGAAAAAGTGGTCCACACACAACAACAGGGGTGGCCCTGACTCACAATGGCAAAAAATGATTTTTTTTTACAAAACTCAAAAAATGCCTTAAAAACAGCTTGTGTAGCTTCTTTGGACCTACTGAACATCAAAGGAAGTGAAGAAATTGATTTAAATACAAAATTGGAATTTTGGTGATTTTTTGAAAAATTGGTCCTGACACGAATACAGGGGTTGACCTGACTCAAAATGGCGAAAAATGACTTTCTTTTCCAAACGCAAAAAATGCCTTCAAAACAGCTTGTCTAGCATCTTTGGACCTACTGAACATCAAAGGAAGTGAAGAAATTGATTTAAATACAAAATTGGAATCTTGGTGATTTTTTGAAAAATTGGTCCTGATGTGAATACAGGGGTTGCCCTGACTCAAAATGGCAAAAAATGACTTTTTTTTCAAAACTCAAAAAATGCCTTAAAAACAGCTTGTGTAGCTTCTTTGGACCAACTGAACATCAAAGGAAGTGAAGAAATTGATTTAAATACAAGTTTGGAATTTTGGTGATTTTTTGAAAAACTGGTCCTCACACAACAACAGGGGTGGCCCTGACTCACAATGGCAAAAAATGATTTTTTTTTCAAAACTCAAAAAATGCCTTAAAATAGCTTGTGTAGCTTCTTTGGACCTTCTGAATATCAAAGGAAGTGAAGAAATTTATTTAAATACAAATTTGGAATTTTGGTGATTTTTTGAAAAATTGGTCCTGACACGAGTACATGGGTGGCCCTGACTCAAAATGGCAAAAAAATGATTTGCTTTCAAAACTCAAAAAATGCCTTAAAAACAGCTTGTGTAGCTTCTTTGAACCTACTGTACATCAAAGGAAGTGAAGAAATTGATTTAAATTCAAAATTGGAATTTTGGTGATTTTCTGAAAAATTGGTCCTGACACGAATACAGGGGTTGCCCTGACTCAAAATGGCAACAAATGACTTTTTTTTCAAAACTCAAAAAATGCCTTTAAAACAGCTTGTCTAGCATCTTTGGACCTACTGAACATCAAAGGAAGTGAAGAAATTGATTTAAATACAAAATTGGAATCTTGCTGATTTTTTGAAAAATTGGTCCTGATGTGAATACAGGGGTTGCCGTGACTCAAAATGGCAAAAAATGACTTTTTTTTTCAAAACTCAAAAAATGCCTTAAAAATAGCTTGTGTAGCTTCTTTGGACCTACTGAACATCAAAGGAAGTGAAGAAATTGATTTAAATACAAAATTGGAATTTTGGTGATTTTTTGAAAAAGTGGTCCACACACAACAACAGGGGTGGCCCTGACTCACAATGGCGAAAAATGACTTTTTTTTACAAAACTCAAAAAATGCCTTAAAACAGCTTGTGTAGCTTCTTTGAACCTACTGAACATCAAAGGAAGTGAAGAAATTGATTTAAATACAAATTTGGAATTTTGGTGATTTTTTGAAAAAGTGGTCCACACACAACAACAGGGGTGGCCCTGACTCACAATGGCAAAAAATGATTTTTTTTTACAAAACTCAAAAAATGCCTTAAAAACAGCTTGTGTAGCTTCTTTGGACCTACTGAACATCAAAGGAAGTGAAGAAATTGATTTAAATACAAAATTGGAATTTTGGTGATTTTTTGAAAAATTGGTCCTGACACGAATACAGGGGTTGACCTGACTCAAAATGGCGAAAAATGACTTTCTTTTCCAAACGCAAAAAATGCCTTCAAAACAGCTTGTCTAGCATCTTTGGACCTACTGAACATCAAAGGAAGTGAAGAAATTGATTTAAATACAAAATTGGAATCTTGGTGATTTTTTGAAAAATTGGTCCTGATGTGAATACAGGGGTTGCCCTGACTCAAAATGGCAAAAAATGACTTTTTTTTCAAAACTCAAAAAATGCCTTAAAAACAGCTTGTGTAGCTTCTTTGGACCAACTGAACATCAAAGGAAGTGAAGAAATTGATTTAAATACAAGTTTGGAATTTTGGTGATTTTTTGAAAAATTGGTCCTGACACGAGTACATGGGTTGCCCTGACTCAAAATGGCAACAAATGACTTTTTTTTCAAAACTCAAAAAATGCCTTTAAAACAGCTTGTGTAGCTTCTTTGGACCTACTGAACATCAAAGGAAGTGAAGGAATTGATTTAAATACAAATTTGGAATTTTGGTGATCCTGATCCTGGTCCTGAAGGCAGCGCTCGCTGCCTGTGTCACACATCCATCGGTTAACCCCGCCATTATTTATATTTCCTGTTCAGCGTCCTTGAGGTGTGTCTTCATCCTGGTCACCTCCTACCCAACTGACCTCCAGCTTCCTTCAGCTGTGTCAGACTGAAGGATGATTTGATTCCATCTGTCCACACCTGAGGTCAGCAGAAATTATGCTCTTGCCATTGATGATAGTCAAAAAACGGGAAACTGTAAGAATTAAAAGACAGCAGGAAAATGTCTTTATTTTTTGGATGCCATTTTTGCACCGTCGTGAGAGGCTCGTGAATGAGTGATGAATAAATCCCTTCTCTCCTGTTTGCGATTATGAACATCAAATCCTCATGTCCAGTGGCTACAGATGCACTTTAAAACTCCATCAACTCTTGTTTGTCATCATTCACCATCAGTAGCTGTTTCACCTGTGGGTGATTTTACCTTAAATTTCTCAATACATTCTCTACCAAGGTTGCCTCATTTTGACTGACTCAGCGCATATGTCCATCCCAGGCACGATAATAAGGAAAGAGCTCAGGAGGGAGCAGCCATAGGTCACATGCTTGCCTGAAGTTTCTGCGCCTCCATGAAAGGCAGCATGACACCAAGTCAAGAGGTGGATATTAGAAGATCCACTTCAGAAGATCCATCCAGGGATGATCTGCCCCGAAGCTTCTCTCACTCCAAGTGGACGGTAAACACAAAACTGCTGAGGTTCCCTGCAGGAAGCGCTCGCCGGCCGAACAAAGGCAGGAGGCATCGAGTGAGGAAGCAGAACGTCCACAGGTCTGACAGTTTCCGAGTGTATTGTCTCTGACTGGTGAGATTTCACATCTTTACTGAGCTATTTCAGGTTGCGCCGGTGTTTGTGAGCGTGAGCAACCTGCAAAAATGTTTTCATCATTTGAAGCAAAACTAGATAAAAGAGTGTTAACTCTCCCAAGACTGTTGGGGATTCTCTTTCTGCTTCAGAGTAAACAGGACACAAAGCTTTTATTTTTTTAAGGGCTGCACAGTCTGATGCCAAACCAGCTGTTCAGTTCAACACAATTCGTCTCTGCATGTTGTTTCTGCATGTCATTCAAAGATGCAATTCATTCTTCGCTGATCCGAAATAAAAAAGATCATTAGCTGCACTGATGCCTGAGGAAAATACTTCATGATCTACTTAACTAACTGTGGAAAATGTTCCGCATCATTTGGACCAACATCGTCGGTCGCCAGTCGTGGCATTGGTCCAATACACTTACAAGCATGACGGCGTGGCAGCTGAGCAGCAGGTCGAGTGGAATCTTCCCCCACTGACATGTTTGTCAGCCTCTGAGCAGCTCAACATTACACTCTTAATATTTGATTAAAGTGACAAATCTATCAACATTCCAGCTGGGACCACGTGTGTTGGAGGGAGGAAGCATCCCCTACATTGTCTCCCATGACTCACTGCAATGATCCTGCACTGCAGGTGTCAATACAGCAGCCGATATTTTTGGGATCTTTTTTCCCTTTAAAGGTGTTTTCTGAAAGTGTGCCAGCGCTCCAAGAGCCACAATACCCAGAGCAAGTGGTTAGTCTCTTGACCTCTGTCGACCGAAGACGCCTCCAGACATCCGCCCCCACGCTTCTGCTCCTTCCCATGCTGCATCTGTTTGAATCAATGTTACTTCTGAGGTCACGCTCTGGCAGGTAGAAGCTTCTGCTCACCGAAGCCGCGGTTGATATTTTCTGCCTTTCCTTCCTCAAGCCATCGCAACATTGTTATAGGAAGCTTGTTGTTTAGCTCGATTCTTCGCTGGGGTTCAGTTTTCAGGCCTGATAGAGCCAATACATTTTTATGGTTTGAGGGATGAAGTCGTCATCTCGGTTCAGTGGTTGACGATGAGTTGAACTTTTAAGAGTCACAGACAAGGCTCTGGAGCTGTGCATCGATGTGCAGTATGAAGTGACGATATAGCGTCCACAAAGATGGTTAGATAAGTGAAAAACTGAAGTCAAATTCAGCACGACTGACTAAAACACATAGCGGCACACACAGGCACACACTTCATACTGGAGGTGAGGAATTACACAAGACTAAGTATAGTTTGGCTTTCTTTAAGTCTGAGATGAACCCCAACTGTAAAAGTATGAGAATGTCAAACTCCTTTTCCCTCCATGTTGCTATTACTATGTCATAACGGAGATGATTCCCAGAAAAGCGTTGGTGCTAAAGTAAAGGAACATAAAGTTAAGGTTGCTGTACTCTGAACATTGAAACTGCAGAGTCATAGCAAAACTTTTGGAGGACCGCTGGGGCGCAGTGGACTCTGCACTCCCACGAGCGTGACTGTGAGGCAATGAAGTACCCGGTAAAAGTCTTACAGAGCAAGAGGTAAAAAAGTATTTGATCGCTTTTGCTCCATTAGCTGAGATTCAACAGCAGGCTGTGCTTATAGACGTGTTCAACAAACTACACTGATCCATAATTCATCAAACATAGGTGGAGTACAAGGTAGAGGTCTGTCTGTACTGGAGCGGGAACAGACAACTCTCAGTGGCCAGTGGAGGAGAAGTAATCTTACCTCGGACTGAAGGGGTCCAGGGAATACAAAGCTGAAGCCAGGAAGCAGCAGTTTGGAGGCGAGCTGCCGGACGACTGCCTGCTGGCGTTAAATCCTCGCCTTCTTCCACTCGGTTGAGTCAGCCAGAATGGAGGAACGGTGTTCTTATAACCATCAGCTCGTGTCTTTGAATTTCTACATTGCTAAAGAAAAGACTTTGGCCCATGCAGGCGAGGGAAAACAAATGCAAAGCGGCATGAGGCCAGGCTGAAAATAAAGACTTCCGCAGAGCAGCCTGGCTTCTGTAGTGTTGCTAGTTTGTCAGAAATGTGTGGAGCATTTCTAAAATCCCAGCAAACCAGGGTTGTAGATTGTATCCCAGATGTCGTGACTCACCAGTTCATGGATGGAAACCCCAGTCGCGGTGCATGAGTGGTGTGTTCATTACCCTCCGAAATGAGAGGCCACTCAGCTCATTGCACTGTAAAGCCCCAGGTCTGGTTCTGCAAGGAAGCACAGTTGAAAAGGCTGAGCAGCCTAAGCCTTCATTTTTGGACCCACTCCATCCCGTTGGACTGGCTCTCAGGCTGGGCCCCGGCTCCCTCTCGTATATTTGACTTATAAAATGGAAGGGATATACATGATCCAAGGGAAAAAAATAAAAAAATAAAAGTTCCACTTTTGAACACATCACGCCAAACACATTCAAAAGGACGTCTTTCTTTTACAGCAGTAAAATTACTTTAAAATGTCTTAATAATAACAACATATATTCTGCAGACATAACGTAAGAACGTGGGAGCATCTTGAGTCACTGGATTTGAAGCAAAACATGCTTAGCTCACCTTCTATTTGCCAGTAGTCTGCCGCCTGCATAGTAGAAGTATGGAAACACAGAAGGGTCATAATCAGGAAAACATATGAGGTAATAATGTGGAAATGTGAAAGAAAATAAAACAAATAAACAGAGAGATATGAAAGGAAATAAATGATTAAACGCACATGAAATAAATATCATTCAAATGTAGACATGAATAAGTAAATATATGGTTGGACATGAGCATCTCTAGCGTGAATGCCATCTCACTCTTCCTTCAGGAAAGTCAGCATGTTGCCTGAACCCAAAAGTTGTACTCATGCATGAAAGATGACGCTCATGTCATGCAAGCATGTTGCGCACACGTGGATGAGTGGACTTGTGAGCGGAGTCAATGAATATTTTAAGTAAATGCCGTTAAGTGTCAGAAGCCTCGGCTCCTCCTCGTTCCTGTTCGCACCACAAACCGAAACATTATACACGAATAAAACTTGTTCTTCTTCCGGCGTCATGAGTCAAATGAAGCAAATGGCTTGCATTAGTTTTCCTCTCAAATACCGCCATCCTCTCACTGTAATGTCACTTGTCCTGCCGCTGCTGCTGCGCCAAATAAACCATCAGCAAATCGTCATAAAAAGAAGGTAAATGTGCGTTTTCCTGTTCGAGTGGTGAGGTCAGACTAAAATTATAATTGATATGTTGTCATTTTTCTGCCTTTATTTTGTTCTTTCTCTTTTAGTCACCACCACCACTTCAGCAGTTAACATGTTTTTATTTTAAGTCTAAAATTTTCTTCTTTTCATTGGCTATATTTGTGTGTTTTAATTGTTACTTAAAATACATTGAAGGGATATTGAAAATTTTTTTGAAATAAATTGCCTTTTTATCTGGAGCGTCTAGTCCATAGTTATGTTGATTTATATTCAAATTAAATGCATGTGAAATGACATATTTCAATAGGTTTATAGTCACTCTTCTTAATATCCTTTAGGTCCATTGTGTCCTTGTTACTTAGGTATGTATTTTGGATATCTTTCCGTCATGTTTTGTAGTCATTGCTGTCTTTCTTTTGACGATGATCCCTCACCACAGTTACAGTTCCTAATGTGTCCTAATCTAAGACTCATATTTTCTGTTTTTTTTTGTACCTATTCTGTGTTTATATTTCTCTATTGTGCATGCATTTGTTATTTGTTATGTTCTAATATTCTAATCTTGCCTGAAACAACAGGATTAAAATACAACAATAAAATAAACAAACATTTCTTTTCTTCTCTCTTCCCAGAGACACACATGGTTTGGCGGCCTGTCAAAAGAAATCCAGTATCTGTTGTGGCCACTGGCTGATTTGAAAAGGGAGATCGATCAAAAGTGACAAGCATTATTATTTTTTAAAGCAACATGTTTTCAAATATATCGCTGTTTGAAAGGCAAACCGGCCGTTCTCTGCAAACCTAAAAAGTTTTAATAGTCCACCAAATGACTTTCCTTTCACTGATCACACATAAATGCAAACATGTTCAAAGCAGAACAACCTCCGACGTCTGACACCAACATCAGTCTCAACGACTGGCCATGTTGAAATGTCGCTTTATGGATGCGACGCTTTGATTCTGCACCCTGTGGACGTATGTCGGCCAGTTGACAGCCAGATGAACCGACGGTGACCTGCCGGCCTCCTCCGTGGTGTCAGTGCCGCCCCGGTACGGAATGATTATCCCTTGATGCAGCCTGGCCAACACTGTTTACAAGGCTGTGAGGGTTCCCTCGATAAAAGGAGATGTGTGTCCAGCTCTGTTTGACTTGGTCGCTAAAGTTGTAGGCAAGAATCTGCCGTCGGTTCATTATGATCTGAATGAGGAGCAGTTTCTATTTTTAGGACATCAAAGGTAGAGCAGGGGCGGGGGGAGAGAGGAGGGATGTTGATGTGATGCAGCCTGAGGAGAACAACATCTCCTTCAACTCCTCACGTCTTCCAGCAGAAGGAGAGGGAGAACAGGCTTCTGCCAGAGAGGAACGTGAAGACATAAAGGCTCTCTTTCTTTCTAAAGTCAACGTTTTGCTGTGAATGAGCCTCTTGCTGGAGACGCCATCTTTCTTTTCTGGACTCAACCTCCAAACATTCGACAGTCGGCATATTCACACACTTCAAACAGACAGGGGCGGAGCGCGGCCCTGGAACCACATGCAGTCAGGGGCCACACGAGGTCAGACTGAAGGAAGTAAACCTAAGCTTTCATTACTCTTTGAACGCAATGTATTTTATGTAACATATAGTCCAAATGTCCCTGTGAGTTCTGACTTCATTTTAGCCTATTCTTGCTTCAGGCTCTTTTCCCAGCAGCCTGGTCGGCGCGTGCACTTTCTGTTTGATTGGAATTGCTTGTTTCGGACATGCATCGTGTTTTCTAGCCTCCACATACCTTGCTTGCCACTGCTATATTTCTCTGGTCTTTTACAGCTAAAAAGGAAAAATAGTGAGAATATTAGATATGAAAAACATGCTTCTCTTTCTCAGACATACATTGCATACAAAGTGTAGCTGCGCCTTGTAACACACACCTTGACACAAACAGAACAAGCATCTTGTGTGGCTGTTTCGGGGGAAAAGATTCCGCAGCTGGACAGTTTTCCAAACTAACACTTGTTAAGAGTTAGTCAGAAATTGCCCATTTGCTTAGTTCACGGCTCTTAATTCCACTTTGGTGCCAAGCTTCAACATTAATTATCACCCTAATCATCTTAATTATGTTTCCGTCGTGAGCTCACATTTAAAAATCCACTCGACAGCAATATTTCAGGTACGGAGCAGAGTCCTTGGAGAGTTTTTAAACCCATTAACCTGTGAAGAAAGTCAGAATAAATGATTAAAAAGAGCCCCTCTCCCTTGAGAGGCTTCTTATCTAACTTGGCCAAAACCTCGGAGGAATCCATTCAGTCAAAGTGGAGAACTCAATCTGCAGCTGGCTACATGTGAGCCGGCGCGCTGAGGCCGAGTTCAGGTCAAATATCGAGTCCTCTTGCTGTAAAATTGATGGACTAGCAATGACATCATTACTTCTGCCTCCCCTGTAAATCACCAGCACCGTGCATAATCGTGAAGGCGACAGGCTCCTAAAAGGAAACACCCCGAAATAAAATGACTCAAATGCTGGGGTGATTTTTGAGGTCACTGTGAGTTTAAACCAAACTCGTGGTGTGTCCCATACTCCTCAGTCAAAAAGCAAACCTTTAGCTGGGGAAAAAATGGTAGAGAAATCAAAAATAAAGATCTAAAGATGCACAGCAAACGGACAAAACATATGACATTTTCTCACTTAATATCCTATTTTTATTCTAGCGTATTTATTTTCTTAGATGCAAAAAAACAAACAAAAACACAATGGGCCAAATCTTCTTACTGTACTGTAACTTTTTTTCTGCCAAAACTTTTATTTTCAATTCCAATATGCTTCGATTCAGACCTCCCAAAAAAGAACTAAGCAATAACAATAACAATAACAATGATGAAGCTGTTATTTATATAACGCTTTTTAGAAAGCTTTTCTCAAACTTCTTTACGGGCAGAGCGGTAACAAAGGTTGCACTTGCTCCAATACAAAGGTGGATGGCTAAACAGTGCGTTGGAACTAAGAAAATGTCAGTACAAGCCTATAAAAGTGAGTTTTCAGCAGAGGCTCAAAGGTGGCGGTGCACGCTGTGTTTGCTCTGGCAGCCTGTACTGAAAAGGCTCTGCCACCTCCAGACTGGAGTCTAGACTTAGGGACAACTAGCAGGGACCCACCTGAGGATCTGAGGGTCCTGGTTGGCTTCTAGTCTACTCTAGCCTCCAGAAATAAAAGCGTCCTCCCTCTTGATCATTTCAAACAACATTGTGCCTCTGCTCTGGTGTGACACCTGAGCATCGGTTCTTGAGATATTCATCACTCTGTCAGCTGCAGCCACTAGGAGAGACGCTTAAGCTCTGTCATCCCCACAGAGGATGATAGACTGGCGGAGATTTCAGCCGTGATCTCACTAACACACACGTATATTGTTGTGCTTCCACGCTGCAGTGATTGATTCCACCGTCCTGGGTTGAGCCACATCTTGATGATGGCGGGATTTTAAGTGTCAGCACGATGACGCGTGTTGGCATATTGATCTACGCTTGCTTCCATTCCTGTTTCCCACAGTTCATTCCTGGCCTCCACCTGCACTCAGGCAGGTAGCCAAGTGTTTGTAGCTTCCTCTTCTGTCTTAGCTTTGAGTAGATGCAAACAGACTCCAGCAGTGGGATGCACAGGCTGCCACGCGCAGACGGATTAACATCCTGCAATATTTGGACTGGTGAAGTACCGCAGCTCTTTGTCCGACAGCTTGTTTGTCACTTCAGTGTCGGACTGCCTGAGCGTCTCCTTACTTTGTTGAATGGCAAAAGGATACATGGCATATTGGACATATAGTTGTGTTCTAAAATGTAACTTCTGGAATTGAACGCTATAGTTATCCACTTATTTGACCCAAAATAGCTTGACAAAACTAAAACTGAGAGCCAAAACAGATTCATAAGAGCCACACAAAAATGGGACAAACACACTTGTATTCCTATCCTTGTGGGGACATGGTGAGGACCCCTGATTGCCATAACCCTTTCCCCAGCTTCTAACCATCCAAAACACATGGCTCACCTGAACCAGGACTCTGAACCAAACTGAAGCCCAGTCATCATGACCCAGTTATTTTGAAGTCTTCACCCTCAAATTGAGGCTTAACCACATGGGGTCCAGCCAAATGTCCCTGCACAGTCATGCGGTCCTCACAAAGATTGTGTATTGTGAAGAATTGATCCCCCCAAAGCAGGAAAAACAACTCCCCACAAACCCTTTCCCACCCTCTCTCTCTCTCTCACACACAAACACACAGTTGTACCAGTGTCTTTGTTTCCAAACCATCCAAACTAAATGAAATAAACCTTGGTATTTTCACAATACATGTGTCTGCCCTACATTTCTCCCCCTTTCTGTCTGTGTCAGAAGCAGCATTAGAGGAAACATGAACATTTAATGATGAACTGAAGCGTGACATCATCAGCAGATAAACACAGAGGCCACTGTTCAGTCACACATCCACTAAGGCGTCTGGTGCAGATGGCTGATATATATATATATATATATATATATATATATATAGCACTTTGCGTGATCATGAACTTAACAGTGCCAAAAATGTGGCACCATCACTGAGTCATCTCCTCCGAAACATTCTTCTGTTTGTGTTTGAGTCATGTCCGACCGTCCGGGGAGGCGCTGTCTTTGCCGTGAAGAAACACCACAGGAGGGTTGAAACACTGCTGCATCACCATGGGACAAAAAAAACAAAATCCACTTGATAAACATCAATATGTTCCACTTCAGATACACATACAAGGATTTCACTTTGGAACAAGCTTTTCCTTCCACGTTCAGACGCTCGGACACTGGTCTGACTCCCATCGGACTAAAGATCATCGTCCGATTCAACTAGATTCAGCCTGTGTGTCTGTCTCGCTGCTGAGCAGATGGAAGGACTTTTCCAGGTCTCACTCTGAGCAGGTGCAGAAGTTGGCCACGCCTGACACAAATGTGTTTTTCATGACTTTGCCTCTGAGCATGAGTCACTTTGACAGACGTGAGCTGTAATGAATCCTGTCTGATAATCAGGCGGCACCATTCATAACTGATGATAAATCTGTCAGGGCGTTTAGGAGAGACTTAATCATTGTTGAGGAATCACAACACAGCCAATACCAAGTGCCTAACAAGACTAAAGATCCTTGGGTTATAAAGCATGGCGGCCGTTAAACCAAAAGACAGAAGAAATTCATCAGAAGAGGGAGAATATAGAATAAAAACGTCAATAACATGGTCAAGAATTCTGATCACACATAGTATAATGGGTCATGTGGTTATATAAATACGATTTCTATGTGAAGTTTATTGATTGAGTTAGCAAATACGAGTTCAAATGAGTTAAGTGCCGAGCATGAGAGTATGATAGCAAGGCACGTGATTATAACATAACCTATTTTCAAGGGAATTAAAGTTGTTGCTTGTCAAACTTATGAAATATGTTCAATGCATGAAATGATGGAGAAAGCAAATGAAAACAGAGAGAACAAAATGAAGCGCTAAAACTATCACAAGTTACATTTAGAATTGAAATAGTGATGTCCTGAGAAATATGGAAATTATAGTTAGAAACAATTCTATGCCACTTTCATCGTTTGGGGCCGACTTCACGAGGGCTACATAAACACAGGCTGCATGAGGCCAGCTCTGTTCGACAGGATGGGTTTCCTCATGTAGAAGTCTGGCGTGATGGCTCGAAGCAGATCACGTGTGTGTGTGGTGTTGTACTCCAGCAGAGACAGAGGAAGTAGCCCTGCTCATAAAGGATTAACCACGCTGTAATGCTTACTTCTTTTGTGTTCCAATAATGCCATTCCTGTATTATAGGAATATCATTTACCATCCATGATAATACACAGCCAGTTATCTCAGAAATGTGTTCCAAACTGATGCTCAGGTCACCGACTCGCAGTTGCAGAAAAGTTGGCGATTCCAGGTTTGACCTACTGCCCCGAGTAGCTGGGACAGACCAACCATCTGAGCAGACCTCCCTGACTTAGTCTCCGATCCTCTCCACATGAGCCTCTGATTTATTTCTGCTGCTCTCCTTCCAACTGGCTGCCAATGAGAACCTCACCATCTCCTGACGCGTTGACTGTATCAGTACATGACTCGCTCAGCTACACATCATTTGTTGCTACCTTTTGCTCTCAAAACAGGGTTTCACCTCCCTGGCACGAGGAGCAGCCGTAGATTTCTTCATCCTGGTTGGTGCTGTCCCCATAACAATGCAGCCACCTATTGGTCAACATGCGAACAAGAATTGAAAGAAAAATGAGTCGGTAGATGAAATTTGAAAACACGGGTTAAACAGGTATTTTTGTTGTATTAAGGATAACTCTTTGTTTGCTTTTCAAGTAAAAAACAGCATAAATTTAAAAGTAAAAGGAGTGTAATAAAATCTTAAAAACAGACCAAATATTGACTATAATTTTAAATATTTTACTAAATGAAATGTATGAATGGAGCTCTTAAATGTTCTCAGCATAAAATGGATATGAAAACTTTTTACATACATCAGAATTATGTATATATTACGCAGCACTTTTCAATGACACATTCATTTTATACCTCTGGCATCTCTTTCATCAGCAGTCGTGCGGCGTTCATTGTAATTCAGGAGTCAAAGATAGTGAGAACAGAGCATATGGTGAGACACACTCAGCCATGTCGACATTTGACTCTGTGATGATGTAGTTGTCTTTTGTCACATTAGCCACTTGGGTGACAAATGACATAATGAGCTGCACGGGGAGGCCTAATTATTCCTCAATTAGAAATGTAATTATCGGTTGCTGGGACCCCGGCGTCGATCCGTGCGGTGAACAGCCTGCTGATCTGTCTCCAACGCTGAGACAGGCGGGCGCGACACAAACAACAAGCAGGGGGAGTGGAGGAGCCAGAGGAAGTTGCCGGGCTCTGTGGCAAACAGAGCAGAGCCGGAAACAGCCTGGCAGCTGAACTGTGGGCAGACAGTCGGTCAAGTCTTCCTGCCGGCTGGCTGGCTGGCTGGAGGTGATCCGCAGGCGAATGGTGAATGGGATTAGCAAGGTGATAAGCCACACCAAGCAAATCAGCTTTAGCACTTTAAGTGGCTCGAATCTTCACAAACACAGCGATTGGACCAACAATCCAGCTGAGGGTGGCTGAAGAACAGGGCCAGCCTTGTCACAGGACGATCACATGAGTGAAAGAGGGCAGATGGAGAGAGCTGATCGAGAGGAGACACCAACAACCTGTCCACAAAGACGGACAGAAGAAGGGGCGAGAGGCCTGGCAGCAGAGGATGGCTGTTGTTCTGATGCGTAGGGAAGCAAGACGCCGCTGTGAAGGCATGGCTGTCACGCTGGGGCCACTGTTTTCATTTTGCTTTTTTTCTGTTTGACTGTTGCAAAAGCCAAACTTATCTTTAGTCTATGGCTCCCACTTTCAACCGTTGGCCCCATACGTGACTGGCACCGAGGATCCATACTGGCCAGTAGCAAGGTCGCAAACATGGTCAACATGGTGGATGGAAGAGCAAATGTTGTAGCCGTTTATCAGCTGAGGAAGAGTATTAAAGGCAAAAATGATCGGTTGTATTTCATCCAGGTCCATCCACTCTGCTACCGTCAGCTTGTCTTCCATTTCACTCCTTTGGTTTGTGGAATAATTTTCCCTCGCATACATGTCACGTGTATGTCCATCGCTTCAGTCGCTGTTTGGTGTCAACGTATCTTAAAGGAACACGCCACTGCTATTCTTGACACATTTGAGTTGACACATGACTCTTTGTGCAGGTGCTCTACCGCTCTGCCGCACAGTGCTATTTGTTAGCATGCAGCTATGCTAGCAGTGTCATTGGGATCCAAAACACACCTCAGAAGTGCACCAAGCACTTACACGTTTGACCTATTTAAATAAGGTCACGTTGTATGGACCGAATATGATTGGTCAAAATGAAACCTGCCGATTTTCTCAGCGGATAAACTGACTAACGTATGGTGGTATTAGACTTGGGAGCACTGTATTTATGTCTGTACTTATGCTTGTCTGTCCAGTCATACTTGAGTCATATGACGATTTGAGTGAGGGGAAACGCTAGCGATGCTACAAGCTAACAACACAGCACTGTGCGCCAGAGCGATTGAGTGACTGCACATAGACAAGTGAGTTATGCATCATCTCATCTCAGATCAGGGAAGAAGACAGCAGTGGCGTGTTCCTTAAGACCTTCATTTGAGCAGCAAAAACAGTCGTTTTTTTCCCTTGATGTTGACAATTTTGACCACATTATAATTTTGTAATTTTATCAAATGACAGCTCTGTCAGTATTTTGCTGCTTGCTTCAGAGTCGTGAGGACGCACCACAGTCGCAGGCGCTGTTGAGCGGTGAACCCCTGGTTCCATGGAAAAGAGAAGATATAGGTGACGCTGAATCATTCAATAACATCTGGAGACATGAAGAGATTCGGGATCAGACTTTTAATTCGACTTAAATCCACATAAATAACATGAGTCCATATATATTTAGTATATTATACAACTGTATATAATATAGAATTCCCCAAATGATTGGCATTCTCTCTGGCCAACACGCCTCTCTGGTATCTCCGGAGACAGATGAGCTCGCAGGAAAGCAGCGCGGCTCCTTTGTAGGCTGTTTATCAAACGCCAGAAGCTGAGGAGTGCGTCTCTCTTTAGTCGTAAAAAATCATTTCCCAAGTTACACACACTGAAAAGAAAGATGGCGCGTCTATTGCATCGTCTCTTGGGAACACTGCACTACCAGGACTCCTAATGAAAATCATTCACTGTATATATGTATATTTATATATATTGGACTGCATCCACATGAGACACAAAGAAAGAGCACTGCAAAGAAAGTTTCAAATAAAAGTCCAGTATGTTTGTAGGCTTTTTTTTTTTTTATACAAGGAGAAAGCATCTTGTTCCGTGTGATAAACAACTCCATCACCAAGTTCTGAACCTGCAGCAAGGTCGCATCATCATGCAGTGAGCCGGCCGAGCAAACTTGCACAGATGAGTTGAGATTGTCAGTCCGGATCACAAATCAACACATGGTTGTTTTGGAGGCGGCGGATGATATTATTGGAGACGATGGATGGATGTATGACCGTCAGGTGATAGTCACTAATGCCCTCCACAGGAAAAAAAGAGTGAGTGTTTTTATCTTTACGTGGGCTTCAGTGAAACAAGCGCTACAAGTGGGCACACACTGAGAGAGCTTCTGCAGCCTTGGTCTGAAACAGAGTTAGATGATACCGTTATTACCTCTATCCAGGAGGTCATGTGACTGTCTGCCTTCGTCTAATGTTTCAAAAAACTAGAATTAAAAAAATGGATTACCATTTGTATGGATAAAATAAACAAAGGGCGATGATACTAAATGAGTGAAAATGAGGTGTGTGGTGGAGACTCTCTCTCATTTCTAAATGATCCATCTTCTTTCAATGTGGTTATGAGGTGCATTTGGATGCAAGAAAAAAAAAACTATAGCTCTCATACTTATTTGGTAATTACAACTTTGGTTTCACAAATTAGGATTGTTTTTGTATATGTCATATGCTAACCAAAATAGAAACAAAAAAGGTCAACATTACACCTTTAAACATTTACCAGTTCTCACGTGGCATTTCAGATTAGAGTCAAATGGTGAACCGTACACTTCGAAGAACTAGTTTTGAAATTCCACTTGACTTGGTGGACAAATGAAAGATCTGAGAGCCACCTTCATGTCATCTAAACTTCTGAAGTCCGTCGGAGGAATAACAGATTTCCACTTGTCTTGAACGCAACTTCAGAAGAATCAGAGGATAAAATATTTACAGACATTGTTTGTTGTTGTTTTTTTTTTTGTATTTTGTTTGTGAAGCTTTTTACTGGAAAGAAACATTTCTATATTTCCAAAGAAAAACAATAGCTTTCAACTTATTATAATAATAACTGAAATGACGCAGAACAGGATCGAGTTTCTACATGATTCGTTTCTGCGGGTTTGCATTTCTTTAACCCTGAAGTATGTGTCCTGGCATTTGGGAAAAGTTTTTCAAAAGCAACATCAGCAGTCAGTGCTCCAGGTGACTCAGTGTGTGCCCGCCTTCAACACCATCATGACACCGGCTCCAAACCACACCCTTCGCCTTCCATGGCTGTTTTGCCTCCACTGTGTTTCCAGGACTCACAACAACATCACCTGCAGAGCTAAAAACAAAACTCTCTCTCGCGTCAGACTGAAGAATGAGGTCGATAAACGACTCAAAACTCACTAAAGCTGTGTGTTTGAATGATAAACTATAGTACACATCTGTCTGATTGTCGGGTTCTGGAAGAATAAACAATAGAGCACTTGCTGCTTCCACTTTCAGGAAACTGATCCGTTTTTTTGAATGGTGACACGCTTGGAGTGGAAAAGGAAGGGTATTAACAAGGAGTTAGCCGATGTGCGGCCCAATTCATGACCCGACCAAAACGACGCGTGTCAGTGTGTCACTGTGTCAAGTCATCACAACGCAAACACAATCATGCCATGACGTGGAATCGCAACAAACACCGAGCTAAAAATGTTGAGCCCCCTCCATCCCTGAATAGGCAAGAACAAGCAGTATTTCTTCACACACAGCCACAACATCAGTGAGAAAGTCACGTAACAAAATAATCTTCTCCCGTTTCTTCAGTTCAGACTATAAAAGCAAAAGGGAGGGCACTCACAGTGAAGGAAACGTTTTGGCTTGAGAGCAGGGCTCCGGTATTTTCTGTGATCCTTTACGGGCTGCAGCCTCACTACCACAGTGTCCTCACTGTAGCTCCATGCATTTAAAAATGTCACTCATCAGCTATTGACATCAGTGAAGGAAGACGAGCGTTTCCTTCTTTGATTTTATTAATGACTCATTTTGGATGAGAGAAAAATCATATTTGTTTTTCAACTGAATCCAGGCATCATTCATTACTAAAATGGTTTTTAAAAAAGGGTTTGTCATCTTTGGTTTCACTATATATATATATATATATATATATATATATATATATATATATATATATATATATATATATATATATATATATATATATATATATCAATCACATGGTAACAAAACAAACATATAGTTGGATTTACCAATTCTCTCGTGGCATTTCAGATTAGAGTCAAATGGTGAACTGTACACTTTGAAGAACTAGTTTTGAAATTCCACTTGACTTGGCAGTAAAATGAAAGATCCGAGAGCCACCTTCTTGTCATCTAAACTTCTGAAGTCCGTCGGAGGAATAACAGATTTCCTCTTGTAACAACGCAACGACAGAAGAATCAGAGGATGAAATATTCACAGGATTGTAAGTTAGTTCTTTTTTTTTTTTTTTTGGTTCATAAAAATAAATATACATTAAAAAGGGCTGAATATTCAAGAAGTGATGCATAAAACATTTTTATACTGTAAGCTATCTTTAAAAGTGTATATATTACAACACAAGGATGTGTATTTGTACACACAGCACAGGCTCACTTGATCACAACTCATAAAGAGGTCATCAATAGCAGACAAGTTGTGTTCCTCTACAATTTACTGACAAAATTGGAGAAAAAAAAATGGATTCACACAGGTGGCGCCAAAACACAAGCTTTTGTTTCATAGCGAACTGCAGTAGTGAGGCTGCAGCCAGTGTCACAGACGGACACCCGCCACACAGATCATCCACAATGAGCTTTTATCAAATGTTCAGAGAGGTAACAAGTGCTACTCTTATACAGCCCTCACCCTCTCATCCACATCGGAGGGAACGCAATCAAAAAAGTGCATCGAGATATTAAGATCAAGAATAAAAGTTCATCTGTATTGCCTTAAATAATACTTTAGTCTTTTCAATAAACCTCTTATTATACACGATGAGTAGTCACATGAGAAGTTGGTTATCAGCTCTGGTGAAAACAGAGCAGGAAAGTCTCGGGCAGAAGAGGAAGTGGACAGACTTAGGAAGCACAAAAAAGGAACATTATTTTTTGTCTTTTACATTTGCTTTGTGGGAATGTCTCGAACTGAAGGACTCCAGTTCCATTTGAAATGACTTAATATATGTCAAAATAAAGCAACTCGAAGCGACTGTCTTTCTGAATTGCTTTTAAATACGAGATAAAAAAAAATCCTTCTCCACTCACTTCTTACTCTGACAGCTTTTTGAAGCTGCAACTTGTAAGGAATCATTTTTTCAGTGACAGACACCATGACATGCCATGGAGATATTAGGCCAATTTCTGACCAAATTTATTTGAATTAACAAAACTATTTCAAAATAAACATCAAATATTTGACCTGACTATCATTTTCTATGAACTCCTTTTTTTCTGTTTTTTTCCCCCCGAAATGTCACCCTTGATGCTCAATTTTAACTTTCATATTATTGTGCTTCCCTCAGTCAAACCTCAGCATTTTAAACTATGTTTATGATTATAATTTTACATTGCAGTGATTGGTTTTTGGCCATGTAGTTTGAAGCCCCTAAAATAAACTCTCTTCCTCCTCTCAAAAGAAGTCAGAGCAGCCATTTTGGTTTTGTGTTTGTTCTCACCACGACCTTCTAAAACTGCCGAAGACAGTCACGGCCACCGACCAGTGATGAACTGAAACGCACGTGTTTTCATGCAGGGTTCTTCTGACCGTGGTGCTAAAGAGGGTGAATACCAACACATTGTGGTGACATGCCTCCTACTATTCATTTTGATGAGGATCATAATTCCCTCCAGGGATATAACTGTGTGAATTCACACAAGTGCAAAATCCCAAGAGGGCTGATACATGATCTGGAAAAATGTCGGGTGGTAACCAGCTCATTTCATTTTGAAGACTGGTGTGACACCATCAGGGTCCCGATGAAAAGAACCAGTGCACTCCAAGGTTGGACAACAGGACAGATAACAGTCTCACAGCTCCCAGTCAATGCTTGTCTGACTCTGCTTGGCCTCTGGATGACCTTCCTCAGTGGCAGCTCTTCATCCCAGTCAAGTATGGCGATTCTTGTCGACACAATCCCATCTGCTGCTGCTGCTGCTGCTGCTGCTCTTGATGGTCCAGAGACATGCCGTCGACAAAATCCGGGACAGGCAGGCCTGAGAGGATCATGACTGACTTGTTCCAGATCATGAAGGTAGGTACGACGGGCAGCAGGAAGGAGACCTCGAAGGTGTGTATGTGCTGGGAGTTCATGGCGTCGTAGAAGGACAGCGAGTTGTTGTCGTAGTCCAGCAGGACGCCCAGCCGCCGCAGCTGCAGGCTGGCTTCCACCAGCATCTCTTTGCCGTCGTGGCGCACCATGAAGTTGTTGTTGCAGCGGGTGAACACCCAGGAGGACGAGTTCTTGCCGCTCCATTCATTTTTGGGGGCTGATTTGTAAGCAATGCCAATGGCATACCTGCAGGGGAGGGAGGGGGAGAACATTTTGGATCGCATTAGTGATCTTAAACCAGCTTTGCCTCCAGGACACAACCTCGTGCTGAGGACACACAGGGTAGACGTGAGCCCTTTGGGTTCTTCCCCGCATGTAGCGGTCGACTTCAGAGCCAATTACTGAGAAGAATATCATTATGAGGAGAGTAAACACAGCCAGTGTCTGCTTGGCTTCATAACAACCTCGATTCAAAGTCCCAAAAGAATCATATTTGGGTTTCTTTTTTTTTTTTTGCCCCCCTTATATAATGCGCTCACAACCGACTGTTTTATAACGGCAGTTTCTCACCACGTCGAAGCTCCGAGAAGCACCTCCCAGTAGTGGCACCCGCTATCGATGAACACGTTTCCAGCAGCGCCATAGGAGCCAGTGCCGCTGAAGCGCTCCGGGGTGTGGCTCTTCTTCAGCGAGCTTTCATCTTTCTCCATGGTCAGGCAGTCGTTGGACAGCCGAAGCTTCTTGTGGGCAGTTTTGGGGTCCAATTTAAAGGGTTGGCCTGTAAGCACAAATGATGTTACCAGCTTACCAGTCTGATAATAGAGGCTTGGGAACCTGTCTCATCAAAATAGTATGAGTAAACAGTTCCTCCACAATGATCAAATCATTTGAGGTGGTTTTGGGATCCACCCCCTTCACATCCATCCAGGGGGAGCAGGCTCTAAGCTAGGATTTTGAAACAGGCCATCCAAAGCCCTCGCCGGGAAACAAACATGGCGCCCGCGATGGCCCAGCTACGGCAGTAAAAGTGTTGCGAACTGGTGATCAAATTCAGCAAAACTACAGGGCAGAAACCGTTTTTTCATGGGAACCAGTGCGAGGAGTAGGGCATTATACAGACACTAATGATCGGAGATTTGGGGCATGAGAATACAGGGCGTCCAATTTGTCCTGTTTTGCACTTCAGACGTCCCTCTAGCAAAAAGCCTGGACACGTTAGAGAGACTTGATTAGAAGTTAGATCGTGGGGGCAGCAGTCTGAGAAAGAGTCCCAGCCCCTTCTCTTCCCAACAGGCTCCTCCATCTTTTCTGAGGGCTCTTCTCTCATGATCTTCATCAGGTTTACCTTTCCAAAAGTGACCGCCTAAGAGCTTGACTTGCTTGAGCACTACAGCTCCCACTGACCTCTTTAATTCTCACACAGCCAATATCATTGCTCCGACTTTGGTTTTCACGTAGCTTTCACTGTCTTCTCTGACTGTGTGGTGGTTTACTTCCAACAAGGGTACTGCTTACTGAATGGCCTCCCTGTTGAAGGTGTCGTCCACCTTACGTCAGCTTTCAAAAGCTATTGTTGCATTTTTAAAAAATAGTTTTCATGTATCCATGTGTATTTCATATTTTACATGATGTGCCTTCGACTTTACAAAGTTCAAAAAGGCAACCTCCCATCAGGTGTTCCCTGGACAAGCGAAGGAGCTCAATTCCAGACTCCATTGAATAAAGTGTTGTTGGAAAAAACAAACAAAAACGTGGAACTGTATCAGTTAAGGCTGCGATGTTTGACCTCTGCACACTAACGTATACTAGCTTGTTCAGTCCCCACTGAAATTGGCGATTCACTTTTTTGGGGGGGTCATTTGCTGATCAGTGAAATCGCTTCCATAAACACAAACTTTCAGTGAGAGGTGTTTTGGCGCAAAGGTATCCGAGACTAAAATGACTTATGGCGAGTCTGATACCTGCTTCAGTGGCCTGGCCTCCTAATCCTCTCAAGTGAGGCTGTAACAAGTCAAGAGAACAGCGAGAGATGTATCGCTGCCAAGAGAAAATTCAAATTCAAAAACGAGAGCGTCTTCACTTGGAGATGAACATTAACAGAAAGTGGGTTATAAGCTCTTGTTGAGATTCTGGGGAAGACAGAAGAGGAATGTGCTTGAAACATCGGGACAACAGTTTCCACTTCAAAGCCGCTGGCAGCCTTTGGTGAAAACATTTCACAACAGTGGAGGAAGCCACCCGGCATTCTTCTCTGTGCCTCCCATCACACAGACTTGGAAATTAGCTGGAGGAAGCAGCGTTCACAGCAGCGAGCACCAGGCCAGTCTGCAGTGGAATCTCTTCCACCAGATTGCAGTCATTGAATTTGCAATCATACCATTCATTGGCTGTAATTGAGTAGCCTCAGTGCGAGTGGAAGCTGGGGTGAGAGGCAGAGCAAGGGAAGTTTGGGAGTGGAGACGATAATGACGGGCTCGGGGCTCCGTCCCCCAGCATGTGTGGGTGCCTGAACAGGTCAGCCTGGCTCCTTCCAGACCCAACTTTAAACCCTGACACCGTCTCCTCTCACAGCTTAATGAGCAGCACAATGGCGACCCCATCTCTCTGCCCTCCCCTTCATCTCTCGCCCCCATTCTCTCGTGCTCGTCCTCAATCCTCCCTCTCTCACACTCCCTTTCAATAATCCGCCTGGTGAGAGTGTGTCACTGCATGTGGATATGAGACGACAAGGCCAGTGTGCTGCTGGCAGCCAATTACATTAATGCGCTCTCTTCTTTGAACTGCTTATCGCTGCCAGCGCAGCCATTTCCAAACACTGTGGCTCTGTCATGCCTTTCCAGGGGACGACTCCTGAGTGCCTGGGCCGGGCCCCTGGTTGGGAAATGAAAGACACACATGACCGTAGAGGACAACCAGACACAGGCGGGTAGCAACTCTGCCCCGCACCTAAACAGTGAGTGCTTGAACGCTTGCCAAGGTGGCGCTCTTGTTATCAGAACAAGGTATTTCACTGAACAGCCAAATACGTGGCTTCATTTAGTTTTCATTTCAGCAGATGTCTTGGTGTCTTCAAATGTTCGGGGCGTTGAGATTCAGGATGCAATGGAGGGTGCTATGACAAAACTACAGCCCCTCGTATTTGTGTCAGGTTTTTATGAAGAATTGACGTTTGCTCCCCGAGTCACAATAAAATAAAATTAAATAACAGGTCTCACATTGACCACGTCTCCATGCAGAGTAGCCAGTCTAAGGCAATACCTGGATTAAGCCACTCAGTCCGATTGCTGTGACCCGTCCTGACTGACATACAAGCAAGAGTGAGTGAATTATTGAATTATTGAGTAGGATGACCTTTTGAACCCTCAAAAGCGTGCGAGATGTTCTGGGACGGCCATGTTGGACTCTGTACTCAGAGATCATGCTGAATGAGCTAAAGTGGACACCGCCACCATCCTAGGACGGTTACAAGAATGGAGAACTTAGGGAGGATTTAAGAACACTGAAAAATGCTTGATGCACAGAACCAAAGAAAGACAAAAAAAAAAAAATCAGCACACAAAGTCGACCTTTAGATTGGCATTTGTGTGAGCCCACATGGATCAGCCACATTGCTTATGGTCCTATGACGTTGATCCCATTTCCTTAAAGGTCCTCATAGAAAAACATAGTAGTAATATTCGCGAATTGAAATTTCGATTTTTTGTATTGTTGATTTAAACACGGCTGCTTGTTCACTTCACTTTTTAGTTTTTATCTGCTTTGATTTCTCAGGATGAGTCACATTAGCCAAACCTGTTGTGAGGCCTCAAGAGGCGTAGCATAAAAATAGACACCAAAATAGGACCCAAACCTACATCTGGGGCAACATTCAGTGTCTTCAGTTTTGGACAGGGAGCAACAATAAAACCAATGATGGTGCGAGACTCGAGACTCATCTACACCGGTTATAAAGGAAGGCAGGTTTGGTTTCAGCTATTCAATTGAAGTACAGTACTTTTTCAACTTCCTCAGACCAATTTGTCTCAAACATGGTGAACCAAACAATGTAAACAACTTCCAGAAAAAACGTGGGCAGATAAACCTTCCAGCTTTGTTCAAACAAAACCCTGCATTCCACGACACGAAACATGACTGACCTGCTTTGTTGTGGTGATACTTCGGAGCACATCCATGTGCAAACACAACCGTGTGTGAGTGAGGAAAAACTGCAAGTTCACCTCCTGTGTTTCTGAGCAGCTGCTGACCTAGTAAGCACAGACATTTCTGACTGCCTGCCAAAGCCAGACCCGCTAACTGCCTGCGAGCATCTCATTGTTCCAGAGCAGGAGCTCATTTTAGAACTTGTCAGACACACACACAATATTTGAAAGTAGAAGAGGTAATTGGAGGCACAGTTAGGTCAATATTTGTAAAATTCAATGAAAGAAAAGGAACCTTTCTAGATGAAAAACGTACAGTAGAGCTGGATATAAAGCCTTTTTCAGGAATAATACAATGTGATGATGCCCCCAGACATAATGAAAAGCTAGATGATAGAGTGAAGACCCGTAGGGTGTTGCTCAGGATTTCATTACTCAAACTAACTTAAACTTGAGTAATGAAGCTGAAGGGGCAACAATGGCAAAACATGGCTTTATAGAAGACATTATGAATGCTATACAGTATTTTAAGTCGTGGATTTAACTGTATTTAGATATAAAGACACAAGAGCCCCTCACCATAACACTAGTCATAACTCTATTCTTTCAAATTCTACATCTTACAATACTCGATAAACCTTGTTATAAGTTGCCACACATGACTATGAACATGCATAACATCTGCCTTGAAGCCTTAAAAATGCACAGGTTTTGCAGTACGCAGGTTGAGACTCAGCATCGGGGGGGAAAGTCACACCACAGGGGCCCCAAATCCCAGCATCGGAGGCCCTGCAATATTTCAATGGAATCTTTATCTCAACCTTGGAAGTGAATTACACAGATCTATTTGAAGTTGATGTCCAGCAGTCATGAATTTGCAGGTGACATGACACGTGGTTTTGCGCACCTCTATTTCTTCAAAAACGTCCTAACACACAGACATCGGACAGTACCACTGCAACGCCCCGTTTGCCTTCCATCTTTCCCCTGGGCTCCTTTCTATTTCCGACAGTGCAGTAGCTTGAGGCCTGTCATCACAAATGCATGCTGGGTAAATATTATCACAGGTCTTTTAAAGACGAAGTAAAGAGCTCTCTGTGCCCCTGGGACACCTTGACATATGATATTTTCAGCCTGGATTTCCTGAGCTTACTCAGCGGGCAGGTTGGAAGACAGCCCACATTCAGTGCCGGTACACAAACTGTTTGCTCGCGGACTGCGCAGTGCAAACACTGCTGATGCCAAACTAATTTAAACAACACAGCGGCACTACAGTTGGGTGCAACTGTGTGCATTTGCTATCGCTGTCCAAGTATGGATGATCAAAGTGAAGTCAGCTTAGAGCACCAAGTATCATGTACCACCACTGAAACGATTCTAACCTGAGGACTAGAGCAGAAGAGTTTGTTTTTTAATGGCTGCCGTGAGACCTCAGGAAGAAATCGACTCTCTGTATTTGCTTCAAGGTTTTTCAAACCTTTCGAACAAATAAAGACTGAAGTCGAGCTAAAACACTGGATTTCATCACAGCTTTGTCTGTGAGTGGATCAGTGGCACCACCACTGTATTAAAGGTTAAAGAGCGATATATTGAGGGCACTCATGTCCGCACACACTCAACCTTGCAAAGAGCAATTCTGTGTCTCCTGCTCACTCAACACTCTAACTCCTCAATCTGTTCCCTTCACTCTCACTCGGCTACTCAGGTTGTAGGTTTCCTCCTCAGACGTCGACGACGTAGAAACGAGGTCACGGCTCCAGGTAAATGCACAAGTGTGGTCGCAGCAGTGGAAGGTCACCAACATTCTACTTAACCAACTTCCTTTCATCATCCTTAATTCATACGTGGCCCAAGAAGCTGCGACACACTTCAGCCCTGAGCTTGGCAGTGATCTCCATATAGATCTATTTACTCCATAGTGGTGATTCTGAAGTGGTCGCAGCGGAGTGCTCTAAAAAGCCTGTGAAAGCCTTCAGATCCCACAGCACGGCATTAAATGTTGTTGCCATCGAAGCCGAGTGTAATGCACGGGACCAGACAGCAGAGGATGTGTGAGAACATTATCATGCTCCATCGGACACACGGGACGGTCACACAACTCCAGGACGGACCTACTTTACACATCATGGGTGTTGGATCCACCGTGGTTTCCAAACACTAAATTAAACACACAAAAGTGTCTGAGCTTCAGTGAGACTTTAATGCACTCTCTGGATCATGAATGAGCTGAAGTGACTCCAGTGTGAAGTCTACGATGGAGCAGCTTACTATATATGTGACAGTGTATCTATGCCAGACGTGTATGGGAAGTCGATCGCGTGATGTAAAAAATACTTTTGACATTCTCACTGTACCAGTATATAATTGCACTGCTCAACAGCACTATCAGTCGCAACCAGCGCTTTGCACTGCTTTACCTCCTCCATGCCGAGGAGTGTCCATTAAACAAAAAAAACCTTAGGTTTGTCCACTTTTACCAAGCGAGAAAAGGTCAAAACTAGATTCAAAATGTTAAACTTTAACATCAAGGTAATGGTCTTCACAATGGGGTCATCGACCTGTCTGGCCTCCTCGAATGAGGCTCAGTAATGGGCAGGAAGGCGGCATTCAGGTTGTGGTTTTCCAAAATAAAATCCTTATTTGGACAGGAAGTTGACACATTCGTGATTAGAAAAGAAAATGTAGAGCATCTGTGTTGTAGACAGGTCTTAACAAAAAAGATCAAGACCTTAAAAAGCGGTCTTGAGTCTTGGAGAGGAAGTTTATTAGTCCACGAAAATGTCACCAATACAACGCAACCTGCTACATTACGTATTAGAGTACTTCTATCTTGCAATTCTGGCAAAGCCTCTTTGCAATAAACAAACTGGTTAGGCTTAAGTTGGACTGAAAAGCTGTAAAATATATCAAGAAACAATGTAATCAACTCAAAATATATAAATCAGAAAAAGCAGGCAAAAAAACCCCGAGTCACTTGTTCCAGAGGCTCTGTATGGCCTGTGACGTGACAAAGCCTTCATAGCTCGACAGTATAAGAAGCTGCAGAAAAGCCTCCAATTTTTCACTGACAGAGCAGCACTTTTTTTGCATTGCATCGCTTTTCCTCCGACACAAGCACCGACAAATGTGTTTACAAACTCAACGCTCGCCTTCTTCTCTGTGGGATTACTGCGAGTACTGTCTGTCAAAGCGTGTCCTCGCCACAAGTCACAAAGTTGTGGCATCTTGAGATGAAAAGCTTTACCTCTGGGATGTATTGACAGATGGCACAAATAGCGGGAGAATGGATTGCGTGAAAGGGCGGGGCGGGGGGTGGTGGTGGCATGGCCCAGAGTGAGGAGCGCATGCCAGGAGAGGGGTTGTCGAGGGACATGGGGGCGTGGGAGATCCAGAATTTCAGCTGATTTCTCCTAAAGTATTTCCTCCCACAGAGCCATTTTATGTAAATCTAAAGAAGATGTTCTGCAAACCTTTCCTGAACTTGCAGAAGCGAAAGCTCTTCATCATAACAGAAGGTTACTGAGAACCAACAGATGAGTGAAAAGTAACGGCCGGTCTAACTCTCTGCTCTTATCTATTCACATTAAAATACTTTCTGGCATTTCAATGAGTGTCATGCACAACTGGCTGATTTTTTTTTTTTCAAGATGGGGTTTTGATCAGACGTGCTTGTGATGTTTGACTTCTTTGTGCCACTTGTCACCACTTTTCAATCTCCTGCCTGAAAAATGATGAGCAAAAGACCAAAAGCCTCCAGAGCCTCTTGTCTTTAAATGTGACAGCTTTACCCTGCAATCTCGCCACAGGCAAAAAGAAAAGACTTCAGTGCAGGCTGAGAACTTGTGGTTAGGAACTCGAGGCTTGCTGATACAACAGTGGCGCGCAGAGAGAGAGAGAGACCTAATAAGCCTGTCAAAGAGAGGCGCTCGTGATCAGTGGTGTTGTGACCCACTTTAATCCAAAAACACTGTCAGTGCCCGTATTCGTGCGAGTCTGCAGAGTCTTAATCTGAAATGAACTTCCTCTGAGGAAAACAAGAAAAGGAGTGTGGTGGGATTTTGCAGGGACAATGGCGGGGACACGTGACTATGAGACACATGTCACAGAACCAAACTCAGGCATGACTCAGAATTACACGGTCATCAAAAAATTGCAAAGTTTGAAGTGGGAGGACACACTTTTCCTCACGACGGCTACAACTGCAGCTGAAGTGACAGAGAGTGGGAGAAATATGTTTTTTTTTTTTGTTGCTCTAGTGGAGGTGAAAGCAAAGTTTATCAAGATCCGACACTGGCCTCCCCGATACTGAATTTGTTGGAGGTCAATTCTAAAATGATTCAACCTCTAAGTTTGCTTCCACCTCTGCCGAGTCACCCGAGAAAGAGGGCAAGACCTCCTCTCAGAGGAGAACAGAGGAATACACGGGAAAACCTCAGGAGAGCATCCGGGAGGCACTTCAACCAGAGTCCTAAAAATCTGCTCCACTTCATGTAGAGAAACCGAGGTTTTACTTGGAGCGCACCCGGAATAACCTTCCCAAACTGTCAAGACACTTTGTCAATCGCTGCATTTCTGCCTTCTGGCTGAGCTCCACATTTGCCAAAAACAAATAACATCCTCAAGAGTGTTGATGTTTTTACCCATCTGTCTGTCACGCATCAACTTCTGTTTCCTAGTAAGCAGGGATGCACCGATTCCAGTCTTTTCCAAATCAAGTACTTGCATTTGAATACTCACCGATACCAATACACACACAAGTTCAGTAATTCAGTAATATTCTATTTCATATTTAGTTAAGTAAAGTTCTGTTGTTCCTATGAATGGTACAAAATGAAACTACTACTAGTACAACTATTACTAATACTACTGCTACAATACTGCTACTACTACTAATAATAATAGCATCAGGCCGCTTTGTCCATTGAGACATTTGTTTTTGTATTTTGTGATTCAGTATCTTATCTTATCTTATCTTATTAACATTAACGTTGAAAGAATTTGTTAACAAAAAGAAGCTCACACTGTAGTAGTAGGGTAAATCAAATCTTAAGTAACAATGCAACTCGGATGAGCCCCTTGAATAACACTAGAAGATGGTGCCACATCCTGTTCTACCAGAGTGATACTCAACTGGCGGGTCACGACCCTAAATGGGTCGTGAAGGTGTCTTCAAAAATGATCTGGGTTCATGAGGACTTTCATTTAACTTCCTTCTAAAGTCCAATTCACTTCTCTATTTGGGTAACAGCTTGTCATTTCAGGGTGATGTGGCTCCCAAAGCCAGACCAGAACCCCAGCTCGACATCATGGACTGCATGCACGCTGCAGCAAGCCTGTGTTAGATGAGTGAGTTTGAGATCCCAGACTATGGTCAGAGGAAGCACATCCATCTCCCTCTCAGTGCTTCCTCTCCAGGGTCCTTCAGGTGAATCTGAGCTCCTCATTGTCAGTCACAACACTTCATAAGACCGTAGAGGAACAGAAGGTTTTTTCTCTGGTCTGTCAGAATCAACCGTCACAAGTTCACGCTCCAAATACAGAGTAAAGGACAGCTAGCGGAGGCAGAATCACAGGGTCCCTCCTTTAATGCAGCCGCTAACAAATGTGTGAACCAACAGGGTATATATAGCCAGATTACTGCTAATCCCAAATGGCGCGCTCAGACTTCTGACAGTAGCTCAGAGGCATATCAACTACATATAAGCTCTAAACCTCTGCTTGTCGGCTAATTTAGGTTTTACATTGAAAACTGACGGAGCTGTTTTTCATTTTCAGCAAACATGACGTTCGTTCGAATCGGAGGAAAAGGTGCTGCTGAAATTGAAATCCAAAATTCTGTACTCTGTCTAATGAGCTAAAGCAGACAGCGAAGACAGGCAGCATGAGATGCAATCTTTTCAGCAGATTGGATCATTGGAACAGAATTAAAACATCATCGACCACATCTGGGCATCAGGGATCACATGTCAAGCAGGCAGGTTTCTTGGCGTCTTCCCTGAGAAAGAAAGCGAGCTGTCCTGATGTGACCTGCTTCTTGCTGCTCTGTGCAATGCAGCGCCAACAGTTAGCTCGGTCCCAAACAGAAAAACAATGTGGCAAAGGTTCTGTTGCCTCCAGAGACACATTTAATCAACCAAAAAATTGTGCTCCACTAAACTAGTGCAGCAATCTTCAGTCTGTAACTGGTTCCGTCAGCCATCACGTGCACGGCTCATTTTAGCGCTGCTAGCATGCGTTTACTCGACTGCCATCATCTCTACTACCAGCACCCTGGGGACGTTTTAACCACAACAAAACTAAGAAGACAATAATGACCGATTAATAGTAAGCTAAATCAGAAAACATGCACTGAACGTTTAAAATATGTATCCAATACAAATAACATCCCACTTACGACCAGGATCGGTCCCGACCATCCGGTCGTAATTCGAATGCCATTCAAAACAGCCGACACGAGGGTTATAGGCACTACACTAGTGGTAGATGGTAGATGGCTGTGTGAGAGTGAGATGCTGGGAGACTGTGCTGCCGTAACTGTCGTACGCGTTGCCGGGCTGCTACGTGCTGCAGTGCCAGACATTGGTGGCATCTGCTGGCCATGGTCATAAGTACGGGTGGACGTAGGTCGAGCAGGTCGTCGGATGTTACTTGTACTGAATAATATCAAATCAGAGTAAAAAGCAGTAATTCAAAAATAAAGCAAAAAATTGCGCGAATAATTAAGCACTTTTTCAAAATTTTAATATTGTATGAATTCATATCGTACAACTCGGCAAAGTGGCTTCAGTCCACCCCAAACACTCCGCTGTTCCCGGAGATTGACGCAGTAGCTGAGACCGGCTATGGAGGCGGAGCTCCGGGAACATCAGAGAAGCGACAGGGAGTAAAACACATAGGCAAAAAACGCACATTGGATGCTTTAATGTAAATACATTGGCTGTAACTTTGGTTGGTCCAGCGTGACAAGTTTAAATATCTTGCGGGCATGATGCTTGTTTGCCTTGTTAAAGTAAAGTCATACATGTGCTGCATCATAGTTTCAGATTGTGTCGGCTTTTAGTCGGAAAATTACAGTACATTTTCCTTAAATATTCTTTAGATGAATCATAAATAATGTATATCTTTTCAGAGGCGAATATCTGGCAACACATGATATAAAGGAACTTTACAAAAAGGCAGTTTTTTTTTCAGAATATATTTTGACAATTTATTTTGAGGGACAAGAAATACCATGAAAAAGAGCATTACTTTTAAAAAGTATAATGTTAATTTGTGGTATTTTTCTGCGACCTCATGAAGCTCCCATTTGCCCAAGTCTGATATCTGTTATATGAGACACACCACATAAAGTAAGCAATAATTTCTCTCCGAGTTTCCCACTTCATTGTGCTCGGGACCAACGTACCCACCAGGGTTGAACACACGTCTACTTCTGCTCACTCACAGCATTTGCTCAGGTGTAATTTCACATCCCGATTAAACCAGTTTGCATTAAAAAGCACGTCAAGATTGAAAGCAGTGGCGTCACAAGTGCTTACTGTTGGTTTTGAGGCGGGCGGGTTCACTGTTGCGGCTCCCTGCCTGGTTGATGGCCTTGACAAAGAAGATGTAACGGGTGCCGCTCTGTAAGCCGTGCACCGTGTAGTGGTTCTGCTTGATGTTGGGCACAATCATCCAGCTGTCTGCTGAGTTGTACAAACCTAGAGGGGCAAGGAAAAAACACGTCAAGGCCGGGATGCAGCTCAAAGTACCACAAATGAGATGAATGCATACGTGGGGAGTTATACACCAATTTTCCACTACAGCGATCCATCCGACTCGATTTGCATGAATATTGTTTTGATTCACTCATTATGTCGAATCAATACACGAGCGGCACAGACAAACTCTGACAAGGAAGTCTTTGTAAAGTAGGCCATGGGGAGCCACCATGTCATATCTGCTCATGCTAGGACGTATAGCTATGCCCACACCACCACAGCTATTTTTACTTCTCGAGTCAATATCTGAGCAGCAGCAGGGTCACACTCCAAACTGGTGACGCTGGTCGTACGAAGAAGGAAGAACTGTAAATTACGATTCTGACTAGTGAGGCGGAGCTGTTTAACAATGCGTATTTAAAAATGCATTGTAGTTGCATTTAGCTGGAGGCATCCCCGGCGTAAAACTGGGTCCTTCTGTGTGGAGCATGGGTTTCATCAGGTGCTCCGATTTCCTCCCACAGACAAAAAAAACAACAACTATGAATTGTCCTGAAACATGAGCTACCATTATGAGCCTGGAAAAATCCAGGTTTCAACCTGCTTTGTTCTAACACGTTGGACCTTGGAGGCCAGATGCATCATGATCTCTTCGCTTGGCATTACAAATTAAAAAGACCTCTGACAGGCCAACGTCAGCATTTCAGTTTCAAATCTTATCGCATTTGATTTAAAGGATGTGATGCATTATTTTTCTGATTAAATTCAGGGCACATTCGCGAAGATTCTTAATCATCCAGGTGCTCTCACTTGGCCAGTAAACTGAGTCAACTGGACTCGGAGATTGAAGCCATGAAATCTTCCATCACGTTTGGTTTCAGACCGAGAACGAAGCAGTTTCTAATTATGAGGCATGGTTGTGAATTATTGAGGCTGGCATGCATAAAGAAATAGCTGAGTGTCTGCTTGTAAATATAAATACTCCAGGGGACGCAAATAAGCCGGATTTAAAAGTGACACGGCCTTAAGAATGAATGAGCAAAATAGCCTTTAAAGTTCAGTTTGATGACTGTTAGGAAAGTGTCACACGCGGTTTTGGAGCACTATTCATTAAATAGCAAACATGCAAGCAACTTACAGGTTTTAAAACAGGGATTTCTTTCAATCAACTAGAAGGTAGTAGAGTACTCAAAAATGAAACAACACAACAGGGAAGCACAGGGAACCTTTGTCAGTGCAGGAGTTCCTGCTCCACTGATCACACTGATGCACGAGACACGTGGCAGCTAGGATGAGAACAACAACAACAAACATGGAGGAATCATCCCTGAACAAAAGCAAACAAAAGCATCTGTTTGCTTTTGAAGCGCTTTAGCAACCTTATTGAACTAAAAAGTTAAACTTGAATATGGCCACCATCGTGATTTGTTGTGCTATTGTCAAACTGATGCAAAATAAACAATATTTTGTTGTTTAAATGTATGTATGGGTCCATCATTTCATTCACTAATATACCAAATTCATTCAAATCTTGTGGCAAATATTCTTATTCCATTAAAATGTGATTAATTAAGATGATCAAAAATTCACTAATTAACTAGATTATTTTTTTAATCGAATTATTTTTTAATCGAATCCCAACCCAAATATATATATATATATATATATATGTAATATATATATTAGGGATGCATTCCACTGAACAAGGCGAGTCATTCAACTCTTTTCAGTTGAAATTTACAATACAACAAAACCAAGTGGCACTTGGAAAAAACACAGAGAAAATAGGGCAGAAACAACTCCTGCTGGTTTCCACTTTTAAATCTTTTGATCTTTCGTTGCACCTCTTTTTTTGGCAAATTGAAATTAGGTCAGTACACAGAAATGTGCAATCACTAGTGTTACCAATGAAAAATGGATTGCCGACATTATCTCTGGTGCTCTACGGAATACTCCCACTTCAAAGCCAGCCAAAGGAAAATGTGGCATTGCAGAAAAATAAAAATAAGCAACATCTCGTCTCCCTGACATCAAATGCTGCTACACTGCATATGTGTCTGTCGGCAGATAAGAGGGAATCATTGACAGGAGGAAAAAAAAAAATCGCTGATGCAATGTAAATCTAACGGAAGGAATCCGTGTTTGTGTGTGTCTAAGTGTTTAAATGCTTTCTCTGTCATTGTTTATTTTCGTCTCCTACCAAAATCTCATTCACCTACTTTCTTTCAAACAACAGCCTGGAGTATTTTCCCAGAGAAATCATCCCTCCAGCAGTTTTTTTACCTGACAATGCTTTGTCATAATAGAGGAGGACCTAGTTTGTTTGTTTTTTAAATGCCATTTACTGGCAACTAGATGAAAGAATGTCGAGTTAACAAAGCCAGTATTTAACAGTATAACACTAAATAATAAAACATAAAACAAAATTCTATTGGCCTTCATTGAAAGATGTGAATCATTGAAGAAAATTTTAAATGATTGATTTTAAATTCCACATTTACATCAAGAAGAGTCCTGCAATTTCCTGTGCTAATAACAGAAACTAAATTTGATTCATAACAGGAATTTTAAAAAACCCAGTAGTGCATATATGAATATACAACGTAGAATACTGAGGTCACTAATCTGAGTAAAACATTTATTTATTTCTTTGTTTACACACTTTCACGACGTCACGACTAGTCGACTTGTGAACCCGTCAGTGTGAAAGACTACAGTCGACTATTACACTAGCTGTTGCAGCCATACAGGGATCAGAGTGTTTCCCATGTTTACACACATTCTGGCTTCAGTGTACAATATAAAGTTTGGCAATAATTCATTTTTATTTTTGGCACCAAGGAAGCTGCTTTGACGCTCTACTCTCAGCTAAATTCTCACCATTTAAAATTGGCATCAGTACTGGCCCCAAGATCATCCACTCACAAATATTGTTTTTATCCTCTGCACATTCCACGTCGGCTGTTTTGTAAATAAAGTATGAAGGTGAAAATGATTGGAGCAGAACAAGAAGGCAAATGTTTCTTGCTAAAAGATGAGTATAACAATATTTGGGCTGTTTCTGTGCCAATGTGGCCCTTGCTGGATTATCTGATCTCTTAGAAGATGATCCTGTAACATAATCCACACAGTCTGAGGAGTGTTAAGAGTGATACTGTCCCGATCATCAGCTCAGAGAACAGAGGGTCCCATCAATCACACATGGTAACTGTGTGCTGGCGACTGATAGAAATAAGTCTCGCTTCCTTCGTCCGCCATCCTCTCCTGGTCCTTCCTTTAGGTGTCCCAGCAGCTAGCATGACTTTCACCTTTGTATGGAGAGTGGCAGTTGTGCTATTGTGATTAATTCTGAATTTGTCTTTCAGGATGTCTCCATTAAAATAACACCCCACACCACCAGCATCCCGTCCACTTCCAAGATGTGTTTCGCATTTTGTTCCACTGATGTTTTGTGATGCGCGATCACAAAAGATGATGAAAATGGATGTGTGCAGTGTGTTGACAACCACAAGTTAGCATGGTTGGAATAACTTTTTTTTAAAGGTGCGAAACTCTTTTTAATACTCCAGAGATCAACAGTGATCTAGTCATCTCCAGTGGCTGATTCTATATTCAGCAGCTCTGCCTGCACTCACAAGGTTCACCACAACACTGCAACCCTGTTCACCGGCAGAGCGAAAGTGAGCAGGATGCTCTTGTGGGACCATTTAGCCACTTGGAGAGTTGGAGGAAACGCAATGGTAAAAACTCAAGTGGCACTGCCAGTTAAATGGATCTCGGTTTCGACTGTGAATCTCTGAGGAGCCTGTGGCAGTACGCGCTGGAATATCTGAGTCACTTAGTCTCTCGCACTGAAAAGGATCCTGATGTTTCCAAAGTCTGGGCCACTTGAGCTGCATTTTCAGGTGGAAAAAATGTCAACGTAAACGGAGAGAGAGAGAATGAGCAGAGTGGAGCGAAGAAAGAGGGAGTCTACGCTCGAGTGACCACCATTAAGTGCATTAATCATTTCATCCTTGTGTCACTGAGCAGTGATTTTCACCTCCCCATACATGGCTATTATCTACTCCGATTTCACCCGCTCCACCTTTGCTCTCCTCCATTGTCAACTGTCTACGCCTTCACTTCCAGGCGGACGGATAATCAGGCTGAAGTCATGCAACCCTCTTCGCTCATCAGGGCCTGTTTGCACAGGTGGACGACCGGTTGGTTCTTAAAGCTCTGAAGACTTTTAATGGCACCATGATCAGAGGAAGATCTGCGAAGGAACGCGAACCTCAAATGTGAGAAAGGTTTAGCTTGGCTCAGAAAGGTCCACAGGAGTGGATCGGAACCTCACTTGGGACTGAGAAACTATACATGGCTCCACCGTGCATAACCAACACTAGAAATATTCCATGCTATTGGCTCCCAACATGAGCTCAGAGTTGAAGTTTTACATGTTTGCCAACTGGGAGGCAGACCCAGGATAATGAAGTGTGAGTCACAATACTTACTGATGAAATTGGTCTGGCCAGTGTAAATGGTGTACTGCAGTTCGTAAGAGGTGACGCTGAACTCGTCCTCGGACGTCCAGTGCACAGTGATGGTGTCATGTGAGGCCGTGCACAGCTCGTCTCGTATTGATGGAGGATTAGGAGCTACATGGGGAGAACACAGCCACGTTATTCATAATGTAAACAAAGAGCATGGGCAATGCTGATCACTGCGTAAGAGAAGCCATGTTGACAAGCTGTTCTGCACTTCAACACAGTGGTATGAAATACTGGGGCTGTGGTCTGTGTCTCTCTATTGGAGAGATGATCACAGTAAAATCAACTGCGAGGGAAAACCACTTTTGTCGTTGTTTGTTGGCAAGGCATAGTGTGGATGCTAAAAAAAGGCTCAAATCGAGGGGAAACAGTGAGAAATGGTGATCTGACAGCACAGCGATTGGCACAGGCTTTAAATACTAAAACAAACTGACTTCAAGTGCCAGTGACACCGACATCAACCAAAACTGATAATAATAATTAGATAGAAGAAATACTCGCATTGTTGCATTGCATGTGCAAAACCAAAATTTTGATTCCATGTACTATCATCAAACACATTGTGATACTGACATGGTTCACATCAGTTGGTCAAACAGAGTCGCCATCTCAGTACATCACTGAAGGAACCAAACACTCGTGCGCTGCGCAGTGAAGCGCTGGAAGTAGCAGTAACATCAGTGAATAATGAGGGAATTATCAATGGTTTTTGAGGAAGAAGAGCAGCTTCATGTAAACCAAAGACTTAGTTTGATTCTGTCTCAGACTCTTCAACACTTGGTAGGTTTAACATTCAAGTTTCAACTTTCATCAGAAATATGACTGTGACTTGTTCAATAAACAATTGCAATAAATGTTTTTAAAGCTTAAATAGATGCAGTGAACTATTAACGTCATATAACAAATTTAAATCAGCATCAAATATTTTATATAAATACATGCATATATTGAATATATATTCGACAAAATTGGGGCAGTCGATTTAAAAGCAATACATGAATGAACAATGCCACATTTCAACTGCGTAAATAATCAAACCCCCCAAAAATAAAAGCCCAACAGTCTCACCTGTTAAGTAATCCAGTCCTTCCAGGATCTTCTTCTCCCGGGAAAAGTCCAGGGCAAAGTTGTCAAACGCTTCATTCAGGTTGACATCTGGAATGAGAACCTGCGAGGAGGCCGTTGCCATGGCAACCCTGGCGAGAATTCCAATGAGAGAAATGTCAGGGAGAGTAATCATGGGAAGACGGTGAAAAGAACGGCGAACGAAAGGCTCATCTTATGTCTCAAAGTCTCGGTTTCAAAAGGACGTTGTGTTTACGACCGACGGCCTGTACAGACAGACAACATCTTCTGCTGCAACCTATGAGGGCTTTTACGTATGAGGTGATGGAAAAGGTAATGGATTGAAGCACGAAAATAGGGCACCTGGTGAGCTTGTGGAAAGTTCACCATGAAGGATCAGTCAAGCGTTTGTGTCAGGAGCCAGGAGGAACCACAGAGCTGGCAGGGCGACACAGCAGGAGAGTTTTCTGCCACAGCAAAAACTTCTCAGTCTTTCCCAACTATTACCCTAAAACTATTTGTAGTGGTTGCTTTGAGCAGTAGGAGAGAAGCGGTTATTACCTTGGCTGAAGGAGGTAAACGAACAACGGATGAGAATTGTTCAATCTATTGGTACCTTATCTTTCGGCAATAGTGTCCCAGTAAACAGGGCTGTCAGAGGCAGTCCAGAGCCACACTGTTCCCAGGTCTGATCTGATGTGTCTTGGCATTAATATTTTCACTCTCCTTCAAAACCTGTTATCATGACACCAGTCTTTTGTAACCTGGTCCTCCGGTCCTGCAGTAATATCATGATGAACACTGACAGAATAACAATGACAGAATTCCTTTGTGTTCTGTTGCTGCGGAGAAAAAAAAGACTGTTTTCTTCTTCCAAAATATACTTGGCTCTCACCATATACTGTTAGTAAGGGACCTTTTCGGCATTTTGTGGCATGAGCTCATGACATGCGGCCCACCCTGCTCGCACGGGTGCTTACAAATACCATTGCTCACACGGTGCCAGCACTGATTTTGTTTGCTCATTGTTCTTTTCTTCCCTTGCGTGGTGCTAAAATGTAAACCTTGGGTTTAGGGTGAACCTGGGCCCCTGAACTTGTGTGGACATTCTACAGGCACCATGTTTTCCTACCATCCATAAACATACGGACGCCACATCAAACTGCCTGCGAGTGTGAGTGGGTTTGTGACCGTCTGTATGTGCACAGTGATGGATTGCTGACCTTTCCAGAGTCTCCGCCTCCAAACCAAAGTGGCGGGTACCGGTACCAAACCCCAGCGAAGCAAGAAATATGTGTCAAAGAACGAAGTACTCAATGGTGGCAGTCAGGAAGCACTATTCAAATTGGATGATGTTGGCTCTGCAGCAGAAGCTGACGTTTTGGCAGTGCTACTACCATTTCCTGAAGCCCATCCCAGCTTCATAGGGGGAGAGGCAGAGGACACCAGTTGCTTACAGGACACACAACACACAATTTAGAACATTAACCTCCATGGTTTTGGACCGTGGCAGGAAACCAGCAATCATTATTGAGGAAATCTCTTTTGAGACCAAGGATGGAGGACAGTTTTCATGTGGAATATTTGGTTGAAAAAAATTAAATAAATAAAAGAAAGGGTTTATTTCAAAGTCATCCAACTCACTGGGCGACTCGCTAGAACGCCAATCACTCACCGCTCAGCGACGTTCCGAGCCGTCTGGAGAAAGCGGGCGTGGTCGTTCTCTTTCAGACTCTGCTCGGCTTGTGTGATGAGGGCGCTGGAGCGTTCCAGACATTGGCGGCAATTCGCAATCTGCTGGGCCAATTTCCGAAGCTTCATCACCTGGAAGACAAACAGCAGCGGGTCAACGTTCAGTGTTACATTTCTAGTTCAAGTATCGGCCCTGCTGTGGAGTGATGTCCCTACATGAAAGGTGGTGAATCTTACAAATATCCCTTTACACAGTACATATTAAAGTTAACAGCTCTCTGTTCCATTTGAAAATTACTTTTACAACTTCCTAAGCACGCAACAGCTTTATTCAGAGGCTTTTCCATGTATAGTGAAACCATCCTTCCACAATTTGGAAACAGCTTTTACGCCCCAGCTATAAGTTGTAATCAGTTTGACGCCCACGTGAGGTGAAGTCGAGTTCAATTCCTGCAACGATAGATAAATGATGAGAAGAGTTTTTCAGACAGAATGTGTCCCAGATAAGAACTTTTGTTCCGGTTCTTTCCGGAAATGAAGGAACAAAACTCCCAGCTCTATTTATAAAATGTTTACATTACAGCACCGCAGTTTTTTTTTTTAGTAATATGTAAGATATTCTTTAAAAAATGGTGGACGAATTCCAAGCAAATTTAAAGATTTAATTCTCTCTTTTTAAATGGCACAATCTGATCGAACCTACATTTTACAGTCAGATATCACCACAGGAAGTTATTAATTTGTTTCTCCAAATCTGATGGTATCTTACATCGTTCCTTCTTGATATAAAGCAGCTTGTTTTGTCCAAAGCAGCAATTTTCTCTGGTAATCACCCAACTGAACAAATCCACTTAGTCAATTAAAAGCCATGTGAGCATCCGGAGCAGCTTAAACAGAACTCTAGTCAAACAGAACAACGTCAAACTGTTCTGAAATGTCACCTAAAGTCATGTAAAGTGAGTGTAGTGCAGCATGCAAAATATTACCTGTTGACAATAACAACTTTTAAAATTCACCAGCAGACAACTGTCACGGATGTTTTCCTAATCCATGAACTTTATTTGACTTATTTCCAGGGCCCCAGTTCAAGACAGAATAGCTAAGAAAAGAAGAAAATCCGCATAACAAAGTAGCAGCTGAGACACATACTGTATGGGCCCCAGATCACACCTTACCACGGTCTGTATTACTTTATACTGTGACCAATGTCCTTGAATCCTTCTCATGATTATTTATTTTTGCTCGAGCATTACTATTCTCTGACATTAACAATTTAAATAAACATTTCAAATGAGGTCAGGTTTGTTGTTTAATCAGGTTTCAGAAGCATCACAATTTGCAACAGGATTTAATGAAGGTCACCAAAACCCATATTGCATTAACCAAAACACAGATGGTGATTTTTGCATTTACACAAATCATACGGGTCATGAGACACTCAGACGTGAACCAGACAGACAAACGCTCGAATGAATTCCTTCAACAATGTGTAGCTAACTGTTCTGGCCCAGTTGCCTCTGACGGAAGAGTCGTGTTTAATGAACTGAAAGAGAAGTTTTTCCTCGCACAGTCGAGCAGCTGTGGACACAGATGTTTCCGAGTGAAAAACATTCCAAATCTAACCACATTAAATGCCAATTAGTGAGCTAATAAGTTATTGAGAAGTTTGAACAAAAATGTTCTTTGCTGAAATGAGATTTGCTAAATCTGAGGTGGGCGATTAAATTTCCTTAAGGGCCACATTAGAAACGGTTGTGAGGGGCCAACATGCCAAAAGAAAGACAGTGATGACTACAAAAAATCTGTCAAAATATATACTTAAGCAACAATGACAATATGATGATAAGAAGATTAAATGTAATGTAATGTAAGTGTAAACATGACATGAAACCTATTAAAATATTTCATTTTATATGCACTTAATTTGAATATAAATCAATTATGGCCACATATGGCCCCCGGGCCACACTTTGCCCAGGTGTGTGCTAAATCACCAGAGAATACATTTTTCAGCAACAGTCTAGCCCGGATGATCAGCTGCAGCTCTTCAAGTGAAAGAAGCATTTTGTGAGAGTCTTGAAACAAAGTGAGCAGAGCGGCAGCCATCTTTCACATCTTGCTTGATTGAGCTTTCCACAGGTGAATACATCAGTGAAGAGAATGATGAGAAGAAGCCACGGACACTCACAAGGCGACTCCTGTGTGGGCAGACCGAGAATGACGGAGCAGTTCAGGATATAAACAGAGCAGCGCCAGAGCGAAGGCCACTTCGACTGCTCTCACGCTGATTGCAGCTGAGGGATTATCTCACTCTAATGCAGCCACTTCCATTTCTCTGAGGTGTTTGCTCTGTCAGTCGAAACAACAGCAGTCGACGTACGTGCCGCTTTTGTTTACCTAAAACAATCGATGACAAACTCTTTTTTTTGCTTGTAATGACAAAAAATGCGTCAGATTTTAAGAGAGGCCTGTGCTGAAACAGCTTGCTTGGTTTGACAGTATGACATGGAACAGAGGAGAACTGGGGGATTTACACCCTGAAATTGAGTAAATGTAGCAAAAATACTTGCAAAACTGGTTGGTGTGGGTGGCAACTTTCACTGAGGCTGGCGGCGTCTGTTTGTAGCATTAGCCACCAAGCTAGCAACAGCAAAAGGCTCTGAGATTTCATGACTACATCTATTTGAAATAATTTGCTTTGTTGTAATAGTGCACTGTGATATTGTTTCATATTGCTGAGTAGAAATTGTTCTCATGTTTAAATATTGTTACTACATTACATTGGTGGAGTGATTCTTGGTGTATAGCATAGCATCCAGGTGGCTTTACATCATACGGAGACACAAAATAAAGGACATCTAACTGAATTCATATATATAAATATTTGTTGTAATGTGAATAAAATGCTTAAATAGCATATTTAAATCAATAATAACAACTAATTATGATTAATAATATATTACATTACTCAACTCAAGTATTATTTGAAGAGAAGTTAAGTAAGTTGGACCGATATATAATATTAAATTATATGCTCAAGAGAGACTTCACTCTTGGTGCTGAGGCAAATATGAATCAAGAGCCCAAACCCAGGTTCAGTTATTTAGCATTCGCCCGGCCGGGGTTTTCAAGGTGCTTCTTCATGACTGGCCTCTCGCGGTGTCGTCTGCATTTCACAGCTCTGCCCTCCGCTAGACTCCCTTTCACTGACCCAGACTCTCCAGAGAACAAGCTGCAATCAGTGCTGATGCACTCACTTGCTCTCCTATTCACACACACTCTCACGGCAGCGTGCGCACATGTTTGGTCCCTGGGCTGAGAAATCTTTCATCTCTCTGCGAAGCTCTTTTCCTGCCCTGGAGGATCTTCCGAGAGCACTTAAAACCTTCACCTCTGGGAGATTTGGAGCTAGTCTCTGTGTCTAGAAAGCTCCGGGGGGACTTACCACCCACATACCTGCGCACAGACTCGCAGATGTCTGGACAGAAAGCTGTGGCCTCCCTCAGCTGTAGTATTAAGCTCAGACAGGTGAGTTGTTATCTCTGACTCTCTCCAGTTTTATTTTTAGTTTCTCACGGCGTCGGTCTAGCCTATCGCTCTGGATACAAACAAGCTCATGCTACATCTTCCTGCAGCATGAATACAAGTCTGTTTATCGCCTCCTTGACAGATTCAAAGTCCAACTTATTGCTAGCAGGTAGTTCGCGCCACACAACGGTTCAGCATCACTGCACTGCATATACCGTAACTTTCACTTGATCTTCTGTGACAACTCTCTTTCCCCCCTTTTCACCAACGATTACACAGTCAAATGAACCTTGCGGAGAGTAAAGTTGTGAAGAGCAAAATGAAAATGAAGTCTCTTGTCCCTCCCCCTTCCTCGAGGAGGTTTTACTTATGAAGTGTATTTTTTACCTTTGACTCTTTGATTTTTACAGCGATGACTTGCTTCCTCTGACGGATGATCTCCACCAGCTCATCGCACTCCTCCACCAGCTTGGCTTCATGCATCGCAGTGTTCACCTGGTGGGAAGAGACAGGAATGAAAAATCGTGTTTTTTTTTTTTTTTTTTTATAAAATTTAACATCAATATTGGGAATGTGCGATGACTTATCGTACGTGATTTCACACTAAAAACCCCCACGATGATAATGCACTGTAACCCAAGCAATAAATGTGATTTGCGGAAGTTGGTGAGAGAAGCCAACGGTGTAATGGCGATGCGCAGCGTTGCCCATGCAAGACAAGAATAATCAATCAATAAAGACATTGAAAAGATTCTGAGTTGGAGTTGGTTTTATTAGTACAAACCACGGCTCTGTCCAGATGAGTTTTCAGACGTGGTCGGCAATTCAGTGTTGACTCCAATCAAAGCTTCAAGTGCGCACACGCTGTGCCGCCTTCTTATTTGTTGCTAGAGCATAACAGCGCCTCTACAGTCCTGGCATATGTACTACATAGTTCTGAACCGTTTCCAGTGAATCCGTGTGGACGGCGGGAACAGCTTCGTTTATACGGAGCGCTTTATAGAAACCAACGCGGAAAATGTTTCTATAGAAAAATGTGCGGTTCCCTGTGGATGTAGCCGTATTTTTTTTCCATTTTTTTTAAATTACACAAACTTTAGCAAACCCCACCTACCAACATAAAATATCCATTCACATCAGCCGTGTGCGACTTTGACTGACAAGATACACATGGTTCATGATATAATTACACTTCCACCAAACTCATGAGAGTAATGTGGACATTAATGTTACATGAGACCTCAACTAAATTAAACATGATCTATTACCATCTGGCCACTACGTTAACTGTGTTCAGCTGTTTACTGATATTCCAGTTGAACACCTCTAGCTTGACTTTCAATGTAGTGAACACAGCTATCAGAAACCACATGATCCTTCCGATGAGGAAAAGAGAGAGATATATGCAGCAATTTCCACCAAGAGTGGATGTATGGTTTGTAGCAAAGGCAAAATATTAAAGACATAAAAAACTGTTTCAAGTACCTCACTTCAAGTCAGTGATCAAATCAGGTCCCACTTCTCTTTAGCAGACCTCTATTATTTGCTATGTTAGAGCCGGAGCAAGGAGTCACCAAGCACGCTCTCCACCAACTTCCATTTCAGAGGCCGATTTCAATCTCATTATCCCAAGGCACACAATGAACTCCACAGCCTCAACTTCCCCTGCTTGCAGCTCTGCAGGCCCAGCTAGTGCATCCTCTGCGACATGAGCGCTGACAGAGCAGTTCACACTTAAACTGTAATCCTAAATTGAAGATCATAAACTGCATCAACAGTGGAACAGTGAGGATGAAAACCAAGACGCTACCAATCTGGAGAGTGTGACGCAGAGATGGGATTAGAAAACCACTAAAATAACCTTCAACAGAAATACCAATAAGTAAATAAAACAATGTGAAGTCAGTTTTAGAATGAACAAATAGAAATAAATTCGCAAAAATACAATAGGAGCAACTTCATTCATTCCTTCAGTTTCTATAGTAAAACCGTGATCATAATTTGGGCACAGATAAAAGAAAACCCAGGAGCATCATCTCAAATTCTGTCACTAGCGCAGAACAAAATACAGAGGACTTTTTTTAAAAGCACGACTTCAAAGGTCAGTTTGCAAAAGCATATCAAGGAATATAGAGACACAGAAAACGAAACGCTTGTGTGAGTGAAGTTGTCAAAAAACTTTCCAAACTAGCACGGAAAAGTGCCACTGTTGCTGTTACCAAGTGGAAACTGGAAGCACCCACAGAGACAAGACCTCGATATAATGCGTGTGAGATGATTCCACCAGAGACTCATCCAAAGAGGACAACTCCAGCTAATACATCACACAGAGTTTCTCCAAAGCTTGCAGAGGAGACGAACTCAGCGGGAGCCAGAGGGAATCAACGGGCTTTGTGTTGTGAAGACTGAGCATCTCTGGGACATTTTTATGTGCAATTAAACAATGACTCTTAAGCTAATGAACATCGACGGCTCCACAATGACGCCATAAATCTTCAAAGAGATCATTCTGCCGTCATCCCAAGATACTCGGAGGTTACGGTTTTCTGTCACAACACAGACTCAATCAAGTGAGTCACTGCGACATTTAAGTTCCACTCATCACTAACAAACGCCATTACAACTTGCTGATCCACTTAAGCCTCATTATTGACACGCACGGCAAAACAAGTGAACACACACACTAATACACAATAGGCTGTTGTGTGCAGGTTAGTCATTAAGCATCCTCTGTGAGATAATTACAGAGAAAATACTCCACATCACGGAGTCACTTGAATGGTGTTGCCCTTCTGCCTTGCGCGACTGAAGACCAACCATGCGGTCGTCCTTGGATCTCCTCTCACACACTTATCCACAAGCTGTTCCAGAATCACGCAGCCATGTGTTGACAGCTGATGGCTCTGCGTAAACAACCTTAACTCACACATGACTTGGCTCTATATCTTCTTTTTCTTCTCTCCTGGAGAGGTCGCTACAGCAGATCACCTTGCTCCATCTGACCCTGTCCTCTGCATCCTCTTCTCTCAAACCTACAAACCTCATGTTCTCCTTCACCACAATCTCCTCTTTGACCTTCCTCTCCACCTTCTGCCTGGCAGATCCAACCTCAACATCTTCCAACCAATGTACTGGCTCTCTCTCCTCTGTACATGTCCTATCCATCTCCATCTAGCCTCTCTTTGTCTCCTAAACACCTGAGCACATGTGCTGTCCCTCTGATTCTATCATCATCCTGCTCACTCCCAGAGAGAAGCTCAGCATCTTCATCTCTGCTACCTCCAGCTCTGCCTCCTGTCTTCTCCTCGGTGCCACTGTTTCCAAACCATACAACATTGATGGGCTCACCACCCGTCTGGACACTTTCCCTTTCATCCTTGCCGACACCCTTTTGTCACACATCACCTGCTCTGTATAACAGAGCCATAACCTCACAGATTATCCAACACCTATTGTAAGGCTCTTAGCAACTGAGTGCCACAATTAAAATATGAAAATAAACTTGGCATGAGAGACAACTCAGGTTGCAAAAAAGCAGTACATTCCTGAGAGAGGAATTAAGAGGAAAGGAAATTCACAATTTTTGTTTTGTTTTTTTTTAGTTTGACTTGAATTTCACTTGTATCATTTCCTCCTTACATCCTTTATCATCACCTCAGCTGCTGACTATTGCGATTTGTTAAGAAATAAATCACTTATTTTGCTCAAGTCAGGAACAATTACTTTTAAAATTTCTAACACAATTTCTCCTAAAGTTGTCCACTGGCGTGAACTATAAGCCTTGGTAAACCAAGTGCTGTGGATGGTGGTAAATGACTTTAACCTTTAATAAAAACTAAAGTGTGTCGTGGCTCGGCCCCATGACATCCTCCTAGTGGGAGATGGCCAGAACACCTCATCAGGGAGGCAGTGATGAGATGACTGATCCACCTTGATCGGTCTCTCTGTGTGACTACATCCACTGTAAAAATAAATACGAATATAAATACTCTTGATTCATCCTCATAGCTCATCATACTGGTTGCACTTCCTGCTATCATGACAAAGCTAACAAAGCTGTCACGCAGCCACAATTTAACCCGAAAATAAAACAGACGGAACACGCAAACGCAAGCTGTGTCTTCTTCTTCATTGTTTGCAGGAAGATACAGAGATATACAGCGCCTCTTACAGGACTGGAAGAAGTGTACGGCATCACCTTCAACGGCTCATAAGCTGTGTCCCATCTGGCTGGTCACCACCCTGACAGAACGATTTTCTGCATGATGCGGCAGTGACTCAGCTCGCGGGGTTTCCTTCAGCGCTGTGTAGTGAAGGTGGCTGCCTTGAAGAACATCTCGCAGCTCTCAGACATGCTCTGTCATTCTCACTCAACGTATCATACACCCACAGTTCAACCCTTAACAAAACCAACAGTACACGGGCCCAGACAAAAGACACTGAAATTCCACTGTCTTTTGTCATGTTGTTGATTTTGCATATGTCAAAAAGACAACTTGTTTATTTCTTCCTGTCATGCCACTTCTGTTGTCTTGAACAGAGAAAGAAATTCAATCATGTAAATGGCCAAACTTTTGAATGCAGTCCAAGATGTAGGCTGAAACAATGTCTTTAATAAGAAAAAAGAGTCATTGGATGTTGCAGTATCAACCCAAACCCCTCAAGTTCCAGCCTTCTATCGCAGAAAGGCTTTGCTCTCCTCCAGTCTAACTCAGACTGGCATTCCCTCTCGAGTCTCATTTACCAGTTTATGAGCATCTGAGGCGCAACACGTTTCAGATTCCACCGACTCCTTCGCTGATCTGCTCCGACACATGCAATGATTTATTTCGACAGCTTTATCTCTGCTGCTGTTTACAGACTCCTCACAGATTTATAACACCCAAGTAGCACGTTTCTCTGAAGCAACCGTCCCTGCTGAAATGCGCTAAACTGTGCTTGTCAAAAATAATGTCCACATTTGAATCATTATTTCTATTCAGCCATGCAAGATGTTTTTCTTTGCTTGAACTTTTAATGACTCTCCGCAGCGTTTGAAAGAGGGGAAACAGATGGGAGGATCACTGGCTCATAATCCTTCTTACCAAAACTCCTCAATCTCGCCAGCTGCTCTGTGATGCTTTATTGACTAACACGTAGAGAGCTAATGACATTGTTGACATGGCAACAGTAAGCAGTCGTGGAATCGTCGGAACTTATTAAAAACTGTGGCAAATAAATCCTCCACTTGGAACTCATTATTACAGATCCTGCTGACTGGCACATGTAAATATTGCTAAGTTTAGCAACCAAAAGTTCTTATTGTCTTTTAATGAAAACAGCAGCCACCAACTGAAAATATTCATTCTTCCAAATATGTTTTAAAATCTTCTTCTTCACTCCACAGTGCCATTTTGCCAGAGCAACACGGACTGCATTCATAAAACTGTACATATATATATATATGAAGTCACTTGGCTAGAAAGGCCAAATGGGAAGTATGGCCTGACAAAAGCCTCTTTTGAGAGAGTTTTACACCAGAGAATTGGCAGCTAACATGTTAGCGCTCCCTGCTAACGCTGCTCAGCATAGCTCTGGAGGATTGTAGATACAGGAATAACAGCATCAATGCGATGGATTGTTGTCATAGGCTGTAAAACTGTGGGGAAAGTAGTTGGATATTGGTTATCTGCGTCTCTCTCCTGCTGCATCTGCGCATTGGTCTGTGATAACAATTGATCACCCAAAATATTGCAGTCAGAACCTGTGGTGGCACCTTTTTATTGCACATAAACTGCTCTGAATATTCACAAAGAGTGAAGAATACTCCTTATAAATACAGAAATACAACCACGGCCAACACTTTGACCAAATGTCAGTGGGAACCATGATGTGAACTGGAATCGGCACCCAAGTATCGGGAAAATATCGAATGCATCGTCCCAGGCCGAGCATGCCATGAAAAAGCAAAATGAATATTGAACTTTAACCTTACACACTTACATCATTCAGCTTTTCTCATTGAGAAATGTGATGTCCAGAGGTTTTGAGCATCCAGGTGGGTCTCTCACTCTCACCTACAGCCACAGCATGGTTTACAGTGGGGTAAGTGAAGCAACACTCCCTAACCAGCCGACCACTTCACATCACTACACACGTTCTCCCTTCATGAACACTGAGTAGAACGGAACACAAGTTGTCCTCAGCTGGTAGATGTCACTGTGTCTTTCACTTAACAGCTGCGGTTGTGCGCACCCCCAGCTCTCACGTCCGACACACGATCCATTCCATGTACCGTCACGTCTGAGTCGCAGGGAGACAACCCCCTGGAGACGAGCTGAGCAAACAGTGGAGGGGACTGCTGCTTTGTCTGCCAGCACACCGAGAACACAATGTATGATCACGACTGGGGCGCCGGTACAGCGTGATGCAAGCAAGCGGGAGAAGAACCCAGGACATGCTCAGAAGCTCCTGAGAGAGTTCTGACTCGGCGCCAGCACAACTCTTGCCTCACTCCAACTAATCACACCTCTTTGCAGGTCCCTGCTCTACTGCACTGTTGGGCCTGACTGCTGTATACTGCCCCATTCAACTATAATTCTCAGTCACGCTTCCCGCTTCCATTGAACGCCGTCTGCTCCAGGCTTTTAATTGAGCATTTAAAGGACATGAATATAAGATTATGAGCAGGTTGCTGGAGACATTTTTGAGAAAGTGCAAGTGCAGAAAGTGGAGCCCAATAAGATGTTTGGAGAGAGACCCAGAATCCAGGTCTGAAAATGTGCAGACAGGAAGTGGAAACTACATAGGATTTCCAAGTACATTTGAAAGACTGTAATCGAAGTGATAACTTGAAGACTAATTATTTCACATAGCAGGAGGAGATTTCAGTTCTGGGGTTATGTTTTAATAGACTTTATATCTCAGTCAGAACAGAACGACGTACAACTTTAACAAGTCTTACCGACTTGATTCGGCAGGAATGACTATTATTTCTTAAAAGTCTGAACATTTCTTTAAAAAACGTCAGAACGAAAGTTCATTATATACATTTTTCTTATTAGTAGGTCTTCAACTCTTTGTTAAACTTTCACTGCAGACTTCCATATTATCAGCAACACCTGCCAAATACTGTGCCCATTTATCGTTTTGAAATTAACAAAGCAAATATATTCACAACTAGAGACACCGGAAAATACACAATTACTGTCTGTAGAATAATACATTTTTTAATACAGACCCCAAATGATGACTCGTATTCATCCCAGCGACAGCAACTGCAGTCAGACCATAAATATTGAGGTGTTTCCAGGTCAGATTAGAGACATCATCTTTGCCGTGAGTCTCCTCGGGAGGTGTTGAAGAGGCATCCTGAGAGGATGCTTGAGCCACTTCAACTCCATCTCCAGGAGCGGTGGGACCTCTTTGGTTCTCTAGTAGAAGGCTCAGAGTAAAGCTAAGCCAAAGCTGTGACCATGGCTGCATGAAAATGAACCAGAAGCAAGAGAGTTTTACCCCTTTTTTGTTTTCATTTCATGCATGTTTAATACATATTGGCTGTTTTTGACGAGCAAAACATTAACTAATCTATACAGAAAACAAGTGGATTTGATGAGGACACATCAAATAATAAACCAGTATGTTTCCCATTCATTTCCCAGCTGGGACCAGGGAGTGATCACACACACGTGATGTGCCGTTCCGTTCCTAATGAAGGTCAGCTGTTGGAAAAACGTAAGCAACCTTTATTCACTGCACAGAAAAACACAGAGAAGAGTGAGAAGTGCACCTCACCAAGGCTGTGCTTAAACCTTAACAGGGTCGATTTGCAAGGCTAAACAGTTGTCAGCGAACATGTTGACCTCTGACCTTGCTTAAGGTGATCCCGTTTCAAAATACCTGGTATGAATCTTTAAAGCAGTACATGTCCTTCTCACACATCTTAAGCGTAATCTCTAAATATAGTTTGTAAAACATATGAAAAAAACACCATCACTCCCCTTTTTTTTTCTTTGTGATGAATAATAAATGAGATCCTGTTTTTGTTGGTAGCGGCAGTGCAACAATGGTATTCAAATGAGGGACAAAAGAAGCCATTTTTTTCTTCCTCTGCTACGCAGAGTGGAGTCTGTTAGTTAATGAATCACAAAACAATCATTAAATTTCAATCGGCCCGCCTGTGCAGTTGTTCACGGACCTCTGTGCGACTCGGAGAAAATGAAGTTGGATCTGAGTCGTAAAGAAACTGTGAGCAGAATGATGGCGGCGCTGATGTGCTCTCCACGGCCGCCGCCATTAATGTCAAATCTCACCGAGAATAACGGTGTTTATTTAGCGCGACTACACACGGGCTGAGAGTTTATGTATTTGTTTATGTGTGTTTGTAATGCAGTGTCAGAGAGTTAACACTTTCTACTTGGCTACATACACAAGGCTGCGTTCAATAAATCACTGGCCGAGGCCAAATGAACGTGGTCAGCTGAGACACGACAGGACGGTGAAATTTCACAAAAGCGGGTATGAGTTCATGCTCGGAGACGGCCGAGCGAGCAGTTCTGCACGGTGAGATCAGGAGCACTACCACATGTCAAATGAAGTTATAACTGCAAAGATAAACGACAGAAGACATATTATCTATTTCTTATTTGGCCAGGGAGCATGGATTTATTACAAGGCGCCTTGGAAGATTAAATGAACACTCGTGAAGCAGAGGAGTGGTGAGGGAGGTACAGAGTGAGATTCGATCTCAGGACAGCCACAGGCGCGATGAGACTGTCCACCCATGGAAAACACAATTCAATATTGAAGATGCTTCAGTGAACAGTCCCAAACTGATGCCAACGTTTGCACAAAACACTGCAATTCCCATAAATATAACGCAGAAAGGAATGTGACTAACACATTTTCAGACATGCTCCATCAACTTTGACTCCTTCAAAACCATACTGGGCATTAATGTAAGGCTAGCATGCTGAAGACTGGATTAAAACAACACAACTATACAAAACACAAAGGTTTGATTTCTACTGTGGATTCTTCTGGCCATATACTGTATTATATGGCCCTAAGCCTCACAAATGTATTTTTCATGGCACACAAAATATTGCAAAGGTTGACTGTTATAAATTAATGATATATATAAATCCATAAAATAATAAATACACAACAAAGAAATGTATAAAAACAAAATCAAGTATTATCAAGAATAATAAAATAAAATAAATCAATCTATAAAATGTAAATTTTCAAATTGTCCATTATATGAAAACTTACAAGTTCTGACTTCAAAATGTATAAATAATAATAAATAAATAAATAATGGCGGAATGTTCACACACGTCTTAAACTGTTGAATCATAGACCCTCATTGGTGAAGCACCGATTGCCTTGGGCAGCAGATTCTTTGCCACTATAATACAAACCTTTCTGAACGATTAAATACCAATTCTATTATTAGATTTACATTATTATGAGTATTTATTCCTCTGCCTTTGATCGTGACTCTACAACAGCAAGTGAGGAAATAGACGAAGCAAATGAGCTGCCTACCTCCACTTGTTGACAGATCTGGATGAGTTTCGCCATTTGGTTCTCCAGTTCACTGTTCCTCTTCACCAGGTTGGTCAAGTTGTTCTCCAGTGTTTGCTGTGAAGAAGACAAGGAGGAGGAGGTGTAGTTGGGTAGGGCAAGAAAAATACACACCATTAATACAACCTGTTCTTCTGAAAGAAAACAACAACTGTGCATTAAGATTTATTTGCTTCCTTAAGTGGCCTTGAATGTTACACAAACATTTCACACACTGAACCTAAGCCCAACACATTCTATCGTAGTAACTATGCGCATTAGGAGGGTTTTTAAGCTTGAAAAAATACCTATCAAAACACATGGCTTTCCCCATACAGCGTGGGAGTTCTGCAGTGCTGCAGGAATCATATCAGGCTATTTTAAGTCATAAATTGTAGTACGTTGACTAGGGTTAATTTACGGTCAAGCAGACATGTGTTATGAATATGATGTGATTTCATTTGTTGCTGCCCAGTCTTGGAACACAGGGTCACGGCAGCTGGAGCGTATGCCTGCCACTGAACTAGTGAATTAAAAAGACCACACAACTCATGCATATTAGTTGATAGAATGACAACACAAAGACAAGTGAGGCAGAAGTACACAACACTCTGGAAGATCAAACGGATGACGCCTGCGATGACAATGTCGCCACGAAACAACAACAAGCACGTGTCTGGGGCAAGCAACCAAAAGAGCAGCAGATGAGCCATGGTGAGTGTTGGAAGTTCATGTCTTCATGCACGTGAAATGAAGAGCAGGAACCTGACCACTGCTGCTGTTTGACTGGATCACTGAACACAAATTCACAATTCACCGTGGTGCCTATCTGAAAATCAGCTGAAGGTTTTGCTCAGGTGTCGGCACGCTCGCGAGCGGAGCTTGTGTTTGGTGGAAGTACAGCCAGGGAACTCACCGCAGCGCTTGTCTTTGAAGCCTCCATTACTGCATCTGACACTCTGCCCGGGCTCACCTGATATGCCTACGGACACACACACACACACACACACACCCAGGTCAGTGCACACAGTAACACGCACACAGCCTTACTGGTCTGAGCGCTAGGACAAAAACATGGCAGCCGCTTGAACCGCAGCATGCTACATAAGGCTCTGCTGAGGAGTCTTTCACAACGTCAGATATCACTGTGTGTGTGTGTGTGTGTGTTGGGGAGTTTGAAGTGGAACATCAGCAAGTGGGGACAGATGGGTCATTAATTAGCGAGCTGGAGACGACGATGATTAAAACATTAGAACCCACAGCTGCCTTCTACGATGCCGTAGCAATGTCCTTTACATTCTCGTGTGGGCGTCCTTTGACACGACAAACGTTGGACACAAAGGCTTTTGTGTGTCGCCCCCTTTTTAATCCAAGCGCAACACGCATGTTTCCTCTGCAGGTTACATGTAGTGCGTGTGAGACTGGCACCTCAGGGGTTTAGCCCGGCAGACACGATGTGTGGCAGAGAAAGAAGAAGGAAGCAGAGAAACTGTCAACAACAAACTCATTAAAACACTCAAAAGACTTCAAAGGCTGAAAGGAATTACTGATGGGAAGCAAGAGATTAAGTAGGGCAAAGTAGCATGGATAAATAAGGGGAAATAAGAAGTGGTGCGGATGCGTAAGTGGGAAGTTAAACAGAAATAACTCAGCAGAACAACGATTCAACACTTAAAACAAGACGAATGTTGCTAATCAACATGGCGGCCCAAACAATACGAGTGAAGTGCCGCTAGCTGTTTCATGCTCAGATTAAGGGGTTTGTTTATAGACTTGCAAAGACACATACTTCAACTGTATTTCAAATGAATTAAAGTTTCTACTTCCAAAAGCCTTGTTGAAATATTTATCTGCTTTCTTACAAGCAAGTACATAAAAGTCAGTCAGTGATTGTGGAGAGTTATATAACTGGGAATGTCGCTGGTTCAATAGCATGAGTCAGCATATTTGTCAAATTCACCCCAACATCATCTCATCACAACATGAGGTGCGTTTATGAGATCAAAGTCGGGATTCTTCTCTTCGTGGCTGAGACAAAATGTGAAGTGACTCGATAAAGATGAAGAGAAATGAGTGACACTTCTCATCTCAGCTGCTGGAGGCACTGGATGGTGCTCACTGATGTATTCATGTGGATAAGTGTAAGGTAACATCATCCTGATTCATCAGCGGGAAAGATGAGCGAGGCTGACAGTGATGAAGCCGCTTGATGGGATGGAGGCAGTCACATGTCTCATGCCGAGAAGAGAGACGGATCTTGAACAAGTCGCTCCGCTTCTTTCGGCTCCCGAATTCAGACCTCTGCCTCCTTCTTTTGTTATCCGTCTGTGAGCCTTCCACAGCGGCTGCTCCTCCTCCTGATTCACTGCGCTGCTTCACTCCTGCTTCTATCCGCCTCTCCACAGTCACTGCTGCAGACGCTGACAGCCCATCGTCCTGACTTAAATCTCTACCAGTCTGCATCGTGTCAAAAATCTCGGCCTCACAGATGATGGTGCTTCTTTTGTAAGAAAATCTGACAAAAAACTGCACTGACTGAAACATGAAATTGTTGGCACGAACTAATGTTCGCTTAGAACTGCTAACGCCCTTCACCACGGTGTCGTGAGTTAAACGGCAGATAGTCTGGAACTTCACTTGAAGTAAAGTATATTCTTCCCTTGGAGGCATCATTTTAGCCTTTTTACAAAACACTCTATGACATATTGTATTACAGGATGGTGTCTGCTGCCCAGGCCAACAGGCCAAGCCCCAGAGATCAGCACAGTGACCAGTGAATACTGGCAGGAGGGAGGGTGATACAGGCAAAGAAAATGAATACATAAATTATAATTGTACAGATACATTTTGTCATTCAGGTGATAAGGATTAAAAATCATAAAATCATGCTTAATAAACTGTAATGTGGCTTACTACTGAATTCTGTCTAAAAAGCTCAATACTTAGCTGCAGTTATCTTGTCTTCTCTGCATTACTGAAGTCTGTTTCCAGCGCAAACAAAAAACAACAACAACATGTTTTAACATTATTTAAATAGTGTACTACAGTGTTTCTCTCATAGAACCTTGTGTTTGGAGTAGAGCTGGGTGATATGGCATAAAAACAATATCACATTTTTTCCATATCATTCAATATCGATGATTCTCATTTTTTTTTATCATTATTAAAATACCAAGTATCTGAAAGGAAAACTCATCAAAACTGAGTTAACAGCATCAGTCCGGGTCCACCGTCACTAATTCTGATTATTATTTTTGTCTTCCTCTCCTGAGGCTTCCAGCACGCAGAAGGCAAGTCGCAGAAACTGATGCCATGTGGCGGGTCAGAACCGATAGCTTGGTGGCTAATGCTGCAATCACTCCACGATTCTCAGAGTAAGTTGCCAAAAACACCAAGAAACAGCGAGTCTAATCAGGGTATCCCCCAGGACCTTCTTAAACCATGGTAAAAACGCCATTTTTAAATCGTGAATCGACATTGACCCCAAATTGCCCATCCTTAGTTTGGACAGCTTTACACACAGTCACTGCTCCGAGATGTTGGCAGTTCGTGTACATGGCTACTGTGGATGAAAATGTATTTGGACCGCTCGATCTAAGACTGACTCAAGAGTCTCAGAATCTACGGAGACCATTCTCATCACAGTCATCAATGGATGGGAACTGTGACACTGCGCAACATGAAAGCCCAATGGTACTGGTACGCTTTGCACTAGTATTCATCATGAGCCTTTAAATTCTCATTTATTGTTTTTAGCAATTAAGTTACTCGGTAGCAGAATAAAGGTTCGAAAATAAGACATCGATAAGCAGGGTTGGTCCGAAAAGACAATTGAGAGTGGTAGCTTTCCATATTTATTCAGGCTTAAATGGGTAAAGCAAACAGGAAGGGGGTTTGGTGCAGGGCGGTGCACGACAGCTGCGTGTTAAATTCCAAAGGATTTGAAGCGTCCAATATAATTCAGGGAGATTATTCAATTTGACATGATGCTGGAGCAACTGATTATGTGCACAAGCACATGCGCTAAGAAGGTGAGAAAAACAATGTGTACTGTAGAGCTGAACTGTCTCCAAACAGTTGGGTTTTCTGGCGATATAGTCCAGTAGCTTTGGGACACCTAACAAAAGTCAACACCTCAAGGGCCATCTCCAAAGCACTTTTCCGTCAACCCCCCTCCCGTTTGAACAGAGACTTTGGGATGGACCAAAATGAAAGCAAGAGGGGATTACGCTGAAGAAAAGAGCAGCAGCAGGACCAAGCTCACTTTACAACTGTTGCTGCTGCTGCTGCTTTTCATCGCCGAAATGTGTCAGTAACACTAGCCGTCTGGGAAACAGGTTTTTTCACTGTGGATAATATTCCATGGAGCAAAACTCTTGAGACCAGTGAATTGTCGTCGGGTGTAACGATCGAGGGTCGCGCTTCTCTCATAACCTGCTGAACGCCACCAAAAATAATGAGGCTGTTGGGATGCCCTCAGGAAGCTACCTTTTTACCAAGCAAAGTGTTCTGGGGGTTGTGTTCTGTTCGTAGCTGAGTACCTTAAGGCATCACACCTGCATCATTAGTTGACTTCTGGTATATACTCAGAAAGTCACGTGAAATGTACCGAATATTCAGATACACTGATCATGATATTAATATTACTAACTCAGTCAGTGAAATTATTTGTGCCCTGCCCACAGAAATAGGCTAGATTATACCTTAGTATAATGTAGCAAATATATTTTAAAATATGTAAATATTTACCACAACTTATCCTTCCTACGCTGTTTATGCTCATTTTATTTTCAGCTGGCTTGTCAAGGCAACAGATAAAGGCTTGACGGGAAACAACATTCCAGCCTCTCAATGTACGCTGGATGAAAAGTAACACAAAAACACAAGCATGTTGACCTCCAAAACTATTTCAAAATAAACTCAGGGGATTTTTAAATTCCAGATGCTTAAGGCAAGTTATTAGCGGAACACTGATAAGTTGAGGTCGAGTGCGCAACACTGAAATTCATGCTTGTGTCCTTTGGGGAATTACTGCAAAAAAAAAAAAAAAAGCGTCCTCTGGGAACAAAAACAGCAGCAGTGCTGCAAACAAAATGACATAGAAGTAAACCATATATAAGTCGACCATAATCCTTTACTTTTATGATTAAAGCTTTTAGCCACATTTAGGATTTAATATCACTGATGGCTGCAGAGGCAAGTACTTACATACATATTGTCATGTTTTTCACTTTTTTGCTTTAGACACCAGGCAAATATACATTTTTTTTCAAGAGGGAAAACTGCTAGAAAAGCGGTGACAGGATCTTAGCTGTAGATTTGCCACGTTCTCTTGGTCTTTATTTGAAATATTCCTACAGCATTAGGACCTGAGAAGAGTAAGACATTTAAATTCAGCGAGATGGGGATAGTAATACTCTGGATTTAAACAGACTGAGCTTCAGATGAAGCAGAGTTAGTAAAAAAACAGTCATACGGTTTAATGAGCTTAAAGGATATTTCTCTTTCCTGGACGGTGGAAGAAAGAACAGCAGCCGTCTGGATGGACGACAATATGATGAGAGGCAGAGATTTTTCGTTTTTGGACGGACTTGGAAAAGTGGTCGACTTGTGATGAGGTAAAATAAGGTTGGAATACTTAAAATAATTTCTCATTTTAGCTAGTAATCAGCTACAGCTTTGAGGGTGTGATGGGTTCACTGACAGACTTTTCTTTCTTCTCATCACCCCATTATTTCTTCCGTGTTCTCTGTATGGGGAAAAAAAAAGTAGAATCTGCAAATGAATCACTCCGATTTTGTTCCTCAGATGAAACAATATGTCGCATGTTTGACTTGGAAATCGTTCTTTCATACCCACATCAAAGTCTTTCGTGTTTCTCCGGTGCAATCTTTGTTAAATGGTGAATTTGGCTTCATTAATCTCACAATATTTTTGGATGCTTCAGATTTTTGCCGTGTCTCACGGCTGTTACACAAAGACCAGATGTGTGGAACTCAAGGCCTCATCTAATCCCGGATGCAAGTGTACATGTAAAACCTCCCCGAGCACATTCGGGTGTCAGATCTGGAGTGTAGAAGCACAGACCGGCGTTCCATATTTCTCCAGTCTTCCATACCCTTTGCAAAATAATGTCTTGTGGAACTTGTCAGCATGAAATCCTCTCTGTCCATTGATTTGCCAATCATCTCCTCCCGACAGGCACCGGCAACTCCCCCAGCATAAATCAGCAGGTATGTGGATGTTTAAAAACGGTTTCATCATCTCAGTGCTGCACAGCTCATATCAAATGTTTGTTATCTCCTTCCAGGCTCAGCAACGGCAGATGTTATCATTAGGCCAGTGCCAGTAGCTGCCGGCTGCCGACGAGATATTTCTGTCCGCGAGACTATGAACCTTTGTAACTCCCGACTAGAGACGTTATCATCAGTCAGATTCGGCTCGGATGCTACGTGTGGGGAAAGTGGAGCTTTTTGGAACATTAATATTGGTTAGACAGGAAGGGATGATAAAATCCAAAACAGAAAAGTTAAGTCATACAAACAAAAGTTAAGTATTAAAAACTCAAAGTCCCTTGAGCGATCGTAAATAGCAGCCAGCAGACACGGAAATAAGACTCACATTTTTTTGTGAAAATAAAAGCGCGAAACACCTTAGTACATGTACGTAACCCTGAATATTTTGACATTTTCATTCCAGAAGTCATGTTGTTCACCATGGTGAATCGACAAGATCAAGGTACTAAATCAAGATAGTACAAAATTCACTGCAGCATCACAAATGTTATCACAGGACGCATGAAATGACGCCCTCCTTCTTCTGAAAGAGTGTTTGTTTTACAAGAAAAACACAGGCTAGTGGGCCGTCACTAACATTAGAATATGTTTTCATCATTTAAGAGACACTTTCATTTTGAGGCAGGTGAAAGTGACAACAGAGACATTGAGTGAACATCCACCGAACAACAAGTGAAAAGGTCACACAGAGGCGGCCATTTTCCCGGCAATTACCCGGGTGCTGGATCATTGGCATATTCATATGACCCACATTATGTCTGAACAATGAGAGCAGTGTGCTGCATTCCGAGTCAGTCTGAACCCAGAGGTCATTGCTTGGCCATGCATATTTAAAAATGTTCTGAATAGCATCTGACTTGTGTTCACAAAACAACACCGCTCTCCTTAGCATTCCTAAGACAACACACATACCCATGGCGTTCACAATAATTGAGCTACGAAGAGAGCTAGCATTAGCTGTTAACGTGTTGATGGGTCAGCTGTTCTGGGCAGTTTCTTTGGGGGGAAAATGGTTATCAATAAGTTTCATATTTCCACAAGTTTCTTCATGTGGAACAGGCTGTGACAAAACAGCTATATGCTAACAAAGAAGCTGCTGTGGACGAGCTAATTTTAATATGACAACAAGACATACTGTAACTAGCTAACTCTTTGGCGTGGTGGGGGAAATACAAACAAATGTTCCGGCACTTGCAGACACAACCCAGTGGTAGCTGAACGTCCAGGTTGTGCAGGTAAGATGGCAGCCCTGCAGAGGCAGCAGTCGGTAACCGTCACCAAAATGTAACCACCCACATCGGTATCCATTCATAACTTGAAGTTATTCTGCAAGCAAATGTCGCCTCTGCAAATACCCTCCAAGCTGAGGAGCTGTGGTATGAAAAATAAAAAGAGAATGTGAGTCAATGCGTGTCTGTCGCTGTAATCTGCAGAAGAAATGAGTGACTCATTTGAAGTGACATCACCAAGAAATCGCTATAGCTTCTTTTCCACATCCACAACCTCTACTACGCCTGTCACATCGGATCGCTCGTCTTTCCACGGGCACAGTCAGCTGCTGCCTCGCCCTCCTGTCTTTTATCCGCATGACCTCTTCTACTAGTTCCACTGTGTGCTATTCTTGCTTTATTTTTATCTCGAGCACAAACAAGTACATTACGGGGACGCCATGTTAGATGCCTTGTCTACAGATAGACAACAACTAGAAGCTCAAGTGGGACAAATGTCGTCATGACATTGCGCAATCTTAACCTCATTTAATTGCTGAAAAGTTACTCAGCGTCCAATCATTGCATTGCAATGGATGCATCACTGATATTTCAAGCAGCTGTGGTGTACGCTAAACTGCTGCGGGCGTCTCATAGTGTTAAAACATGGCAGAATTGCATGATCATTTTCACCATTTCAACGGTTTATTTGACTTCATGCAAGCGCTTCTCTCCTTGCAGACCACTCATAAATTGGATATCATATTGGAGATGTTTCTAATGTTGATGTAAAGTGGATGTATCAGATTAAAGAGGACACATATTGCAGGTTCAAAATGTGCTTGTGTCTGACATCATTAATCTGCTCTTATCTATAATCTGGTCTCAAATCATGTTTTTAAGAAGTGTTCTACAGACATAAAATAAACAAGCGGCCAGCTTCAAATAATGTTAAATAAAGTGACTTGAGTCAAAGACACTTGCTACGTGTTTCTGAAATATTTTCAACACAGCATTCTTTCGCTCGGAAGTCCGAGTATGTTTATCGCAAAGAGGCGATGACAAGCAGAGTGAACACTGTAACCCCAACTGCAGTTCAGCGGCTCCGCATTCCGAAAACGTCCACAACACAGAGTTATGGTGCAGGGATCCACTCAAGACGGTGAGTGGGATTCCCACAAATAGCAAAGAAGCATTCCACTCGTTCCTGCCGTTCTGCCTGCTCAGCTCTTTGGCGTCGATATCTGGACCACACATTACTTTCTATATTTCTCCCATGAGAGGGAAACTGTCTTCTGGAAACACGAGCTAAAGGACTGCGCTTGGAATACACTTGGAGAGGATGACATCACTTCTGGGAAGGCAAAGTTCCTCTGCTATGACCTACTGGGAACTGTAAAATGTAGTTTTTTGTCATTGCAAGGAGATGATTATAAACAAACAAATGTGAAGACATGAATAAATAAATAAATAAATATTTGATTTCACAGCAAAAGTAATTTTAATAATTTTATAATTTTGGACAACATATGTTGGAAAATTTATTCATTAAAATGTTCAAATGTGTATCAAAATAAACACTTGAGGTATAAGATAAGATCAAAATAACACACAAATAAATAGGGAAAACGATAAAATACTACACAATGATGAAAATATGCCAATATGAGTGTTCACAAAAAGAAAAAAAAGGAAAAAAGAAACTTGATTTCGACTAATATGGGACCGAGAGTGGCTGTCGAAGGACCCCCAGTGAGTCCTGGGTCTAAAAGCGGAGATGGATTCACAACACGTTTTAACGTATTAATTACAATTTTCAAAACATTTATTCTGTTTTTTTTATCTTGCGGTAAAAGGCTGTGTTTCTTAGACATGTTATTACATTCACAGAGGTTATGCTTGTACAACAGTAGCGTGGGTATGTAGGTTTCACCCATTAAAAAGCTTCAGAAACCTTTCCCACCAACCCCAATAGCATAATAACACCAGTTAGGTGGCAGAAAAGAGAGTTGCCAGGGTGAAGTGTTACTACCATCATGTATCATAAACGTTGTGCATTTGGTTGTACTCAAGCAAGACCTGTCAAATAAATCCACATTTCATCGAGTGTATTGGCAGCAAAGCTGGTATGTCCACGTGCATTTTTAATGTCAGGTCTCAGACGAGCGTCTGTGTGTGACTTTAATGGACAGAGTTGATGCTGTCGCCACCCCACTGGCCAGAGAAGGAAGGTGATGTGTCCCTTTTTAGAAGCCATAAAAGAGGAGCGGCTTGTTATTAAGTATGCATCAGCGCTTCCCTTTTTGCATTGGCTGTAAAAGGGAAATATTGGTGTGCTGTGCCGTTAACCTGTGTTCTCACTCTCCTTGTCACATAAAATGAAAAAAGTCTCCCAGGCGACTTCAGGTTGCAAAGTCAATTCATTGCTGGCGTGCGCCTCCATCCCTCGGCTTAAATAATGTCCTGCTTTCACACCCAATATACAACGTCACAATGCTGTAAAATTCTCTGCTCTATTATGCAAGTTTACTTTTCCTCAAGTTTACTTTTGCTGCTACGACAGATGTGGAGAGAGCATTGTTAAGTGCGTAATCGAAAAGCAGCCAGCCGTTTCACAATCGGTGCCAAAACAAAAGCAGAAAAATGATTAACTCTTACAGTACAGTTGGCAAGTGGAGGCCCACAGTAAAACACTAGTAGGTCCTCTCTTCAAAATCTGTCACAGTGCAACTTCCAGGATTGAACTTTTCACAATATTGTCATCGCTTTTGTGACAAAATGTGAAACCAGACTGATTTACTTTTTCATTGTTGTTGAAATATGAAAATATGATTTTAAAACGACTGAATATCTCCACAGCTCTGGGCAGTCAGAAATCCTATTAAAGCTATTTACTGCACAGATCACAGATGAATAACTGCCAAGGTGTTTCCATTCAGTGATCCATCTGAGCCTCTGGCCCTGGGCAACTGCAGGTCTCACACAAGCTAAGAACTGTCGAGCAGCCTGACACACCGTGATCATGTAAACAAGCACATGAAGAGCAGAAGATTGGAGGATGAATAAAAAGATATGGATCAAATACACAAAGCTTCACAATCAGACGGTCCTAAAGAGTTGCAAATGCCAATCAAATGAGCACAAACATGAGAATTTATTCGGTAGGTCCCAGAGAGGAGGAACAGCAGTGGTATACACTTGGTGCAACATCGAGTTTCCACACGTCAGTTTTGGTGCACAGGTATAAGGAGTTCATTTTGAGTCAGTCTGGGAAAGTGGGCCAAGGCTTGGTAGTTTAAGGCACGCGGCAAACTCAAGGCTCCGGGGCCAAATCCGACACAGCTAGTCATTTTATGTGGCCTGCAGGCACTTTCAATACTTAAAGTTTGCTCAAAATTAAATCAATACTAAATATAGTTTTTATTTTTATGTACATTTTTTCAATTCAGTGGAGTTTACGGTGTTCAAACCTGACCCTTCAACTGTAGCAGGTGAAGATTCTAAATGTCCACAATGTATTTACTAACTTTTTCATCTCATTGACTTTGACGTCAGATTAAAACTATGTTTACTATGTTAGTGCTTTGAGGAGAGTTTCTTGTGTAACAGGCCAACAAGGCACCTGGCCGTCTTTGAATATTAAGCGTCCCACTTCAAGACCCTAAACATGACCTATTTTCCCCACACATTTTTCACTGTAACTTCGCTGAATATGATTTCAATTTCACTGATGTGCCACAATGGCACTTCCTGCCTGCAACCCAGTCACACCAGACGCGGCAGTGGCTCAGTTCCCCGGTTCACATGAGGAGTGCAACACACAATACTTGTTACACTAGGGGCATTTAAAGGGAGATGCGTGGTGATAGCGAGAGGTGAGACAGAGCTGAGTGTGACCAAAACAGTGTGACCAGTGTCTCACATGCTTGCTCTTTATTTGCATGCTCCAGAGAGTTATGGGACGAAATGGGATGCCGGACGACAACAATGGCGTTTTCTTCCAGTCAACAGTGAGAGGGAGGCGGAAACCCTTTATGGGATCAGACTTCACCAATAGCGGAAGCGCTCTTCCGTGTAGTGTTGACCAATCAAATGCGTCATGACTCGTGAGATGTGGATAACTACGAGATTTCACCCGTAAATAAAAATGGCGCATGCTTTGGCTGAGACGAGGGTCCCCGAAGGCACGGCTATCTGTGAATTTCGATCTAACTCAGCGAAAATACTGGGTCGAAACAGCCCTTTTCTGGAAACTGGTGTGACAGCACGACGATTAGGGCACTATTCAGACAATGATCGGGAATTTGAGGCGCCCTGATGAAAAAAACTGTTGTATTTCTTGTGTTTTTCTGGTCAAGGCGTGACACGGACACCCAGAAGCCCCTCCAGCTAAAAGCATGCCTGTTTATTTATTTTTATTTATTTATTTTTTGTTCATTATTGCACAAACTACCAAAGCACTTTCCTGTTTGAAAGCTGATTCTGACTCGGATTATGCGGTGCAGTGGCGAGGGAGTATCAGATTGAGAATCGAACTACTGAGATGTGTGGTGCTAAAATTAGCCTTGAAGAGCTTTTCTCCTGGTTTTTGGAGTTCTGAAAGGTGATGGGCCGCGCGACAGGTCACATCATGGCAGGAATGATAAACCGCAGACATGATCTGATTCATAGATATAAGCGTTAAGTTTCAGTTTGCTTTTGCCTTGTAAATATTATTCTGCTTTCCTGAAAATGTGTTGTGATTGAACGTAATATTAGAATCAACAGTCACCATGAAGTTAGACGGAAAAAGAAACAAGTGGAGAAACTTGATATTAGTGAAGACTACAGTGCAAAAACAAGGCACGACATGGGCAATGGACATTCATTCAGGACAACTGACTCACAAGGCAGAAAAAAATGTCACATAAGAAGAAGCTGTAGCACGACAAGACCAGCACAATACACAGAGCCAGGGCAAACCTAAACTCAAGACAAAATGTGAAAAGACAAGACAAAAAGAAAACAACTGCATGTTTTTGGCAGAGACACAACACACTATCATACATTCAAAATATAGAAAGGTTCGAGATAATGGTTCGATTTTGATGTGTCATCAATAAGCACACTGTCCCGGGAAAAAGAACAGTAGGATTTAGTGCCAAAATCTTCAAAAAAAAAAAGGTGCTAAATCACCACATGGTGGATGTAAACAATGTGGCACTCTATCAAACGATGGTTCACAGTCTTTGTAAGCAAGTGGAAAATAACATTAGCAGAACATATTCCATGAAGGATTAATATGTAAATCCGCTTATGTCACGCTGTCTTGCTGGCAGCCGTCCGACTGAAATGCATACATACTAATGAGTTCTATGAAGTGTTGACGCTCACGTATAGATAAAGACAAGTGGAAAAGCCGACAGTGCACACAACACACACATGCAGCTAGGGTCTGTGTGTGTGTGAGAGAGCATTCCATACTTGGATTTTGGTTCAATTTCCAGAGATCTGAAAAGTATCTGCGACTTAAATGCAGAAAAAATTCCGATAGCAGTGTCAAAAGTGTCAGATGTTGCGCTCAGCTAAGCCCCAAACTGCTTTGCAATGACATGCACAGGAGAAGCTTTCAAAAATCTGAATTTCTGATTTACTCTCCAACACTGATGAAATTGTATGAAGTGAGGTGAAATGATAAAATGGTTCTTCTGCTTCTCACATGAGGCTCACTGAACGTCAAAATGAGCAAATTTCAAAAGCGTGTTTGGTCACTTCGGCTGCTGTGCAAGATGGGTTCAACGCCAGCCGTGAATTCATGTAGTACAAAAAGTACTAACAAATAATATAGAAAATCTTTTTTTTTTAACATTTTTATTATTCATTAAATTAAACAAGTCAATAATTAAATAAAGAAGGAAATACAATATGTAGTACGAACCAGAAAGGCAACAGTGTGATGATAGTAATAAAGAACATATTCTTTTGTATAGGAAAAGGCCAGGGACCCACGAAGGCAGCTCATCGAGCCACTTTTGGTTGACCTACTTTTTTGACGTCACTTGAGAGACAGAGGAGAAGTCGCACGCACAACAAATTAAGTTCTCAAGACAGCACTCAATGGTTTGCATGCTTTAAAATGGCAGAATGGGGCGTCTACACCGCACTTTTGTTGAAATTAATATGCAATTGTCAGCTTGTCCGCTAGGAGGCAATGTTCAACCCATGTTCAACTCACAGCACTTTTCCATTCGGCTTTAATTGTTGCAGTGCATTATGGGATTTATTGTAACAGTGATGGGAGTGCATTAACCAGACACAAAAAAATAACGACTGCAGGATTACTTGAGGTCTGTGGAGCAAAACAGAGCATCACCACACATAATTCCACCCCAAAAAAAGAAAAAAATCCCCAAATCTCTTAAATATTGCTTGGTGTGCACTGTTGTATCACTGCTGACACCAAAGCTCTTAAAAGCTTTCCACGCTTTATTTCAGCATAAATTGTGCATATGCATGAAGCAGCTGCTGTTTGTAAAGCTTTTTTCATGACCCATTTTATTTTATAAAAGGCTTGCATGACATATCGTTAATATGCACCGACTGAGCTCTGCTTAAAATGCATGCGCAAGTCACAGGAGTACAGACTCTAGTGCAACAGGAACACACACACAAAACCCCATTCATTAGTGCGCACACACTCTCGGCTTGATGGTCCTGTCATCCTGACTTAGTGCAGTCCATCTTACACTTCTCTCCCGACAGAGTCATGATTTCCCCAGCCATCACACACTCCAGCTCACAATAGTTGCCGGCGTCAGACCTACAACCATCTGCTCCGACGCAGATGTGCGCCCACACCTGCATTTTCCACACACAGACACACTCTCAATCTACATTATATTAACGCCTACATGCAGCAGGGAAGAGCTTTTTTGTGGAACAGGGAAGAGGAGAATGCTACTTTGCTCAACCTGAATTTGTGGGCCACCGATGGGACGGAGGAAGTGTGATAAAACAAGGGGCGTAGGTCTGTGAGGGTGCAGAGAAACGGACCAACATGTGGGAAGAACGTAAACATAGATAAAGGTAAACAACGACCTACAGATAAAGATGGCTGTTAGCTTAGCTGAAGCGCACCTAAATACCAACTAGCTAAATGATCTTGGTCAAATAAATATTAATAATTCCTATGGTCAAATAAAACGCAAACTTATGTAACTGACATCAAGCTTGAGGTGTCAAATGAGGGTCACACTCCATTATTCTGTCAAGAAGGAAGGCTTTTAGCTAGGAGGGCGTCTGGTCGTTGCGCCAAAAAAACATGAAAAAATAGTTTTTCTCAGCAGGACACTTGACATGTCCGATTTTTAGCATGTGTGTAGTGCCCTACTGATACTGCATTATATGTTTCACCATATATGTTTGCTGGTGTAATCTGGCGGTTATCCTCATCTCGTGAGCCGCCACACTCGCGGCATGAAAGCAATGTTTTTGATGGGATGTCTGATGCTGATGACAGGAGGAAACCGCTGATAAGTTCCAAACAATCATTTACAAAACTAATTAATAAAATATGATCGGAGGAGTATTTTAGCATGTCTTTTGGCACGAAGCCAGCACGGTGACGCGCTGCGATGGGGTCGTCGGGGTTATGGGCTGGGGCGGGGCTTTGGACGCCCCAGTTTCAAAACCTTAGCTATAAGCCTGCATAAAGGTGTGTGTTAGAGACGCAGCAGGTTTAAAAACAACTTGCACTTCTGGTCAAGATCGGCCACTGTCAAGCAAGTCAAACTATTAAACTGCAGCTCAATAGCAAGAGCTGTGATCCTGGCTGCTGTATCTTTCAGGTGCCCTCTATTAAGCCTAATCTCCATACTTTCTTGTGGATCCTGCTTAAGATGCAGTGGGGCACACTGTACGTGAGATGGACTGGACAAAGTGCTGGTCCTTTTCATTCACGTTTGAATTAATGACCTGTTGATTTCACAAATGTCTTGCAGATGAACGGAATTTCTCTTGGTGTGTTGGTTTGTGGCCGAACCCTGCTGCACAAGCTCAACCGTGGATTTAGAAGAGTGAGTGGAGTCAGCAGCAGATGAGAGCATCACATTCAGACAGACACGGAATGGTGCTGCCTTAAGAAGCTTTAAAGAGGAAGGAAGGGAAAAATGAGTGGGGGAGCAGCGGTGAGGGAGGGAGAGGATGGAAACGTGGGTATTAAGGTCTGCACGGAAATGAGAAGTCTAAAGTGTCAATGAGAAATGCCTCTTTGGGCCTCTGATAATTGTTTTGCATATATTTATTCTTTACAGAGCAGGATATTGTTCGGTTTAATATAGAGCAGGGCAGCGTCAAATCCCACAGCTCTCGGGGTTCACACACACACCGAGTCACAGGAGTGCAAGTGTTTATCTTCCACTTAGCACAAGTGTCGCTGCAAGTGTCCTGGATGTCGGCAGCTCAGCTGAAAGGCTTCTCCTTCACGTCGGCTCATTAGCACTTTATTTTAAAGCACACACCTCAAAAGTCACCGGTCTGTGAATGAACTGGCAGCAGAAAAGACCAGGGAAATGACTCGCTTCTGAGCCATATTTGATACCTTCTCCATTCCTTTTCTTAAGCACCGTTTTTCTAACATACCCATCTTCTTTTCCTCAAAAGTTGAGGTGCATTTCGATGAATTACTGCGCGGAACAAACAACTAAAACAAAGACGACAAGATGACGTTGGACTCATTATAAGGGGCAACATTTCTCCCCTCACAAAAACAGTGACTAGACAAGGCAACTTCAATCACAGATGAGGACAAACTAGATCATTTGGGTCAAACAGTGATAGCATTTCATAAACTGATCAAGTTAAAACAGGATCATAACCCTGAGACAGACTGTTTACTTAAGGTGCCTCTGCAGTTGTGGTACAAATGTTACTTCTATTTCCAGTGTTAAGAGTGCTCTTTATCAGCTGCCCTTTGCTAATAGATATGATGAAAATGATAAGTGCAAGAATCCAAAAAGGCTGTGTGACAGGTTAACAATAATGTATGTTTCTGTTTGGTTTTCTCGTGGGATGGTCAGTTAGCCTAAAACCAAAACGTGAAATCATGTCACCTCATACTGGTGACGTGATATAATTTGTGATTATTTTTTACATTTTCCTTTCATTAATCTCTCACAACCCATGAAGTCGACTGATTTATCATGTTGCACTTCCGCACACCTCTGCTGTGAATCGCAGAGTGATCAGTCTTTAAAAGCAGCAGGTAATGAGCTTCTCACAAGCACAGCAGATGATCTGATACCTTCAAAAACAAGAGGAACTGAAGTGCAGTGCCATTGACCCGTAGCTTTTTCAGCAAATCAAAGTAAAAACACCATTACTTAGATCTGCAAATGATCACGCACACAAGCGCTGAACTGCCGCCTTGGGAATTCACTCATTTTCCTGCAGTTTCTCCAGGACGCTGCTCGTCTTTTAGAGCTCTGGAACCAGTTTAGGGCAATTTTCTCATGCAATATCCACACCTGCAGCACCCTGGATAAACCTTTCTGACACTGCAGCTACTGGCATTTTTGGCTGACCTGATGATACTGGGGTCGAGAACTTAATGAGCACAACCAGGTAAGTAGGAGAGCGACCTTGTGCTATTCACACCTGACGGAAGACCAGTATTCACTTGCATGACTTAAAAACGCTCCTGTACGTTTTTTCATTGTTATTATTTGTTGCACATTTGTCCATCAATCAATGATATCGACCAAAATAAAGATAATTGCAGGCAAACTTATTTATCTATTTTAAAAAAGGACTGAAGACTTGTTTGTAGTTGTCAGCATTGGCCATTTTTTTTCTCCCGTAATTCTATCAATTTAATCGAAAGGGACCACCACAAAAAATTAATTTAATAAAAAGACTTACTTCAGTGTATGTTGCTTAGAAACCGGCCTCATTCAATGTTTCATCTATTTTAATTGCCGTCACAGCATTGTAAAGCCAGTTATTTTTAGTACTTCAAAAAGCTGAAAAAAGTTGAAAACTACCAGCGAGGATGTTCCTGACCCACATCCTCAGTGATTAGTGAGGCACAGGCAACACGGGACTTCTTCTCCTTCTCCTACCAGTCAGTTGAGCTGGTGCCTGGATTGGGACTTAGATTAGATGAGGGATTTCGGAGTAGATGGAGTTCAAAGCCTTTGGCCAGAGCACAGCAAGAACCAGCTGAGGAGGAGGTGGGAGCCCCGACGATTGTGTGTCGGAACAAGTCAGCGCGGGGGAGACTCTCATGTGGGGTTCGTCAGATGAGCAGGAAAACCACCGGCTTGTGAGGCGCTCACAATCTCACAGCTTCCATCAGCCATTAATAATGGAGAGCCTGAGATTCAGTCTAAAATCAAAACAGTGTTTCAGTCCGAAACAGCAAAACAGGAGTGTTTTGTTGTCTTTTGAGAATAAATGTGGTGAACTTGAGCTGCACGCTCAGTGCCAACATTGTCTCCTCATATCGGCTTCACACTCCCAGCACCTGGACTTTGAAAGATAACAGTTCAAAATATAAAGCTCAGATCGTAACACTTCTTTTGTCCATTTGTTGTGGCAGGGGACCAAACTAGACAAGCTGCACGCTCCTCTGTTGTTTAAGAGCCTCTGGGCCTCCTTTGTTGTGGTTTACAATGACATTCTTTCGACAAAGCCAGACACCCAAAAGAGAGAGCGTTAATGCAATACTTGTCAGTGACTTTAGAGATTTGCTTAGTTAAGATCAAAGGATCAAGTCTTTGAGCAGAAATGTCAAAATAATAGGGAGTGTGTGACATATAATCAGAATCAGAATCAAATTTATTGCCATGGTCAGTGGGGAGCCCACTGACTAGGAAAGTGCCTTGGAATAAAGTGCAACAAAAAAACAAATAAAATAAAATAAATAGAATAACATTACAACGAGGCTGTTCATGAATTTAACAGTCTGACAGCCGAGGGAAAGAAGCTGTTCCTGTGACGGGAGGTTCTGGTCTGGAGATAAGATGACATGGTCATGCATGTCAAATAATAACCGTGATGTTAGTTCACAATGTGGCCAGTAAAAAGTATGCCACATCGTTGTGTTTCATATAGTCCTGTTAAATACCTTTTAAGTTCTAAACAAAAATTCTTTCCATAAACACAGTACTTCAGACCCAGGCCAGTAACAGTTACAGATGTTTACTCTCAGTCGTTCTGGCTGCTGAGAGTCTTTAGTGGTGGAATTAGCTCCTACTGCCTCTCTGTTGTTTATCAGCCTGATTCAGCAGATCCTGCTCTTTATGCCGAGCCTCAGAAAGCTCAGCGGTCACATGGAATGCCAGCTCATCGACTATTATAATGACGGCCTTCCTCCGGCTTTCCGTCCCTCCCAGCACTTCTTCCAAACCCACCGTTCACGTCATGTCCACGTTGACTTGTCTATGAGGCTCTAAAGAGTGATGCTGGGCTTTTAGAGCGACTGCAGAGGGATTACGCAAGACGGCACCTGTGCACCGTACAGGGTCATTTCCGATTCGTCAAATTCTATTTAGAAGCGGCTTTTAGTTTGGATTTGAGACAGGGTGTCCCAATTTAGTATTTGGTGAAATTATATACGGCTTGGCACGTCAGACTTCCCACCAATAACAGCGAGTCTCGTGACATTTTTCACAAAGAAAAGCAGCCCAGTTAGTCACAGCTGAGATGAGCGTCGCTGACTCACCTTGAGCTTGTCGAAGCGCTCTGTCAGCGAAGAGACCTGGTGCTCCCGGTGTCGCCCCACCAGCTTGCAGAGGGCACAGATGAGCTGGTCGTCCACTAAGCAGTACATGTTGACCTTCTCGTTCTCGTGCTCCAGGCAGGTCAGGCCACGGATGTGTGTGTCCGGCACCGGCTCCACCAGGCGGTGACTGGTGAAGGGCTTTTTGTTGGGATGCGTCGCGCGAAGACAGCGGTCACAGTACGACACCTCACATGTGACGCAGGTCTTGATGGCTTCGCGCGGCGGATCCTGCTCGCAGAATTGGCAGCTAATCCGGTGATCCATCTTGGCCACCACAGCGGGGCTGTGATTGGCGTTGGTGTGATTGGCGTGGTTGATGTGATTGGCGTGCGAGTGGGGGTGGCTGGAAGTGGCCGGGCTGCTCCGAGCACTACTTCCGCTGGTGCCACCTCCACCGCCGCCACCGCCTCCAATAGTTCCACTAATGGTGGCGGTGTAGGGCCGCTGCTGCTGCAGGCGGCGGCTCTCTGTGGGGGAGTTGGGGCCACTGAGGGAGGCCTTCTGAAAGCGGTCAATGATGTTCTGCAGCGTCACATTGCGCTTCAGGCCCTCGAGCCCACGGTGATTCAGCGTGATGACGTAGCGGCAAGTCGGGCACTGAAAGGCCGAGATGGACTCGAGGGGTTTGCTTGTGGAACAGTGAGAGACCAGGATACGATGAGCACAGTTGAAGCACAGACTGTGAGCACAAGGCAGGAGCAGCGGGTCTTCAAATAATTCCAGGCAGATCGGGCAGGTCAGCTCAGACTCCAGTGTTTCCATCTTCAGTTGAACCAATCTAAAGGTAACATCAAATCCCACACACGCTGGCAAGACACCTGCGTGGAGAAAACAAAAGGAGTCAATGAAAGTGACCACGAGCAAGAAATCGGGCTGAGACCGACGTGTGACTGCACAACTCCGTCGTCGCCTATGATCGACTATACATATCTAGTCACATACGGCTTCATGCGTATACGAGTTGGGACATCCTAAACCAATACATCATAGTATTTTTTGTCACAATATCTTTTCTCACAACTAAGATTTGGGGCAATCCATCAATGTCGCAAGTCTTTCTGCCTCTCACACCATTCGAAGCTGAGGATTGAAAGAGCCAATCACAAGTCATGAGCCCAAATCGCCGGGGTGACAAATCAATAAAGAGACTGGATTTTGGGATTGCAGTCACCCTACATGCCTCTCACTCCATCACCCTGCTGTCAAGTCCAGGTTTAACTTATTCCATGACCTTTCCTTTTATTTATAGTTTGCCGCCGACATGACTTATCAAGCTATACGTTCTTTGCCATCGCCCACCAATAATGTCAAGTGTGACGGTGGAAACAGTGCCTGAGAAAACTAGGAAAATTGATTTTAGACGCTTATTTTTGGCTCTCTCTCTCAGCTGTCTCTAAATCTCTGCCTCTTGCAGACAGAACATTAAGCCCTTTTCCCTGGGTGGTCTTAAAACCACTGATCACAAATCGTCCCCTCCCACCAGCACTGACTCAGCCGTGGAGGCAAAGTGCCCCAAGAGTGTGGCACGTTAAATATAGACTCCCTGAAACAATAGTTTTCAGAACTCCGACAACGGAATACTTTCAGTTATGAGTTTTTCATTCTCAAAAACAACCCAAAAGAGTGATCACACAAATGAAATACCAGCGTCGGAACCTGTGAGTTTCAGCCTCAATACACAGGTTTCTGTGATAAATAACAGGTTTTAACTTGGATTTTTTTTTTCAGAGTGCAACCAAACTGTGCAGACCTTTAAACCAAAAATCTACCGAGCTCAGTTCTTTTAATTATCATATGATATAGTTAAAAACATGCCAGAACAGCTGCATCAATCATCAAAGTGAGGCTTAACATTCAAAGAGTACGGAAACAAACTCGACTAAAGCAATACTGCAAACTGGCCCAACTCGCCTTTTTCAAGTTTCTTGATGAAAGCACTTCTCCTCACGGAGGTCCACTCTCACCGCCCTTCTCGCTATTGGGTGGCACTTTGAGCTGCTTTGTTCGGGGTGTGAACACTGTTGCTGTTTCTTAGGTCCAAATAACTACCCCTGTCCACATTGTGTCAAAGAATTTGGACTGACGAAATGTGGCTTGCAAGATTTGATCGGCAAAATAATCTCTTTTTTTTAATCACATAATCTTCGGAAATAGTGGAGGAAAAAAAAGAATCAATAAGGTGTCCTGCCTAAATTATAACCAGGACGGCAGCATTTGGTCTGACACAGTTTCTGATACAGTAAATGGTGATTTTAATTTCTACCTTTGACTCTACCATTGTGACCTACCGATAAATTCTGATCCAGTTCAGCAAATAGTGTTGCTGCCTGTAAAATGACACTCATCACATCAGACCAATGGCATTACAGGCGCTTTATTTACATTGAAGCTCCGGTGTTCCAAGAGCTCCGTGCCCGAGAATGGATGATGTGTGAGGTGTAATTTAAATAAAAGGCATGTCATTTCAATGACGAGAGGTGAGGCTCAATATCTTGGTGACATAAACGGTGACTCATTGATCTGTGATCCTCAGTGAAGACACACAAGTAAAACGTGTATCTATTTGTCTTGAACTAAAACACAAACATGTTGAAGTGACATCCCGAAAATGTGATTCACCGCAGTGGCAGTTTCATTAGGCTGTTATCATGCAATGTGATATTGTTCGCAGTATTTCACACATGCGATTCATCCACACGGCAGCTCAATGTTTCATTCGAATATCTGCACTGGTAAAAGTGTTTTTGGCAGCATCAAGTAAGCACCCAACAGAAAGGAACTCAGTCTGTCATCCAAAACTGGGAAGTATCTAATGCTGGAAATGAAAGCTGTTCCCAAGTGGTTCTAACAAGTTCCGACCACAGCTCCCTTCTACTACACCTTCATCCCTGGCAACTGCTCAATGCTCACCTTAATGCAGTGTATGGAAACAGTACATTGCAAAAGTGTATTTTCAGACCCGTTACGCAGCTCTGACGACAACTTCGACCGTGACTTCTTTTCAGAGAGGTAATACGCTAACAATAAACCTGGTGAAATTGACCAACGCACGCCTCTATGGTAATGCAGAGATTGACACGATACACATTAGCACAGTAGTGAGAATCAATTAAACGGGAGCATGACCCCGGTTTTCCGACACACTAATCACACTCTCGTCATGCTAATGCTAATGTGAATGTGTTTAACAGAGCATGGCGTGATAATTAACACCACACTCCGACACACCATCAGTGGGCACATTAAGCATTCGCGATGTCACTCCATGGGGAAACATTTGGTTTGTGACGGAGGTGATGCCAGGGTGAAGCCAATGTGACACACAGAAACACCAGCAGGGCTGTGCCATGACAATCTGTAAGAAACAAATTTGGAAGCTGTCGTTGTGTCGATTATCATGGCGGGATGGAAACAGATGAAAAAAGTTGGCCGCATTGTTATTCATTAGTTTTATCTTTTCAATTCAAATACTTTCACATAATAGGAAGACAAATTGTTTTGCTTTGCTTCGCTCTTTTTTGATGGCAGGAAAGCGTAATGTGGGGCACATAAGGACAGAGATGCCGTATCCTTCGGAGACACGCAGCCGTTTTCCTCCAGTCAGTAGCATCTCAAGTTAAACGGAAAACATATCGACGCCATTCTCATTTCAAAGCTGGTCCAGTCCAGTCAAGCCAGAGCAAACTTCAGAGTAACGACCGCGGCCAACATTGCTTTCAGGTTTTCTCCCCGTTTCATCAATCATTTGGAGGATAAATATATTCCACACGGATCATGAAACTGACCTTCACAGAACATCCCAAATGAGACAACGCTAAATTCGCCCTCCATCATACAATGTTGCATAAATAGAGGCAGTAAACGCTGTCGTTAATTTAATCGCATGGACTCCCTGGCGATCGGGGGCCAAAAAAACACACATTTCAGTAAATTTATTGCGTTGACGCATGCATCGGTTTAAAGGGAGAGACAATGGGGTGGGACGATGATGATTATCCTTGGACAAACAATTCTGGTGTAAAGGCAAACGGCTCCCATAGGAACTGCAGTTGCACATCTGTTGATGTAAAGTAGAACTTAATGGACAATGTGCGAAGATGGGAAGAGGGAAAGTCATCAAAACAAGATGAAAATAATGTGTGGTTATAACAATTATTTTAAACTTGAAGAAAATATGCAGCACTCCATGTTGTTAAACACCGTCTGTGCAAAGTGGCAGTTGAAATAAATTTAGTCATTACTATGTTACAATGCAGAACTGATATTCACACGGATTATCTTGATAATAATAACTTATTGTTATTATTTTGATTTCAAAATTGCAATGTTTTCTTTACTGTGATGTTCAGTTTGGGTTTGTGTAATTAATAAAAAAATATATATATAGTGTCTTTCATATGTGACTAAGTTGTGGGGAATAAAAGAATAAAACACGCCTAGGTTTTGGCTCCTGCACCGTTAGTTAAGGCAGCGGGGGCAGGGGAAGGGCCATGTCAACTGTCAGCAGTTGGTGTTCACACCTGCTACAAAACAGTGCTGTCCAACATGAAAATACCTTCCAGCCACCAGCGCTGTCGGAAGTGCATCCTTGGTCATCAACTCATTTAAACTCATTGAATCAAACATGCTCATCTGTTTTGATCGCGAGAGCATGCGCCGACATGTTTGATGGGTAGAAAAACACATTCCTGAAGAACACTGAAATGTCACACCTACAAAGTTTTTACAACAAATATGTAATCCTTTTAAATCCAGACATTTCTCAACATTTCAGGAATGTGTCCAAATTCATTCATTGCATGCTGGGAAATGGCTCAGATTACATTTCAGATTTTCCATTACACAGAAAAGTGCAAGCGTATGCAGAGGAAACATATTAAAAGCCCCACTTTTAAAAGCAGAGACACAAATGTGGAAATGAAAATACACTTTCATCGTGGCATTACTTTTTAAGTACCCATCCACCGCAAAAATGTCAAGCTTCATTTCTCACCATTGTTCCACGGCTGTTGAATTATTTGTGTCTTCATTTCACATGAGCGAGCATCTTTAACCTTTTGCTATTTGCAGTCATGTATGGGAACTTCCTCGTCGAGTGTCGGGGTCACAGACACGCACACGGCCTGTCACTTCGCTCCTGTTTGTCTTGTGCCTAATTACTGAGGAGAACCGACCTGAGGCGGGACGTGAAAGCTCCCGCTCTTCAGCAGGCTGACCATTAGTGGGCAAGTGAAAGCTGAAGGTCAAACATTCAAGAGCCTTGAGAGTGTTCTGCCTTTAAATTAGTCTCTGACGTCCACTTAAAGGATTTGTATCCGTGTATGAAGTCAGAATACCATAACATCATCTAACAACCCAGCAAAATAAGCCCCTTGCATCTTGGCAAAAGTTCTCCTCTGATGCAATTATGCTGTTTTTGGCCGCTAGTGGTTCATAACTGACGGATCTGGGAACTCGAATGAAACATTTGAATCGATACAGATTTGATAATAATGTGCACTTGGTGATCTTCATAAATTCACGTATCTTTATCTCTAGTATCCAGTGTATCTTTATGTCCATCGGGGTTGAGTTTTGGGGCCAGTAGTTTAGGCAAAGAGATCCAGACTTCCGCCTTCACAGAAAACTTGTGCTCAGCTGCGAAAATTGTCAGACATTCCCAGGACAACTGTGAGGTATCATCTGTGGGTATCCTGGGTCAGCGCCATCTCCACCTTTCCTGGGACACAGGGCTTTTCACTCTGTCACAAATGAAGTGGAAAACTTCTGTTCTCGTCCACGATCATGGAGACGGAGATGGGTGTATTCACGCAATGTTTGAAACTGGTACCAAAATGAATTTGACGTCGGATCCATGTCCCTGTGTTTTGCCTTTGATCTGACATTTGAAAACGAAGACGTCACAGTCTCATGTGCCTTGACTCTCTTCCCAAATGCTGCCACTTCACAACAAAACTGGCGCCATACAGATTAGTGTACATTCCGCAACAACTGCTTAGCTTATTGTTAATATCAACACAAAATATTCACTACTTTTTCAATATGATGAGCCATTGTTGTGAACACACAGACTGGAATTTTTTCTCCCAACGCAGGGATTTCACCCTCTGGGAAAATCAGTTCCACATCGTAACATAGTAATAACAATTGGCAGCAAGTGCTATCAATATGTTCGTCTCTCTTTTCCTTTTCTTATGTCAAATTTAGCACATTATAACGGGGTGATTGTCTTCATCCCGATATGAACCTTGAAGGTTTTAATTTTGAAAACGATATCAATTTTCCCCTGCATATAAAAACGTTTGTGCTTGCCCTTCAGTGTACAGCTAAAACCAGCCACCGACAGACCACAGACCTCATTTCATAGTAAAAGGTTCTAACCTATATCACGCTTTCCATGCTTATCAAGCCACCAAAGTGCTGTACATTGAGTCAGCCGTCTGTCTCAGAGACACAACGTCAGGCGCTGGGATCGAGGATAGGACCACTCATTCACAGGCAGAGCGCGCTACCATCTGAGCTACTGTATGTTGCTCATTACATGCTTGGTTTGATTCACAGTTGAACCCATCCAATGGCAATTGGACTTTCATCATCACTTTGCGTGGTGATGCAGACGATTTTTATTATTTTTTTATTCAACGTCCGTCACCGTGGCACGTAGCAGCCCGGCAACATGTACGACAGTTACGGCAGCACAGCTCCCAGCATCTCTCTCTCACACAGTGATCTACCACTACGGTAGTAGCTATAACCCTTTTGAACGGCTTACGTCCAATCTGACTCACGACCGGTTGGTCGGAACCGTTCCTGGTCGTAAGTCGGATGTTACTGGATCCGCAAATAATATGTGGAGAGAATCACTATATGGAGGCCAGTCCGCCCTCTCTTTTTACAAAACGAATGAAGAAGGGACAACAGCACACTACAGCTGTAAAAGCCACTCTCCAAATGTCTGATTGAAGCCGGCAGCTCAAAAAAGCCGACTTCTCAGGGAGCACTAATCATGACTGGAGTTAGCAAACACCACACAAGCGGCTTCATAAAGCGCAGTATTTTCTCATAATCACCTCAGCTGACCATTTAAACCACAATGAAAGGATCTATTCAAATGTAATTCAAGCAAGTGAGGATTGACATCTCCACAAGTTGATGGCCAACGTCCGTTCCAGGCGTCCTGACGCACACCGAGAGCTTCAGCTCCAGAGAAAGGAAATGGGGCAGTCAGAAGTGTGGCAGAAAGTGCTTGTCTGGCATGAGAGTCTGAAACGCCTCATCGAAATTGTTATGATTTATTTACATGTAGCTTAAATAGAGATCACATGCCCAAAAGCAGCTGCTTCCTCATTTAAAAAGAAATGTATTTACACATCAGACACTGGCCTGGATCCTCAATCACCCCCTTCATCCTCATCATCTCTTTTCATCTTTTCCTCCCACACTTCCACCCTCCTCCCCGCCCCAACATGCCCCATTTCCCCTCGCTCTATGCCTCCTCTCTCCAGAAAGAAAAGGGTGGATTCTCACCCTCAACATGTGATTCCTATTCATAGAACGTAAACAGTAACAAAGCCAAACTGGTGTTTCCATTGCATATTCAGAGCCGACTGGTTTTTCCTTAACCCTTTCAGTGGCCCGATGGAAATGCTTTCAAAATAAATCCCTAAATAACATGCTCCTTTGACGAGTACTACACAGCAGGAGAGAGCAGCCGCAAGAGTTTCAATCAAACCGCCATTCAGTTTTTTTTTTTCTTCAAAAACAGATCAAAGACAATCTGTAAACAAGACCAAAACTAAATAAATAATTATATTGATAAATAAAACCCTCTCAACCCTGATAAAAAAAAACCCAAAAACAAAGAAAAGTTTCATTTCATCAAATCTGTCCAAAATACCCTATGCCATAAACACTGGGAAGGGTGTAGCATGGGATTCATGACAGTGTTACACACAACCATGGTACCATGATTCATCCTGGGAACAATTTGATGGCAACAACCAGCCATACTGTGGTCATAATCACATTGCATATTCCTCATTTGTACCATAATTTGTGGATTTTTAAAAGCTAAATTTCAGAATGAAAAAAATGTCCTTATATTAGTGCCACTTGTCTATAAGACTCAAACCAGGCCATGTTCTGAACACGTATCATGAGCCCTGAAGCTGAGACCAGCTGTGGAGGCGGAGCTACAGGAACATCACAGCAGTAGCGGAATACACATGGGCAAAAACAGCCCTTTAATGTAAACAAAACGCCTGCAATATAAATAGTCTGAGACAAGGATCAATATATTGAGCGGTATGATGCCTGTTTGCCCGAAAAAACACCGTAGGTGGCTGATGTTTAAGCTCAGGGGGTGTGAAAAAGGTAGTGGCTTTTATTAGTATAAATCACTAGTGATTCGATTTCAGCACTGTAGCTTGCTATAGTGGTGCTAAAACTTGTGATTCAAGAATTGTCATAAAAATTTTGTATTTGTGGTTTCAGATACAATTGGATGGAGAGGAACACTCAAGGAGAACTTGTAGTTATTTACTTCCCCATGCACATGACTCACTAGCTGATATTCAGGTGTGTAGCACAAAAATATTGGCAAGCAAGTCAGGACAAGCCTGTTATTTCCAGTACTTTAATTTAGTCTGCATATGAGAGAGCAGAGACCCATCGGTCCTCACCACACTGCCAGTCTAAAAGCACAGTGGTTTGACCCGTTTTGACAGGGACAGTTGATATTCTACTCAGCACCACTGCAGCCTGTAAAAGCTCAACAGTCGATAGAGTTAACAACGTCATGCGCCAGCTCTGAATGCCACTTGTGTTGTGCCAGAGAACCTTATCAGGCCTCGACACATCACGGTTCCAGTCCCCTGGCTCACTTGCAACTGCTTCAATTATTAATGTATCCAGGTGTGCACAAGCCCAGAGTCAGACCCCGGCATGAGGCAGTGTGGCTCCATATGGCAGCAGTGGAACAAGCTATAACCTTCGAGAGACAGAATACGCCCGGACACTTCTGAAGGCACACAGAGAAACATGACCCCCAGTCGAGGACGAATACATTTAACATCAATATGTTGCCAACGTTTATCGCAGAAAAGTAAGCATACAGCGCAGTTAGTCTGGTGTTCGGTCATCATTACCACAAAAATACGCCTTGTCAACATTACTAGCGTTATTCGCTGCGTCATACTGTTGGCGGTTGAGATGAAGAAAAATTTGATCCTTTTCCAGCGAAGCTTGTTTGTGCAAGCGAGCGCTGAGGGAACATCTAACTCTTATTGAAACTATCAATATGCAAATTTACTACACGTAAAGTGAAAGAAAAAGCAATAAACATGTCAAATAAATAACAGTGCCTTTTATATCGAGGCACATCCTGCTGCAAAATTGCTTTCCATGCTGGAGATGCATTTTTGGAATCAAGCACACTCAACAAATAATCCTCACATGCACTGGTGACATTTGTTGGTTTGGTGCAAAACCACATAATATACCTTTCTTACATACTTTTTGTACACCAGAATATCTCACTCACTCTTAGACAACTCCAAAGCCACCAAAATCCAGAAGAGGCAGATCATACAGTAACTGTAGGCCACGCGCCTATGACCAGCAGCATTCATGCAGGGATGGGTAACACAGCCGGAGACTAGCGACACATACTCCTGACCTCCATTTAAATATTGGAATATGGATTGAGAAAAGGTAAAGAAACAACTTGGGTAAAAACCAAAACAAATGGAACTCTTCACTTCTACAAACAACATGAATGTAATCCAAGTCATATTGACTCATTCAATTCCATCAGGTACATTCACAGCGCTTCCTGGTCTGGAAAGAAAATACAGTGAGAAATCTATGACATGACAGCATATGAGGCGGGATGGAAATAAACCTCTTCACTCAACATGAGCAGCAAATGGTGGCATGATGCCTTCCGTGCAAATGTACCATTAAACAGAGCTGTCAGTCGCACTTCTGCTTGACCAAAAGCTTTCCTACTGCTCTTCCCGTACTGCAACCTCCAGGTCACTGCTCCTAGATTCCACAAACATCGCTCTCGAAAGTCTATTTACCACTCCGGCTGTAGTAGATGGTGTCATTAATAAAGCAGCAGGTGTGATGCTACTATCCTTCTCAGGAATGCACATGACCAAGAGGACAGAATCCAGAAGTACACATATGGAGGTCAAGAGAAACTGCTTCGAAAATAGATCGCGTAGTGAGAGAAAAACAAAAGAGCAATAAAAGACAGAAAGAGTGAGGAAGGGAGGGGGGGTTGGGGGAGACCTTGCCGTGAGTTTGACCCCAGGGAGGGGGTTCCTGTCCTCTATCTGGCTCTCCGTCTACAATCGGAGCTGTCTATTTTTACAGCACAGTCATGTTTGGCATTTCCTTCGCTGGGGGAGAGTGTGAGCTATTGTTTTCCTTTGGCTGCCATTTGATCGCTTCTGCGGCCTCTCTTTCTTTGATTGCACCGCGGACTGTCTGGGATCGTCTGTGGAACATTTAGTCATGTTGGAGGGTGGTTCAAGCGCCTGTGTTCCAGTGTTTGGACAAGGATGTCCACCAGGGCAGGAGAGCTCCGGTGCAGAAAAGATCCACGGTGTTGATGTGGGCCAGACCTTGTCCACACATGAAGGTCAAGCACACAACAGACTAGTGCTGAATGTGATATGCAGCAGCACATGAGCGGAATTACACAGTCCCGCTTACTTACTGTGCTTTAATCTACTTCCACCTGACTACACACATTTAAAGTATTTTGAAGTCACTTGAGTGCTTTTTGGGTTATTCAGCACGGATGGATGAGTTGCAAAGGATGCCTAACAAATGGCATTATTACAAGGAACCCAAGAGAGTTGGGCCCGGAATGCAGTGGGAATTTGTGTGAAGTAAAAGGCCAGCATTAGATGGAGGTAGCACTTTCATTCTGAGCACACCATCCATATTTGTTAATGTGGGAAAACAGTTTGTGGCACTGCGGCCCAGAATCTGCAGCCAGCACGAGTCGATATGCTGTTGGTGAAACAATGGCTCTACATTGCCACGTGCTATAAATAGCCGGTCATACGCCAGCACCAAAATGAAGAGAAATATTTGTGAAGGTTAACAATTCTCAGCTGCGTCAATACCGCGCTCTCACGCCGACAGACCAGACAATAAGACACAGACAACCTGCGGCAGGCAGCTCCGCCACAGACAATAAAGTCAGCTGAAATGACAGGTATGAGTTCGTGCAACTCTAATTCTAATAATTACTACCTCCGCTGATTTCCAAAGGCGTTGGTTTGTCTCCTTGTCTGTCCTCAAAATGACTTGAAATGGACATATAGAAATGGGACTTTCAGGAAACATGTAGACAAATGACTTAATTTTCCGAGAGATTTTTTAAAGGATCCCTCCTTTTTAGCTTTTGTTCCACATTGGCATTAGGATCCAGGAATTCTTTTTTGAAGGATACTACGTCATTGTCTTTGGTGGAGGACTCTCAAGCGGCTACTAATATCGAAGATCTACTCCACAGTTATTGATCCCTCACTGAAACAAATCCTACATCATTGTAATGATCAAGTCCACTGAATCTACTGATGATTGAAGCAATGCAGTACACATGCCAGGCCTGTGGGGGCACTATAATGCATAAACAAAGCAAAACCAATAAACGCGGACCGAGCCGGTGATGTGGGCCGACGACCAGGTTGAGCTGTTATTACAGGCCACAAAGCAAAGATGAGCAGATGAGCGAGTCATTGAGTCATTGCTTTCAAAATGACCAGCTCATTTCAGCCACACACAAAGAGACACGGATCCGTGAGGACCATCCCATCCAACACTGAAATTTATACAAAGACACTATGCAAAGATTCTCATACAATTAAACATATCAATAACTCTTTTTAAGTGCATAATATCAAGTTCTGTGAGTGAAATACATAAACAAGGGAGAAAAATCTGATCATTACAAGGTTTTTTGAAAAACTTTATTTTATTTATTTATTTTGTGGGATAAGAAATACTGTTCGTTCAGTTTTTGAACAGTGTAACGGTCATTTTGACTGTTCAATATAACTATTACAAACTATTTGTAAAGGAAAACTACAAATGAAGTGTGAATAAATATTTATTTTACATTTTTTTTCCAATTATAATAAATGATGAATTTACTTTAGGCCACATCAGAACCACATAAACACAGGCAAAGGGAGAGTTAGCCCCTGTTTCTCACTCACATATGCCATCTAGGCTAATATCTAATGGGCTAATGCAATCCAAGTGGCGCCAGGTGAGAAGGGCTTAAACTGCAATATCAGCTCAGAAGTCTCTTTCATCCTCTTAAAATTCAAAGAACTGCCATCCACTTGCTCGACTGAGTGACTCACTCGGCCACTCCTTTATTATTTGCATGGACTTTTCTCATCAAAGTCACTTTTGTCTCACACAACTTTAAAAAAGACAAATGGATTCATCCCGATCAAAAGAGTGAGCCAACATGTCGTCCAAGCTTTGTTATCTCCAAATGTGCTGCAACCACGCGAGAGAAGTGGTGCGAGCGTGAGCGGAACAGGACACACAGACGGGCGCTGGCATGTCCTTGTTATGTTCAATTTCACACACATCTGGGAAGCAGCTTTCTCTGCCACAACCTGTGGATGCAGCGAGGGAGTGTTGAAGTTGGAGCGAGTCCTGCAGACTCGCACCAGGCTGTGGCTGCCGCGACTGCAGGTTGGATGACAGGAAACACGTGTGCAGCTGCTGACGCACAAACAAGCAGCTGGCAGTTCACAAGCAGAGAGGGAGGTTTGATGGTGGCCTCTGCCCTGGAAAATTTCCCTGCCCTTACATCTTGATGGAATTCTAGGATTTACACCCAAAGGCTGTGCCTCGCACTGGTGTGTTTTTGCTCTCAAAAAGAAATTGACTGGAAAAGAGCAACTAAATGGAAGACTAGTTTTCTTAGTTTTATTCTTACCATCAAATAATAAGCATTACAATGAAGTTATTCAGTTACAATGAACATTTATGCAAACAGAATGTTGCTAAATTAGCATCGCTGGACAACTAGCTGTGGCACCATTCTATTGTTTGCAATATTTCATTTTCACGAGACCCTTCGTGCATGAGAGCTGGTAAATCGCTTAACTCAAATGACCTTTAAAGAGAAAACACAACATTCTGTACGACTCAAGAAGAGCCAGAAGATGCCCTCGTAATTGAGATAAATGTTTTAAATTGCTTCATCAGAAACGGACGGGGGGATGTGGGGAAGGGGGAAGGTTTTTTTCAACAAGCTGTAGGAAACGATAGCAGTTAAGTCTGTGAGCTCTGTTTATCAAGCTGTCCTTTGTTAAGCTTTGGACTGGGGCTGTCCGAATCATTCGATGTTTCTGGCTGTTGAGACTCAAATAAAAAGCCAGAAACATCTTGTTTCTGCAAATCTCATGAACAGCGTTTCGTAAGGTGGTGATGAAAATGCTCAAACTGTCGTTTCACAAATGTTTCCAATGTCATCAGACACACCAGCACAAGACCTTCAGCAACTCCTCTGTAAGGTGGCATGAAGCTTGGAGCGCTCAGCCATGCTCTCTCTTTCTCTCACCGATGCTGGGAATTTGACCCCCTACAAAAGAATCCTGGAATAAAACTAACATGCAGGCGGTCTTCTCAACATATTCTTTAAGAAAGAAAAAAGTGACTTCCCAAAGTAGTGTGCAGTTATTGACACTACATTTTGCATAAATAGCCATCCTCCGCCAGACACAACACATTAGTCTGGTTTTCTTTGATCATATTCCCTTTTAAATGCATTGGCTTTTTACACAATGTGCTTTTATGTATGTATTTTACACATGTATTTACGATTCCCTCTTGCAAGCCTGTCCAAGGTTACACTAATATCAGTAGGCCCTGATATCGCTTTGATGGTGATCTAGTTTTCGTAGTCTTGGATGTGATTTCAAATATGTACAGTACATTGCTCACCAGCTAGCTGCATAAAATGACTGGACTTGGCCCCTTTAGTTTGGCACGCACCATAAAGGCAATGATTATCTTAAGAATCTGTTCACTGAGGTGCTAAGAGCTGATCTTAAAACAGGGAGAAAACATCAAATGGCAGGAAGGAAATGACAACAAGGAAAGGAAGCATGCTAGAGAGTATTGAGATTTTCCCACACATGAGTGTGTACAGGACTGATGATCCACGTTGTCTAATAGAATGATACGGAAAACCCCTGGGGCTCGTAGGAAAAACAGAACTGGGTTAACCTCTGTCACTGCAGTGCCATTAAAGGACGGGGCGTGGGGTTGACTGGACGCAGGCTTGTCCACTAACCAACTGTTATTACACTTGTTTTTCCCACCTGAGACATCAGCACATCATACACCCTGTTCAGGTGATTTTCTTTCCAAGGGATTTTCTCAACTGTGACACACAAAAAAAAAGTTTTGCCTCCCAACATTTCACTGGGTGTTCAAAGCAGCCTAACAAGCACATTCCACTACTGTCGGCTGAGCTCAACGGGATCAGCGCAACATGGAAGGAGACAATGTGCGGCATCCTGCATAGCGGCAGTCAAATAATACTCCAGCTGGAAGACACAGAAAGCTCATTATACATCTGTAATGATGTGTACTTCACAAGCCAGAGTGAAGCTTCTTTACCCACCTTTTCAGGCTGGAGTGGAATTTAAATCATGGAGGAAGTGCAAAAGAGGACCCCAGGCCGTCCTTGCATTTAGGTTTGTTTGAGCTGCCCCACAGAAGTTACAGAGAGGGAAACCCAACTGTGCTTCAGTCACACGTTTGTCACCACACTTTCTATTCGTCTACTTCAAACTGGATTGAAACTTTTTAGACAGGGAACAGGGATAGAATAGGTATAAATGAAGTAAAGAACATGGTCTGTCCTTGTGTATTTCTTTTAAACAGAATGAATTCAAGTACTGAGGTACATTTGTGGTGGTAATTCCATTGTGAATCCAATGAACTTTGATTGCTTTTCACATCAACATTTTGAGCAGCAGCACAGCTACTATAGCTAAATAGAAAGCAGTGGACAGGCATTTTTTGTCATGGTCATTTACTATGGTGGCTTGAAGTTAGTACTAATAGAAAAGCCACTCCACCTTCCACACACAAACACAAGAGTATCACACAATTCTTTTTGAATGAGGCATAAGATTGTGTTATTAAGCAACGCAGCCAATGGTTTGTATCCCCACTACGGCAGCATGTACGCTAGACCTGGAAAAAGTGTGGCCCAGGGGCTATATGTGGCTCTATGCCTGTGTTTTTGTGGCACTCATGAGGTCAGACTAAAACTCCACAACTGATGAGTCGTCATTTTTCTGTAATTTTTTTTATACTGTTTCCGTTTTAGCCACTACTGGTTCAACAGTAAATACAACACATTCATGACTAAAATTTAGTTTTTGTTTTGGTTTTGGTTTCATGCCATATTTACACTTCTTAATATCCTTGCTTCCATTGAATATTTAATGGTTCATTTTGTCACGTTTCATAGTCATCGCCGCCTTTCTTTTGGCATGGTGTCCCCTCACAACAGTCACAGTTTATAATGTGGCCCTTTAGGAAATTTAACTGGCCACCTCTGGTGTACGCCTTCGTATATATGCCTTCAACGGTACAGTGAAAGCCTGATTGGCTTTTCTTCAGGTGCTGAAGTGACCTTCTTCCTCCACAGCGACTACCGTGGTTAAAAATAAGAAAATATAAATAAAAATCTCCACTCTATTAAGGACAGTGAAGGTGAGTGTTTAAAAGTTACATGATGCTTCTCATCAAAAATCTTATTCTAAGATCTGATATCAGAGTGGACAAAAATGAAATAACATGATCTTACACACACAATAAAATTATATAAAATTACAATAAAACAAATAGATAAATATATTACATAACAGCTTCAATCACCACAGGTAGCTGGACAGAGGTACGAGCCTCACTTCAAAGCAGCTACATTCAAAAATGGCAGTTATTAAACTATAAAATCACCAAAATATTACGTGGCCATTTTAATTGAAACGTTCGAAAGCTCTTTTTCATGATGATTTAAGGACAACGTGACACGATTCAAAACCGTTTTTGGGGTCAAAAAACAGAGGAGACACATTGAAATTCATATGACAATGTAAATCCTGAATTACTCAGACGACAAATGAATGGAATCATAGATCAACAGCGAAGTCCATGAGGTGTTTTGGCACATGAGCCCAGATGTAAGAGCGGGGCTGCTGTCAGAACCCTGCCACCAAAGTGAATCCAAGGAAGAAGGCAACGACAACAGCATGAGAGCTGAGAAGTCTTCCATCGCCTTCACTGCACGGACATGTCAAAGCCACCAGCCTCGGCGCTTGTCAGGCAAAACACGAAAACGCACCGGCACGAGAAACCTACCAGCTGTAAATGTCGAAGCGTGTCTTCTTCTGTCATCTTGAAATGACCACGGGAAGTGAAGTTGGAAGAAACGCCGACAGCGGACGGAGGAGTCGGGAGAAACGCGTCCCACACGGTCCGCTGAGCGAGCGCGCCGCGCGGCGGAGATCGGCTCCGAGTCTCAACTTTGAGAAGTGCGAGGAGGAATGAGAGCGCGAGCAGGAGCGCGAGAGGATTGGGGAGAGGGAGAGAGAGTGCGGCCAGACAATCGCAGGAAAACGGCTCCTCCCACCGAAACAAAAAAGCTCTCAGCCGCCTGCATTTGGACTCATCTGACGCAGTGGCCCCGCGTTTGCCTCGTTCCGCCGCGCGTTGACTCACGCCTGACGATGTCGCTCGGTGGACGTGGCCGCTTCACTGAGACAAGAATGCACGGCTAAACATGGAACTTTGGACTTCACCGTAGACTGATGTCACTGACGTGCAGTCAGCAGGGCCGCCCCGGGCACATACATATAATCTGCCACATTACAGTTCCAAGTGCTGAGGTTGACATCCGCACCAGAGAAGGTGCACAGAAACAACTAGTTTGCACAGTCGGCCAGAGTGAGACGCCTCAGGTGACATCCTCAGGTCAGCCTGGATCTGGATATAACACCTGATGTCACTCGGAATTTGAACGAACAGAGAAACTTCACTGACATCTGACACGCTCACGTTCTCTAAATTAAGACTCTTTTTTCCCCCATAACCAGCATTGAAAAGTGTTTTGACTGAGTGATGGAAGCGATATGAACAACCTGAGATCATGACTCAACTTGTGTGAAGAGCAGCCCAGGTACAGAAGAGGGAGAGAGTGAAAGAAGATGGCTACCTCTTGGCAGAAAATACACTGAGAGGCATCTTGACATGATGTCACTTGTTGCTCTTCCTTCACCACAAACGTTACAAACTGAAAAGTGCTGTTTTGATCCAAACGTTTCCAAACTGACGGCACTGAGCTCAGACAGACCCTGGCTGTCGTCTGTAGCTGGCTCCAACTGGCCGACTATGAAAGTTTGACGTCTGAAAACAGACCCAGTTTATACATGTATAGATATCAGAGTGATCATCTGTGATCACAGTGTATTCATGACGCTCTCCCTGACGTACGCTGAGCACAGCCGACAAGTTCCATCTTGCTCTCCCACGGCTGTGAAGCCAAAACTAAAGACCAAATCTGCCATCAACAAAAACGTAGCATGATGACGAAAGGAAATTTAAATTCACAAAATCAGATTTCAGCCTGTAGATATTCACATTGAAATGAGGGGAGGAGGATTTACGAAGCTTGAGGCTTCACAAGCAACTGAGCCAGCAGAAAGTGGAGAAAGGGCGGTCTGGGGGCCAGATGCGGCCCGCTGCCTGCCTTCATGTGGCCCTGAAGACGTCAGGTCAAAACTACAAAACTTTCTTTTTTCATCATTACGATGCGATTCCAAAACTGAACCAGGAGTTACGCGTTTCCCTTCACCACTGCTAGCAATAGCTATAGCAAAATAACCAAAATAAAACAAAATACTATGATTTTTATGGAAAATCTTTATATTACATGAACATATATATATGCATACACAACATATTTGTGCTCCTTGTTTTGTCCTGCTGTATTCACAAATATGCAAACTAAATTTCAGACTTTTCCTTCTGTCCCTTTGGCTCGAGGTCCCTGAAACAGTCATCATATATAACGTGGCCCCTTAAGTGCCCAACCCCGTTACACTGTATGTGGCCAGTGAATTCAACTGGACCATAATGGCCGCCACTGAAAAACCTACACTCTCACTTGTAGTTTAATTTATTGGAATCAGGCTCAGTTATTTTATCTCAATCCTTTGATGACGTGTTCACTATCACACTTGAGGAGACACTTTTGAGAAGAAAACAATATGCCACAGTTCCTGAGGTTCAAAAAAACATATTTAATAATACGCTCTCCTCCAAACTGAGCTCACTTAATGCCTGACTGAATTCTGTCCGTTGTAAAATGAGGACAGCGCTGGTAGCTAACAGGATTGCTCATCAAACCCACATCGCCGTACTCTATTGTTTAGCGCGGTACGAGGGTGAAGTACTTCAATGTTTGGTAAGATGCTTTACAGAAACGCAGACTGAATATGAGACTGTGAACTGAGCAGTGGAGTAGAAGACACCGAGATCCGAGCAGTCTCATCCAGAAAGAGTCTGATCTTGTGTGCGAACTTCATCTTTTCTACTTCACTGTCCAGTTTACTGCAGAGCAGAGGTTAAAAGGGTGGAAAATGCATTGCTCACATCAGACGGACCTGGACCTACCTGACCTGACTGTCTATGACTGTGAAGACTTTGCTTTTCTCTGAAAGACAACAGAGTCCGCTACTAAACATAAATGTCTGACTGCTAAATTAAAACAGAATTGCAACCAGCATCAGTCATTTGAAAAGATAAATAAATAAAATATTAATAATAACACTTACATATACAGCCCACATTAAAAAAAAAACACTCCTGCGGAATCCCATAATGCACTGCCACAGTCCAAGCTTGGAAAAAAAAAAAACATGCTTACCGTGCCATGTTTTTGTGTTTCTCATCTTATATTGAGTGAAATTATCCATAGTGACCTTACAAGATGCAAAGTGGCTCAATGAAAGCTTCAAACATGACCACTAGATCTTTGTCAAGATTTTACACAAGTGTGCCTGTAGCACTCAGCAAGGGAGATCTGATGCCTGTTGAATTCCAACTCCATAAAATACACAAAGCTTTTATTGAACATTTCCAGGACAGTTAACCAGAGATAAGTGTGAAACCATCGCACAACTCTATTTCAGATTATGAGTTCACATTTTTAGTCTTCACCATTTTTAACTTTTCATGTGAGGTCGGGTCGCGGGGGCAGCAAAAAACAAAAAAACAAAAAAAATCGAAAAAACGAAGTGGAAACATCGGAACAAGCGGACAACATCATGGAGGTGGACATGAATATGGTGTGTTTCTGCATGTTTTTAACAGAAAAAAAACCCAAAAGAAACATAGAGACTGAAATCTGTTACTCGCAGAACTCATGTTGTGTATTCGGCCGGACATAAGAAGAGAAGGACCGTGTGAGGATTGGAGAGAGATTTACTTCTCATGATTAAAAACTAGTGTTTATAGTCACCAAATCAGTGAATTCACTCAGAGCTTTGCTTCCTTGTTTCTGTATCGCTTCTGGTTTGGCTGCATTCCGTTCTGTGGTTTTTTTTGTTTTGTTTTTTTTGGTGCTGGTGGTGGTGAGGGGGGCATAGACTTTTTATTGAACTGAACAAGCAGCTGTCCAGTCAGAGAATTAATTCCCAACTCCTTTCAAAAAACAACATGGCATTTGCCTGTTTGTTTTCAATCCGATTTTTTTATTAGTGAAACGCCACCTATTCCGATCAGAGCGTCAGCGTGATTTGACAGCCATTTTGCGGATCACTTCCTGTTGAACAATTGTTATGCAGCCGGAAACTGGACCAAGCTGCATCACACACACGTCTGGTCGGGGCGAGCTGCAAGAGACTATCAAACTTTAAAGTCCCAGCAGGGGTGTTAAGGATTTAAATAGCCCTGTTAGATCCTGACAGTACAGTTTCCTGGCTGACTGCACACACGCTCCCTAAATCCAGCCTCAGGCGTCCATCACTGCAATCACCACTCCACTGACCGCGCTGACCATCTGCATTTTATTAGCTATGTTTGCTCAGAAGGCAAAACAAGCTCATGGCACTTGAAGTGAACTCTGCGAACCGCACACTGTACTTATGTGCTTCGAGTGTGTGAAAGCTTAATGTGTGACATTTAGAAGACATTTTTAAACCGGGGCTATTCACAGCAAACCACAACACTGTCCACGCATGCAATTACAGCAAAACCAGGGCTTAAGAATGTCAATGAATTGAGGTTATTCGCTGTTGCAGGTAAGCAGAACGCCTGAAATAAAATACTGTCAATCATGAAAGTGCTTTGGGTGAAATGCAGACCATAATTCCCGCGCTCAGATTGCAGTCCTAAACACCTTTTATAGCATCCAAGACGGTTATTTTGCCACTTAGCATTTGATTTTTACGACAGTTAATGTGTCAGTTCTATTGCAGCCTGTCCTCAAAAGCATTTGATACCAACTCCAAGTTCTTATTCATCTTAACTGGCACCAGCCTTGGACAAACCAGTTCCGAGACTTGAGTGACAGGAAAAGATCGACTCCATTTGTCCCACAGGTAATTCGCTCTGTTTGTTTCCTCTCTATCCGTCGTAGATTTAGCTGTCGTTGAATTATCTTCTGTTCCCCTTTTTCAAAACCCTGGTGCTCTGAGTTTTGCTTTTCCCTTGTCTCTGCTCCACGTGACACCTGGTTTTCTCTTTGTTACTCTTACTTTTTACTTGTGTGTTTGTTTTGACAACCTCCTCAATAGTTCATCTTGTGTTTTATTGTTCATTGTGTGTGTGTTCACTTTTTACAGACTCTGCTCGCATTCTTTCTCCCCGTTCGGTGACACTTTTCGGTTGGACTCATTCCATTGTGGACTCTTCCCGGTTTGGACGCTTTGGATTTAATTTTCTGTTCCTTTCTTTTCCTCTCCCGGTTGGGTGACGCCTTTTCTTGTATATTCTGTATTTCTTAAATCACTGTATCTGACTCGCTGCCTGCCTCCTGTGACTCTTGCATTACTGCAATTGGGTTCCACTCCGCGTCTGGAACATAACAAAAACAATTTTATTTTCCTCTTTTAGCCACTAAATCTCAGCGAGACACTGCTTCTTTTACAAGGCCAGGACATATTTTTAGAACAACTCCTCATCTTCATATTGAGTATGAGTCGTTCCACAAAACAGTTTGACAAGACCAAACCGCCATCAGTCAGTTACGTAATCTAACCAGAAGCTGGATGCTACGAGTATGTGACAGACAAGATGTGACTAAGCGTGACACAAATCCCGACCTCCTGTGTTCAGAAAGCACTGCCAGAATTTGAAGCTTAACAAGGAATGTAAATTGATGATTAATAAATTGTATTTTATCCTGCTTCTGTGGTTGTGCTTCAGCTATCAGACCATACTGCACACATCAGCAGCTCCAATGAGAGGCAGCTCGACATCGTGTTCGCTGGCTGAACTAATGAACTGCTCTCTTGTTTGAGGGGTTGGACTTGGACAGTGAAGATGACGCTAGTATCACGTTCGGGACGGGACAAATATTTGTGCTTTGCTTGCCACGATACAATCGGAGCTGGCATCGCAGCGAAGGGCTGTGTTTCTGTGACTTGAGGGGGACTTATCTTATCACAGCCATCCTGTCTTTCCAGCCACTGGCTGGGCTCCAGACAGTCACGATGGAGCCAAGCAGACTCCCGTCTGCCAGCCGGTCCTGACTTACAGAGAGGAAGTCAGAATTAGACTCCTCACTTCTGAAAAGGTTCAGCACCATGGTCAATTTGTTTCAATTGAAGCGCACGCACGCTGCAGCGCTGGTTACAGTCGCAGCAGGAGAGGACAACACAAGCACAACGTGGTGTCACCCTGAATGTGCAATGAAAAAAATGACAAATTTTATAGTTTCATTGTTGTGTTGACATGAAAAAATTGTGAAAAAATGTGATTTCACGCAAGCGTGAGATGTTTCGGTCCATTCTGTGTTACATTAGCATTGAAGGTGATCACTGAGATTAGACTAGTATATAGTAGTATATATGAAATGACCAATGAATAGAATAAAAAATGCCTGAATTCAGCTTAACTTCCACTCTGATGATTGAGGGGAATTGTGACCGATACATTTTGTAACTACTCCTTAATTAAGGTGTATTTCTATTCCACAGAATGTAATTATTGTTCGTTAAAAGTAGCTTAAACAAGGCTTGTCAAACCCCGGGTCTGCAGGCCAAATTAGGCCCGTGACATAACTCCAATGGTCATCATTTCTATTCATAAAGCTCCACATGAAAAGCACTCTGACCACACTTAAGTTACACAAAGCAACAGAGTGACAAATCAATATGCGTTCTTTTTAGACGCGGTCAGTTTCAGGAAACGTAATAAATACTGATTCTGCTCGGCCTATTTTTTGTGTCCTCTGTGATCGGGGCTGACGCCACTGCCTTGATCTGGTTCCACATGAATTCTTTTGTGTAAACATGAATCTGACAAGGCAAGATTTTTTTTACACAAATTACATGAATGAGCTCAGATGTGACCCCAGACACAGTTCTCAGACCTAATCTGAACAAGCTAAGAAGAAAGAGGTCGGACGACATGCTCGACAATGTTTTGGTGTCAACACCGTGACGGAGCTCTGGGTTCACCGCGGCTGCCTGGGATCTTCAGAAGCAATCCGTGAACAGCTTTAACTCGTTTTTACCATGTCACGCTCGTGTTTTCTGCCTGGGTAGCCACGCAGCTCGGGAGCACACAGCCCGTTGTCAGCTGTCAGAAAGTGTAGGATCACAGGAGCAGCGTTAGACACTAATGACGCAATGAGTATAGTTTCGGTTTACCACACAGCTGGTGGTCTGGCAGCACCAGTCTGTCTCACAGTTTAGCAGCGAGGCGACTCATTTTACAGGAGAATGTGGACTGGAAAGGGGCTAGGCCTCCACACTGGGACAAATTTCACTAGCTCCAGTCACGTCACACAGAAATTCCAACCAAAATGAAACAATACTTACAATGTAATTACATTATGTGACACTTATATGGTTAGCATCTGAGCAACACATTTTCCCTAGCTAAGTGGAAAATGATAAGTAACAGTGAGGTAAGAAAAACAGGGGAAATAGGAGAACAAATAGATTGTTTTTGTAAAATTATGGAAGATAATGTCATAAATGAGACATTTTAGAGGAAGAACTTGAAGAGCATAATATTTGTACACTGCTTTACCACGGTAGGAATATTGCAGTCTGTCTCACAGTTTAGCAGAGAGGCTGTTCATTTTACAGGAGAATGTGGACTTGAAAGGGGCCAGGCCTCAGCACTGTGACAAACCTCACTAGCTCGGCTCATGTCAAACAGAAATTACGACAAATTCAACAAAAATTAAATAATACTTACAATGTAATGACAGTATGAGTCACTAATATGGTTAGCATTTGAGCAGCACATTTTCCCATATGTGGTCAATGATCAGTGAGGTAGGAAACACAGAGGAAATAGGAGAAGAAAAGAGAGAAAATTTGTGCCAGAACAAATTTTTGTAAAATTATGGAAGACATTTTGACAAAAGAACTTGAAGAGTATAACATTTGCACACTGCTTTACCACAGTAGGAATATTGCAGTCTGTCTGTACAAGCTTTCAAAACTGTTATCTCTCCATCCTGCTCTCGGCTTCGGCAGCAGCAGAGATAGAAAGACAAAATGGAGAGTCTGAAAGGGAGATTTAAAAAAAGCATAAAACACAGCAGCGAGTTAGAGCAATATGGGTCAGACAATGAGACAGGGAACGCTGAATGTAAACCAGAATGTGTAAACATGTAGAGGGCTAATCTCATTATCCCTCTGCCTCCTGGGCCTGCGAACGGAAGCTTGACGGGAACAGCAGATGAGAAAAAGAGATGATGACATAAGAGGAGGAAAGGGAGGCTGATGAGGAGTATCTTGCTTATCGGACGCTCAGGGTTAGTAGGTGAAAGGGAGACTTTGGGACGGTAGGACAGACACCTGCATGATGTCGCTCACTAAGACAGAAAACAGAGAAGAGGTCAGGTGGGAGGGACAGGGAGCATCATGTTAGAGACACCATGAAGAAGAAGAGCACGAGGGAGGATGCACATGAACACATTCCAACTCCACATCTGTCAAAGAGCGACTATTTTCAGATCGACTTTTGTGTCAGTGCAGGCTTCTGCGTCACATCATTTCACGTGGGCAGTGTGTCACAGAAAAGAGAAACAGATAATCACTTATGTCACTTGGCGTTTACATTGATGGGAGCAGAGAATCCTCATCCCCGAGGAATGCCACACAAGAGGGGAAACAACTGACTCCATGAAAACACTGGGCTGCCATTGGCTAATCCAGACCTGGGACAAGGTGTGGCCCGGGGGCCAGATGCGGCCCGTTTACTGTGCTTATGTTGCCCTCCTGGAACCTACATTGTCTCTGGCATTTTTGTGTTGTGCATTGTTTGTTGTTCATTATGATGTAACTTAAACATAAATTTCTCGTTTGATTATTTTCATTAATTGTTTGTCTTTTCCGTTGGCTGTTTTAGGAGTATTTCTTGTCCCTTAAAATACATCAGAATTAAAAGTAGATTTTGAAATGGATGAGACACATCAAGTGGAATGTGGTATAAATTAAATAAAACACAACAAACCAACATTTCGGTGCATTTTTAAAAGTGTAATTTCACAATCACACATGATGTCATCACTTTTTATTTTTTCAAGTTTCTCTTACCCTCCTTTCTGAGGGTTTGACAGTGGTCACAATATAGAACCTGGCCCCTTCGGAAATGTAACTGCCCACCTCTGGGCTAATCCATCCTCAGTCCCATGATGTCATATATAGACATTGGGAACACAGACTTTAGCGTGCTGAAAGTCCATTTGAAAATCATCCCTATATGACGCCTTGGAATGTAGAACATTGGATGGATTATTTCTTGGAAATTTCTTGGAGACTGTATATAAAAGAGACACTATCAATGCCAGGCAATACCACTTTTCTCCTTAAGAGGCACTAGAGGGTCATTCTGGGTGCTTGAAGGACGTTTTTTAAGGTCTAACTGGAGAGTTTTACTCACACACAGTGATTCACGGCAGCATGAAGAGGCAGTACCATGGGGCCGCAGCTCAAAACCATAATGACAGCGAGTACACAAACATTTTGTTTTTTTCCCTGGAGATGTTCTCCAGGCAGAAGTGAGTCACAATGGCACAAAGCCACCGCAGTGCAGAACGAAAAATGTCCTTCGACTGGAGATAATGAGACATTTAAGTCAGGGGGAAATTCCTGCCAGTGGACTGAGCACAGTCTGTGTTGTTATCTCCTCACAGACTGATGAGATAGCTCAAACCTACGAACATACACCTGTAAATTATTGTCCTGCTTTGGACTGCACCAACTTGGGTTTGATATTTGGAAGAATTTCACATCCCAAAATCGTTTTGTATGAGAAAGAAATGCTTTATAATAGTCATGTTCTCAAGGTGAACGTTCTCAGGAGGTTCCAGACTTTCCATGGCCAGAGATTTACTTCCTCTTCACACAGCGCGCTCTTGCGCAAAACAAAGGTGACCATTTACCGGAATGCACAACACTCCTCTTCGGGACAAAAGCAGTGATTGAGCTCTGCAGGCCATTATAAAAGAAAGGCGGTTTTTCAGCATTGTACTTGGGAAATAAAACTGTCTGTGGAATACAAAGCTTTACTGTTTGACTGAACTCTCATAGCTGGAGCTGCTTCGATTCCTTGACAAATCTCACACTCAAATATTGTTTTCTGAAAGTCTGCTTGTTGGTGAACGACTTCTGCAAAGACTTCCCTTAAAGGTATTCAGAAAGAAGAGCCACAGATAGGAAGTTTGGTGAGTGCGACATTGAACCCAGATGGATGGATGGATGGATGGATAGATGGATAGATGGATGGATGGATGGATAGATAGACAGACAGAGGGATGGATGGATGGATGGATGGATGGATGGATGGATGGATAGATGGATGGATGGATGATGGATAGATAGACAGACAGAGGCATGGATGGATGGATGGATGGATGGATGGATGGATAGATAGACGGATGGATGGATAGATAGATAGACAGAGGGATGGATGGATGGATGGATGGATGGATAGATAGACGGATGGATGGATAGATAGACAGACAGAGGGATGGATGGATGGGTAGACAGACAGATAGACAGACAGACAGACAGACGGACAGACGGACGGATGGATGGATAGACAGACCGATGGATGGATGAGAGACCACCTTAAATAAATCCACACAAGCTAGTTACTCTCAGCACACCTCACGTGGAGCAAAGCCTCTCTTTGAGTCTATATTTGGAAACACACTTTCACATAATTCAATCCATAATGAATTCAGTTGGAAATGTTACAGCAGCCCGCAGAAATGGAGTCTTATTGGTTGACCTTCAAACACAGCGCTTACACTGATGACTGAGGGGGATTTCCAGTTGGACACTTTTTCAAAAGTAAGCATTTATAATAAAGAAAAAGAGCTGCAGTGATGGAGTGATGGAGAAAGACCTCACATCACGACTAAAACATTCAGTCAGGAAGCAGAAGGTTTTAGCAGCTCATCGTCTAAAGACATCAGAATGTAAGTGTTCTTCATGTGACAACCCTGTCCCAGCCTTTTCCTGTTGTTTATCTCAGCCTAATTCCTCCTTCTCCTGTCAGCTGAGCTCTTCATCAACTGCACGTCCAAGTGAGTGCGGTCTCAGCCTGATTGATTCCCGGCCCACCTGCATCCTCATAATGACCAACTGTCAGGGCTTTTACTGCCGTTCTGCCTTCACTCACAAGCTGACATTACCGCAGCGTCCAGAGGCCAAGTCTCCGGTCTCCTACCAGCAGCGTATTATCGGGCTTCTGTTCTGATAAGATTCATCACACACAGAAGCTGTCCGTCCAAACTGCAGTCAGTCTGAGGAATGTTTTCCACGCTGCTTCTAAAAGACAGGTGCTTTTTTGTGTTTGGACATTCGGTGTTCTGATCAAGTTCTATGGATACATTTTAATAAACATAAACACTAAGCCAGAAGTTAAATAGGATCAAATGTGTAAATCACGATGCCCACGACAGCACCGGATGCTTAGTTTTTCATATAGTTTTTGCTTGGATCTGCGCTGCTCCATCTTATTTCACATAGCATGGCTTCAACTTCCCGTCAGGTAGACATTTCTGAAGGGTACAAGCTGCTGTCTTATCAAGGAAATGAAGACATCGGCTTGCGTCCAGGATGAGTTCATAAGAACGAAAGAAATCAAAAGCAGTCTCATATCTTCCAGTCTCCTCCAGAGTGATTTAAAAATGTATCCAGGGCAGAAACCGCATGCTGCTGCACACACCCAGGTGCCAAATCTCAGATCCACAAGCCCTGATCCAAATAATACATAGCATTTTAATGGAGCTCAAGTTGTGCAAGTCATGCGGCCTCAGCCGTCATGAGTAGCCGGAACTGCTCGACTGTTCTATGGTAACAGAGGGGCGGGTTTTGGGGCAGCCAATGAGATAGTAAAGATGAGTTAACGCATACCTAACTCTGAAAATATGGCTGTGTATTGGCAGGAATCCCGTAACGGGGGGCTACAGTGTAGGTTTGGCGATATACAGTGTAATATTTGTTATCAGGAGCCATTATTTTGACAGAGAAAAATTCTAAATATACACAAAACTTCATTGTGCCGAACTGTCCACAGTCCAACAGAATAACTCATGTACACATGGTTGTTTGCATAAAACATGGTACTGCAATAATATTGGTACCATAACAGTAGGAAAAATGAGAGACTCGGAATGATGCAGGAACTGGTCAGTGTGATGTGTTCCAATTCACAGACGTGATAACAGTCTTTACAGTTCATTACTATGCACCAGATGATTTTAACACACTTCTTCCACTCAGCAGGCTTTGATGGAGCAGCTCTCTTCTCAAGTATAGGAACATGAGTTCCCAGGAAGAGATGAAGCACACGGCTACTTTGAAGAAGATGTCCTGCTGAAAGGCTTTCATCTAAAGCTGGACCCGGCCAAAGAAGGTGCCGAGCTGTCGGTGGGCTCACAGCCGAGCGGCTCGTGCAAGAGACTGCAGGGATGATGAAGACGAGAGGATGATGGAAATTGAAATAGATTAGGTGGAAGGAGAAAAGGTCAAGGTGCAATCAAACTCTCCTGCCATTCTTTATCTATCCAAGCTTCTGCCAGCCCCCAAAATGAGGGAGTAAATTAAGATGAGTGGGGATGCGGCATTGAAGGTGCAGGTGGGAGAAGAAATGGGACTGGAGCAGAGTGATGAAGCGCTACCGGAGCGGAGCAAGGCTAGTTCTAAACGCGTTCAAGCTTAAATAAAGAAGGAAATTAGCGCCCCAATGTTAGCAATTTATTGACACAAGACCCTCTCCTCAAACTGCCAATAATGTCCAGTAACGTCACATGAAATATTTCCTCAGAGGTAAGGGCAGCTCCATGAGGTTTGGATCTCAGTCGGAATGTTGACCACAGTCATGTAACTTTTGTCGGGACTCTACTACCTCAGGGTACTTATTTACTGCGGGACATAAGAGAATGGAAGCAGACGTGGGCTCTACGGTCACGTAAAGGACTGAATCCTTCACTGTTTTGTGCTGGATGCAGTGTTTGTTTACATGGTGACACTGCCATTTCTTCCCATGGATTCAACAGGGTTGAGAATGGAAACCTTCAGCGACAATTTCTATGTTATGTAAACACTATGTAAACACTTCAGAGGAAATGGTGCCGGCGCCACAGAGTTTTGCGCCCTGCGCTGACATTGCATGTTGACGCATTGGGCTTTCAATTGAAACATCGCTGAAGGCTGACGTCAGCGTTAGAGTAATATTCAAAACTCTTGTGAAGATATTACAAGATATTACGCTTGAATGGCTTAACACCGACAGTGCTGTGCAAACTCACATTGCATCCAACCCAAAAGGGTAGCAGATTTGTCCGTTTCCATCTCCATGTAAACAGCCCCTTGGAGAGTGGACCTAGTTAGCATCACAAACGTGTACATCACTGAAACAGTCTGCTGATGTGTTTCCTGTGTCACACAGGAGTGTTTACAGATTGAAAAGGCAGAGGCTCATGCGTAATTGGCTGCTCTCCTCGCGCTAGCTCCCTTTGCTAGCTTCCAGTATTGGACTGCATCTGCAAACAACAACTACCATAAGACCGAGGTTTGGGTCCTCAGTGAATGGTCACGTGTGATCTCCATATGGGGCTGCTAAATAATCCTAAAAATCCTTCTTCGTCTTTCATATTTACGAACATGCTGCAGTGTAAACTTCATCATCAGGAATAAAAAAAAACAGCATTCAAGCAGATGGCAGCTCAAGAGCTGTCAGTGACAGGAGCCAACCTCAGCCCTGAAGGTCTGACAGTGTCACGAACAGAAGAAAGAGTTCACCTGCGTGAGAACTGCATGGGAAAGCAGACAGGAATGCTGTGAGACAGGTCTGTCTTTAACCGACTTCAAAAGTGCACCTCAGCACGACAAACCTTCGAGAACACGACAGAACTTCTGACAGGAAATAGAGTTGTTTGGTTTGTCTGAATGAAGGGAGGCACTTTTTCATCACCCCTCCTCAGAAAAACAAACGTTCCTTCCGACCAGTTAAGTGAGTGATGGGATAAGTGAGAGTTCATGATGAAGACCAACACCAACATGCAAACGACACTTTCAAATCCGCCCTCTTCTGTCTCCTGCTTTCCTCAGTTCTCCTCCCGTTTGAATCAAAGACAACCTTGATCAAGCTCATATGACATGCAAATGAAGCACATCAAACGACAGCAGTGGGACTATAGAAGCAGCTGCAAGTTGATAAAGACCACAAAACACTGAACCGCCCTCATCGCCGGCTGGCTGCCCATAATTACTCATCCACACCACTTCCACTGTACACTGAGGACAAAAGTTGTCTTTGTCGTCCAAGATCAAAGTGAATGAAACAAATCCACCAAAAGAAACTGCAACAACAATATTTATTCGAGTGGAACAACACACTGCAAATGACTGAGTTCACCATTCGAATGTAAAAGGAGCTGCGCTAGAAGCCAAGTTTTCAACTACTGTCATGACTAACAGTATGTGTCATGGCTAATGGAATACAACTGAGGAAACTCGTGCTGATGCAAGGTCTGGTTATCTCTACAATTCATCTAGAATTGAGCTCACGGACTCCTGGTTATGAATGAAATACTCCACTCAAATCAGCCCACACCAGGAGGATGGGCTTATTGCAAATGGTTAGAGGTGTGGAATGGAGAGGGACTCACTGTAGAGCCATTCGACTGAGCAGGAAGTGCAGAGACCCCACTGTCCCCAGCTGCGTTGTGCGCCGGTTACATCACGAGACGGGATCAAATACAGTCGGCGAGCATCGTTTGATTTACATTTCCAAGTCTTAAGGTCGAGGTTTTAAGTCGACAAGCAGCTTTTAATGACGGAAATGTGACCTGCCGTCGTGTTGGGTTGATGAAGCTTCATGAAACAATTCTCAGAAACCGCTAGATGGCAATGTGTGCTGTAGAATCTTTGGCTTTGAAAAACTCGTCCAATGAAACCGCACAATCATTTGGAAAAACCGAGAGCGCCACCTACTGAAAGCACTTACACCAGTTTCCTAATGTTGGACGCTGAAAACAGTTAGATTGTTTCATGAAACCTCAACAAACCCAGCACTACAATACGGCGTGAGACCAAGATATGCATGTGAGAATACGCCTCAAGACACAAGGAGGATTTCAAGCCCCCAAATCAGAAGATTTTCATTAGGATGACATGAATAGTGATTATTTACTTATATATTCCAAAAATAAACAAAAAGCCTGTCTTTAAAATCTATATTATCCTTCTAAATTAACAAGCAACAGATTAAATTCAGATTTTTCTTAACGCACCATGAACAAATACTTGTTTGTCACACTGCCGAACTTTCTCCTTGTGCATCCAAACTATAGACGCAGCAGGTTATTTGACAGCGACTGGCAGAGGTCACACATATACTGAAAAAAGTTGCCCTCACACGGCAAACGTGACATGGATCCTGGGCACACATTAATAACGTGATATCAGTGCGCTGTGATGGAATGGTACTGAGCTGCTGACAGATATGTGGGCTGGGATGAAGAGGGAGAAGGATCCTTCCTGCACACTGGAGTTAAAAATAGAAGAGTGGGAGGGGGAGGTGGAGATGGCAGGGACGTACCTGTGGGCTCCCAGGCAGCCTAGTTAGCAGCGAGCAGCAGCGATGTGGACGTTGGCGGCCTGGATAGAGACACGGAAGAGCAGAGGAAGACAAATGAGAGGAAGGTTCACAGGTAGAGGGATGCCAGAGGACTGTCACGTGTTTTTGTCTTCCCGCTCTCACTCTATCAAAGTGGCCACTGATTTGTTATGGTGACTGTGTTCTTTGAGAAGGCAAGACTTTCAGGTGAAAACGTTCTAAAGACGATCACCTTCGCCAATGGGTTTTGGGTCATAAGAACATTTTGGGTTGAATTTATACACGGCCTTTCAGGTGGTTTCTGATGTTCAAAACGTACATGACAGCCAAACACACAATGACCTCCATGTTTGTGGTAACTATTACATTTGCTTCCCCTCAGGTATTTGTGTTTTTATCCTCACAAAACCATGATCCTTTGGTAGGAAGTATTCACTTGTCATTTATAGTCTTCTATTTTCTCTTTTTTGTCTTCTTACTTCACGCACTTTACCAGAATATCGAACGTATCGCACGTAAATCAACGTATTATTATTAGAAGTTTTCAATGAGGTCAAGGGAGAAACACTGCGGCTTGTGAAGAAGCACTGGTGGAGTGGATGAATATGCTCCAAGCACATAAGCATATCGCTAGAATATAGCAATAAATCTTCATTTCTTCCCTTTCGTCTCACTCACCTCCAATGAAATATTCTCTGTTGTTACATTCACAACATAACAACATTAAGATCCTAAAAAAAATCTCCTATTTATTTTATCATATTTAATTTTTTCAATCAAATTTAAAAATTTGAACATAATTTTTCAAAATGTTTTTATTATATGTAGTTTGCTGTTTAAGTGTTAAAATTTATGAATTGAACCAAATATTTGGCAACACTAACCTAACCCACACTCAATCAAAATAACGCCCAAAAAAATAAAAAATAAAATAAAATGATTTTGACTTTGATTTGGCCATATTTTATTTGGGTTTGATGTTGTTTGAAACAATAAAACAAATTCACCTGATGAAAAATTACATAACCATGTTTGCGTAAAAAAAAAAATGAAGATTGTGATAAATTACTTATATACACTAAACAATATGTCAGACTGTTGAAGGTGAATTACGGTGTGCAAATATATATAACCATAATCGTCAATGTCTTGTCTGGCTGAAGAAAGCACGAGCCTCACAGAAGCTCTCAGCAAGTACATTTGCAGCGCTCACATGTAAAGATGCTAGTCAAGGCCCATCAGCATGCCAATGATATAACGTGACCGAAGTGGTTCTGGATATTGAAAGTTTTTTATGGCACAATCTATATGATAATCTATATGGCACATAGAGAGTCTGGGACTGATTGATAACCAGAAGCAGAGCAAATGGCCGATTTATCCTTTAATGCCCGTGCAAAATGGACAGTCAGACCATCGGAATTGAAACAGGACCAGCGATGAATATCAAGTAACAGCAAAGTCGCTTCCCGAGAGTCTGCACTTTTAATATTCATCTCCAGTGTATGCTTATTAAATTTAGTCAGTGAGCAAAGCAAAATTGGAAAAACACTGACGGGAGAGGAAAAGAAATAACACTATCGTTTATTAGTTCATGGTTTCTTTACTTAACAAATGAAAAATAGCTAAAAAAAAAAAGAGAATATTTCATAACAACATAGTCAGACGCAAACAGAAAAATAAGAAGACAGCATTTTAATGCAAATAAAAATCTCGATAAATGAAACATATGACTATGAACTGGAACACATTCGAGGGAACTGAAGGACACACGCAGCTCTTTCACTGAAGGTGTTGATGGTTCCAGAATTAGCTCAGCACACACTCATCTGCGCTCCGTGGCACCACAACATACAGGATCCACTTTGTATCGGCGCAGTCGCACCTCCTGCTCTGTTTCCTGTTCAGCTCTGACCTCACTCGCAACGGAACACAAACACTGTGCGTCAGCCATCAGCAGTTTTTTTCCCAGGATGGAGAGTGTTGTAAAATGGTTTTATTTAGTCCAGACATTAGTGACATCATAAACAAAAACGAACATTAAGATGTTTCAAGAGAAAAAAGGCAAAAATCCTGTGGAAAATGGACAGACAGTGCGGACTTTTATATCATTTGCACAGTTATAACCATCAAGTGAGCGGAAAAACAATGTAAATAGTTGTTTCAAGTTTCAAACTCGGCCGCACTTTCGTCATGTCAACACCGTTAGATAGTGATGAGTAGATGAGGTATCATGAAACAGCAGTGTCTTACTTTTCAGAGGCCACTAGATGGCAGTCTTGGTTCAGAAAAGATGTGAAGCTTCGTTGAATTAGCTGTTCTAGTTCAAACAGCAGACAGTGCCATCTGGTGGCCTCTGAAAATCAGGACACTGTTTCATGAAGCCTCATCTACCCATCACTACCATCCGATACACCATCAATAACAGTGCCCTACCGTGCGGTGTCAACCAATCCAATGCGAGTGTTGCGACTCATGATAGGTGGATAACAGCGAGATTTTGCCCAAAAACAAACATAGCACCCATGTTTGCAAAGCCACAGGTCAAGGAAGGCATCAGAATTTCAGTGAAATGACAGGGAAGAAACACCCTTTTCATGGAAACCAGAATGATACTAAAGCACTATACAGGCAATAATGATTGGAAATTTAGGGCGTCCAACTTCTTCTTTCAGTAAAAGCCTGCTGCGAGTTATTTGACGTCTGCACCAAGTGAATCATTACCTCTGGCACACGAAATCGGGACGGTCCAAAACTCTGCTCCAGGGTTGCAGCACCTCCCCACGTCGGATGCAGCAGGGTGTAATAAGGTTCAACCTCAAGCTTTAATAACTGTCAACTTCTTTTTCACTTGGATGCACTTTTAATTATGAGCTCTGAGGCTCTGGAGCAACTGAACCTGCCGCCTTGTAACGGTGAGGTCCTCGAACTTAACAGAGCTGCCTCAGTCAGCTGCAGATATACAGGCACGTGATCAGAGAGGAGATGAAGGGTCCTTTTTAAATCGTAACCTAATGAAAAACAAATGATGGATTTGGAAAAAAAACAGGGACAATATTTGCTACATTTGTTTATATAGGTATATAGGTAGGTTTAGGGAAGCACTGAAGCCGAATACCGGCGTGTGGTGCGATTTTCGCTTTCTCTGTCAACTCTGCAAGACAGTTGACGACATTCTGGCAACCCATTCCTCCATTCGAGTCGAAGTCATTTGGAATTTTTCTGACTCATGTATCACTCATTTCCTCTTTATTTGATCATTTCATTGTTGACCACAGTGTTTAAGCACCAGCTCCGACCGTCATCATGGCGACGCTTCATGGCACACGTCACAGATCTGGTGTCTTTTCGCTAATATTTGCTACAACGGAAAAATCACCCTTGACCCTCGGAGTGGGGCGGACTCATCCACCAAAACCGACACCAATCCACTCTGGGTCACCAATGCCTGAAAAAGTGAGGACTAAATCAGAATTTTCTGCCGAAACTACACACCCCTGAACCGAAATTAGCTTCAAGACTGACAGTTCTTGGCTCTTCAACAACCTTCCCAAACCTTCATCCACACTGGGTGAGGAGCGTCCTCACACCACACCCAATGTTCCATCAGTCTGGTTCTCCTGACTTCTTCACCCACGCACAACAAAACTGTCCCCACAAAGCCAGACACTTCTTCTTCATGTTGGATGATGTGTAACTCGATGACGGACACTTTTGATCCATGCGATAATTACAGAATCACAATGGAGGTACAGATGCCTTTGGTGAGACGGTCGAACAGAGAGCTTGGCGAAAGAGAAGATAAGAGCCCACGGAAACAGTGGGAGAAACTATTTAAATGTACATCAAACACACAGCCTGGAGACGAAGTTCAGCAAAGTGTGAGTCGTCTCATCCCTGCCTTTATGTTCTTCCTGCAGAGCTTCCTGCAGTCGCACTCCTACTCTGCTCCGCTCCACTGTCTTCCTCTGCACCATCTAAATATTTGATATGAAGCCTGATGTTGTTTTAGGCATCTGTCTTGCTTTGTGATCAGACGGTGTCATTGATCTGTAGCTGGAGCACAGCGAGGCAAAGCGACGGACAGACGCACAAGATATATTCATTTGTCTGAATACACACTTTGAGTTTACACAAATTCGTCATGGAGACAAATCGGATTTTGGACATGTGTCGGTTGAGTTGTCCACTCTCAGTGTCCGTGAAGGTGTTTCAATAAAAGAAGGTTCACATTGCCGTTCGCCACAGAGAATCAGTGACTCAAGGTGGTGACTGGCCTTCAGATACGTTACTATCGAAGTGGTGTAGATGCCAGTCCTGTACACTAACTGACACTATAGTATCTTCTCACAAACAACAAGGAAGAAGGCATATGTTCGGGCTTGCACTCCGTAGAACCCTGTCCGGGTAATTCTGGGTGCATGAGACGGTGAGTGAGCGCACGAGTTGCACAACATCCCCGACAAAGGGCATAGAATCTAGTCTCATCTAGCTTCATGTCATGAGTCATTTTTAGCACTCAGTGTTTCGTAACAATGTGAGTAGCTACGAAGACGAATCGAGACGCTGCAAGCTACTGGTATACAACTGTATTCAAGTTGGGTTAACAATTGGGGCTTAGCTAGAGCACATTTGGGCTTTCCCACCTCCAGTCCACCGAACCCAACTGGGGCATAGCTGGGCTCTCCCAGCTTAGTTAATATTTATGCTTGGATATAATAACAGTCCTCTCAAATCCCACCAATACCCATTATTCCACTGGAAAACCTCCAATATGGAGTATTTCCAAAATTTCCAAGCTTAACTTCCAAATTTACTGGAAATTTTCCGCCCCCTCGCCACCCTCTTTCTCAGTTAAATATTATTGGCAGGTGTTAAGTTGCAATGGTAGCCACATACATGCTTTATTAGTGTGTGTATGTGTGCAACTTTTTAAACAATGTTTATTAAGTTTGGTACATGGCTACATTATTGTCACTTTAAAAGCAGTTTGGAAACTCGAACTAAAAGTGAACTGACCTGGTAAACAAGAACTGACTCAGTCGTCTCAGCTATCTGTTTACAAATGTCTCTGAAATGGCTGATATTCTCTTCAGCTTTAAGCCGGTAAAAACAGCCCTATTCTGGAAGTTGTGGAAGTGTTGCAGTGGCACAATCCTGTGGGTAATCGCTTGCACTTGAACAGCACACATGAATATGAATGATGCTCCGTGTGTCCTTGAAAACATTCCCCAACTACAGTTATTAAAGCAGAGCCAACAGTGTCCTTGAGTTAACCTCTGTCTAAATCAGAAAAGGGCTACATTCAGAGAGCTACTTTTTGTAAAACATAACACTCTCCTACACACACGAGTGAGGATGCATACGGACAAGGTTTGCACCCAAAAAGGGGGGAGCTACAGTGACTAACAATGCCAAGCAGATTACAAATGGTTGGACGTGTAGTGCTTCTCGGCTTATTTCGGTGTAATTTACTCCCTTTATCCGCAGGCACAGTGTCAGAGAAGAGCCGGGATGAGGCATAGATCCCTGAGCTGAATGGAGAGAGAGAGAGAGAGAGAGAGAGAGGGACAGACATGAAGGCAGGGAGGTTTTGAAAGGGTACATATAATCCTTTGCACCAACAAACAAGAGCGATGAGAGAGCGGTGTATGTTTGGTAGCAGATTAACTGCTGCGTAAACTCTGTCTTTTGTTAATTTGGCCATTAAATATGATCTCAGAACCACTGATCCGTACCACAGAATGATGCAGCTGAAGGTCGCTGCTCAGCATCGACGTCCATCAGGGTTCCTTTGCATTTGTTTCAGATTATGTTTATACTCATGTTAAGACCCATGTTTTTCTTAAGTATGAGAGCTTATTCATCACTGGCCTCTGAGCCTCTGGAGCAGACCTGGGCAAAGTGCGGTCTGGGGGCCATATGCGGCCCTCCGCCTGTATTTTCGCAGCCCTCGAGGTCAGAATAAAACTGCTTAAAAGACTATTTTTTGGCTTTTTTCTTTTTTCGTTTATCACTAGTCCAACAGTAAATATGACATGTTCACGACTAAAATTTCTATTTTGTCTTCATTTGCCACTTTAGTGACTATTCCTCAAAATACATTGAAAGAAACAATATATTTAAAAATATATTTTGAAATAAATAGCATTTTTTATGCTTTCTTTGATGTTTGGTGTACTGTCAAATAAAACACATATGACACACATATTGTCTGTTTCTTTTACACGACCTATTACGTTTTTATTTTTACACTATTTCATATTTATACATACTTGAATTAATATGTATCTTTTTAGGACCATTTTGTAGTTACTAAAGACTAAAGTCTAGATGCTCAGAAGACCTTGAAGAAAAAGAATTAACATGACCCCAAAAACACCCAGCACAGCAGACAACTCAATACACTTGTATTTTTGACTGAGATTTCAAGTCTGGTTTTCAGTCACGAACGGGTCAAGCACTCTTTCGGTGTCAAACATGCTTGGGCACAGCACAGACGGTCGGGGTGACGATTCCCCACTGGAGAAACCTTGCTTTTATCTGTCTGCTGTCTTTGGAATTCTGTGAAAGCCAGGCAAGAAAAAAAAGAAATGATAATTGCATTTCTAGCAGCAGCATGGGTGAATTGGAGAACATCTGTGCAGTGTAAACACGTTTCTTTTGCACCACTTTCAGATTTAAAGACAGTTGAATGTCACTGTAGAAAAGTAACTGTACAGTTATATAGCCAGGCCTATGGTTGGCACAGTAAAGCCCAAACAACAAACAAAGAAGCTGCATGATGCATGCTCAAGCAAGATGCTTGCTACACTACATTCGTATAACCTGTGGAAATGAGCTCATCTGTCAACGACAAAACAATAGATCAAAACAATAGAAAAGGTGATGCCAGAAACCTGCTTAATTCTGCCACAATTCTGCCTCATTTAAGGCAAAATCCAGAACACTTCTCCAATCCAACAGGAAAATTGTTCAGTTAAAGGTTGAGATTTGTTTTAGAGATCAGGCAGACAGTCGCTTGTGGATTATAAAGTCAACACACAGTCTGAGAGAGGTGTTTGGCCAACAAACTCTTGGAGCTGTTACAGAATTTCAACATGCCCAAACTCATCTGAAGGTCTTGGGGGCAACATGATGAGGTGGCACGGATACGGCCCACTGACCCAGACCTTGACTCATGCTTTAACCAAGATATTCTGCCTCCGCCTAAAAATCCTTTAAAAGAACAGCGGCCATTTTGCTTTGTGAGCAATAAAGGAAGGTGTTCCTGTTACGCAACCTTTCCTTCAGACTCTGGGGAGGTTGCTGTGCGGTTTGGGTGGCCACCATCCAACATCTCAGATGTGTGCGTTGGGACAGATTTGATGAAGATGAACTAGCTCGCTCACCTTGAACCACCGGTACTTACCACTGCGACAGTGACATGAATATTGCAGGAGAAATTGTACCTTAAATATAATATTTGTGTCCTGAAGGCATCAATTGTGAAGCCCAAAACAATCATGACACAACGTGGGAATTAACAGAGTGAAACCGGTAACATGAGATCCAGTCATAACAGAACCTGGTTCCCATGAGTCAGGCCGAGGACATGAGGCCCGGAGGACACGGCTCACACAGAAACCTATTATCCAGACACATTTTTGATGTGAAGGCTTCTAAAGAGATCGTAATAAAACGGGTCCATTGTCCAGAACAAAGTTTAACCAAGAACAATCCCACAATATTCAAAGGGTATTCCCCGAGAGTGTCACATATGCTGGCGACAAAACATACACCCACACACTGTGTATTCAATTCACGTACAACTCTCCGGTCACCAAAGTTGAATGTCACATATTTGATCATCAGTGATAGAACACTGACTTGTTTAAGACATTTGCAGAACTGGGAGAGGACTTGAATGAACACACAGTCCCTCAAATCTGCAAAACCGCAGAGACCAACCATCCTGTGAGAGATTTATAAAAGAGCCTTTTGAAAAGTGTGACCTCTCCAACTGCAGCAGCACAGTACAGTACAGTCATAGCTGTGCGGAAAATTTGTTGAATCCACAGTGAATGGTTTTATACTGATTTTGTGTGAAACTAAAATGTTTATTTCAGGAGGAGGAAGATATCTGGTTCTCCGTGACAAAAGACCAGAGGGAGGGAAAGGCTTTGCTCTGGTTTGAGCCGACGCTGATAGATGATAGAAGTCTGTGTCAAGCCACTGATGAATGACTGCACGAAGGGCAGCAGCGTTAATTTGTCACTGCGCGGCTCGCGAGCACTTTGATGGAAGATGAGCCACCACCACAGCCACAACAAGCCTCACAGCCCAGCGATGCGAATGGCCTGGAATAATGAAGGACGACTACCTCCACCAGTTACGACCTGGCAGGCTGCACTCAACTCAACTGCTCATTTGTAATAAAGAAAGCAGCTTTTATTTGAAAATGCACTTTATTAAGTTGTCATTTGTCATTTGAAAATGACTCGCAGCATCCCCTGATGAACACTGGGGGCTCTGAGACAATGACAGAATGACTGTACGTCTACAGTGCCATCTAGTGTCTGTATAGTAAAACACCAACGCACTACACTGAATGGAAATGTGCCCCAGGAAGTGTGATCCGCAAGAACTTGATAAACAGATCAGCAAAACCTTTGACACATGAAATGAATAGAATACACGAGGCACATCAAAATCATGAGCTTTATTTAGACCCAAATAACACTGTGACTCCATCCATTTGGCAGACAGATGCTTGTATGTCTGTACATTATCTTCCACTGCTTTTTTGTTGTTGCTTTGCAGGGGTTCTTCTGCTACAAGTTCCTCACATCTCAAGCAGTTCTAAACTACTCTAGACCTTGTTTTACCTGACGCTTGTCAATCTCCTGGATGAGGATGGAGCCAACATTAACTAACCCTTATCAACAGGGCTTCCGGGTCAGTAGAACGCCCCAACACAAACTATGGCACAATCAATACAGACACTTCTTCCCCATAAACCAGATGAATGGATGATATCAAAAATATGAACTACTGAATTGTCAAAAGGAAAAAACGGTAATCACTGTATTGACTTCAAGCATTGTGAACATGGAGCATATTCATCATCAAAATTAAAAAAAAATAAAAATAAATCAGAGAAATGAATAAAGCACTGCAGCTAAAAAAGAAAAAGTATAAATCCAACCATAGTCACAGTGTTAAGGGGCAACCCCACCCTGAACACAGAGGCCTCCTATGTTGTTCCGTGTGAGTGAGTTCAACAACTACAATGGATCGCTCTTGTATGGAGGCATTCGATGGAAAGCAGTGTGGATCCAGTTCATTTTCAAAGTTCAACACAGTATGCAGATTTGGAATCACACACCTAACACTGAAAGGTCACCACAGTGAGGGAGATGGCTGCACTGATGTTGTCACTTGACACCACAGACGATGAGGTAAGACAGTGGTGAAATACAGAGCAAACGTGAGACAGGGGTTGAACAGCTCAGATACTCTTTGACAGTGGTTGAACCGCTCCTGCTTGGTCATCAGACGGTGCGTGCTGTCACTGCTGAAGTTGCTCTGTTGCTGGTGGAGTGGGTCGCCAGGTTTGTCTCACTTCAGCTCCGCGCTTGTGTATCTAAAATGTTTCAATTCTTTGCATTCTTTTACATTGATTAGAATAGAAAAACTGGACTGAGACCCTGAAGCTTTCCCATTACATACTCATGATGTTTACCCATCTAGGTTTACGTATGTGAAAGTGGTTGCTAGTGTTGATAAAATCCTTGACGTCTAATTCAGCCAAATGTCGGCCCTGTCAACCCAAAGGCACCGCAGTGGTCTTCATCAATCCAAAAGTTCTTGAATAAGTCAAAGCAGGACCATCGGCTTTGTTTAGTTGCACTTTGGATGAGAAACATTTTTTTGTGTTTTTATGAATCCCTTGAGACTCACTGCGAAACTAAACAAATAAGGCAGTTGATCTTGCTTGCCAGATAAAAAAGAATGTATTTGCTTGGATGGTCGTCCTGTGGCTGTTCCCTCACTACAAATGACAGGTACATTTCCAAGACATATAACACCACCTTCACTTCTCTCACACCAATCCACAGAAGTGCATCAGAGCCCGTGTTGCATCGGCTGGCGAAATCCAATAGGCATCGGCAGGCAGAAGCCATATGCGGAGCGATCCATAATGAAACAAGCCACAGCTAAAGTGCTAAAGAGCCCAGTTTGTCATGCCACTGTGTGCATAATTGCTAGTGTGGGCATCAGGATTATCCGCTGTGGCAGCAAACGCAGCCCTTCTTCTGCGTCCGCATCCTGCTGTGACCAGCGACTCCCTCGTGGTGCTGCTTTCTGTGCTTTTGATTTGATTTTCTAGTTCTCAACACACTCTTTCCACCATTGACAGTAAAAAAAAACACATAGCGGCTTGTTTATTTGCAGCTCTGGCCTGCCATTCTCAGTGCAGTGGCATAACAAGTGCTGCCCTCACTCCTGTCTGTTCCTTTGGTATCTCAAAATAATTAAAAAAAAATTGATAATGTTTTAAAAATAGCATCCAAGTGTGATTTAACACTTGGTAATTCATGAAAATAAAAAGCGTGGGAGCAGTTGTTCTGACTCAAAAGTCCTATTTTATTCAACGTCTCTTGAAGACTTGCTTGCTTTCCTTCCCTGCGGCAGTTTCCTCCAGCATCTACAAAGAGGCTTCAAAATTGCAATCAATTATTAGAAGCATCTCGACTGCAGCTCACAAAGCCGTGGAACGGAATTTCAACTCCGCCAAGTCATTGAAACCACCGGGGAAACATCTGTCACAGAGCCAAAATGAAAACCTGGGGGTAAAAAAATGGATTCAAAAGCAGCTGCTTTTGATTTTTCTTCTTTTATTGTTCATCACTTACTGGAGGATTTACAGTTGCAGAAGGCGCCTGCAGAAGGTCGCCATCACTGAGGCAACCAGCAGCTGGCTGCAAATTTGAGTTAGAAGGAATATCTGGATAAAAACTGTGTGACCTTTTGTAACGTGTGCCTTGACCTCCAGAACCTTAGTACCACCACAATGACCTGTCAGGTGGAATAGGGGGCGACCACAGATAAACCTTCTACCTCTGTATCGGTTAATGCGCAATATTACAAAGAGTGTGACAAAAAGCATTATTTACTCTAGTAAATACACAAAACTGCACATGTGCAATAACAAGATGGGAGAGCGCCTTCTGTCAGTACAATTTTGGGCTAAATTGTGGGTGGGATTGCAGCATACAGACACCTCTGCTCAGAGGAAACAAAGCTAGATCTGCATTAAATAACAAACACATTTCACAGCAGTTCTATGCTGCAGAATGACCCTCGATCCCAGTGATGGTGTTAACTCAGGACCTCAGAGGAGCGATACTTTGAGTGTGGCGACAAGCAATTACCTGGATCCAGCAACTTGTCCTTGGTATACATTTTCCTTAAGTTGTTACTTTATTCACGTTTAAAAATACAGATTTGCAGCAAATATTGTGTTCCTGAATGGCTCTCGGGCAGACTTCTAGAGAGGTGCCACAGCTATAAAACGTTGCAAGGAACCCTGGTAATGAAAGAGAAAACCAAAATAGCCAACCGTTTCGCAACAGTTTGAAGCTTGTACTGTATTTTTACTGCATCACCCAGCCTCATCCATGGGTTGCTTGCTGGTCGCAGGTTGATAACCCGCTTTATGAAAAGACATTTCTTGTGGTGTGAATTTGGTTCACCACAAAGATGGAGAACATTTTTGTCTCTTGTTTCTATCGGCACAGATTCATTTGAAACTGGAGGTTACGCCATGATCATTTTGTGGCATCACTTAGATGCTAGTTCAAACTTTTAAAAGTTTTATTCAAGTTTTTCTCTGGACACATTTCTGTACATCACAGCAGACAACGGTGCTGAAGCTGTGAGCTGATTTTGTCGGCTGAGCATATGAGGAACTTTGGCAGTTTTGACATATTAACAGGAAAACAAAATCCAAATCTACTCCTCAACCACAGCAAACTACTACACACTTATTTGATATTCACATGGACTCAAACAGTCCATCTGTTCATGTCTCAGAATACATGAAAAGAGGAACCTGCAACACTACGAAACAGTGTTACGTTGGACTGAATCTTTCATCATCGGTTCCTGAAGAAAGTGTCAACAAGCCTCATAGATTCTCCTGCAGAGCAACCAGAGGGAGCATATGGTACACGGTGTGTGAAGGCAGAGACTCGTAGCCTCAGGTGAACGCGCCCAACTGTGAAGGTCGGATTACAAAGATCGGATGTAATCAGATCACGGATACCAGGCCTTTGAAAAAGAGTCAGTGGGACTTAGGGGAGAGTTTTATGAATTTAACAAAAATGACACAATAAAACGATGCAAATACTTGGAACCCAGCAAAAAGAAAATCATTGTCTCAAACATCAAGTGTATATAGTTCTCTGTAAGGCAGAGCACTTACTTTCATTAAACAAACCTGTTTTTGTCTATTTGTATTAGACGTTTTGAACATTTTTCATTTTGAAATATCTGAGGTGACTTTCATGTTGTGGGGTTTGTTTACAATGCCTTCAGTTTAGTAGTTAACCACCAATCTCATCTGTCCTATCTAATTTCTAACCTTCACTAAAGACACGTGCGTCTCATTTCAGGAACACAAAGCTTCACAGACCTCATCACTGGTATTAAAACTATAGTATCTGATATTAAAAATGTAACAGCGAAAGAAAGTATTTCAGATTTTCTGGTCAAGCAGGAGGGCTGTGTTGCTACTGAGAAGTATGTTGACTGTACACTACCTGAGAGTTTACAAGCAAATAATTCAGAAAAGACTGTATGAAAACATGCCTTTTTCACAAAGCATTTCTTTAAATGCTCCCAACCTTTTTTGTACTTTATAAAAGACACATATCACCGGCAAAAATATGTCGCACTTCATGCTGAAATCCCTATTAATTTTGACCTTTTCATATTAACCCAAGTGCCAGGTTTTAAACGAGCATTTCACCTCAGAATGATGTTATCAAACATGTCGCTACGATTTATTCAATTTCTTATATTTTTCAAACACACCATAAGATCATCTTTCAATGGCACGGATGTAACACAGCATCCATACAAGCTGATGCACTCCACTTAGAGGATGCGATGGATATAATGTGAAATTTGCAACACAGTATTGGCAGGCCTCACAATCTTCATACAGTGTGTATATATGGAAATCGCAGCAGTCAGAAATAGCCCATAGCTAATCCTCATTGGTCTCAGAGCTGAAGACTGATGTGTTACTGTGTGATTGTGGACTTACACTGGCGGTTCTGTTGTGATAAACCCTCATCACAAAGCCTCCACCTCATTATCTCGAGCCATTCAAACACTATCGCTCTGATCGCTACATTTTCAATACAAATAAAAGACAACACCCATAACCGTTCGAAGCAGACTCACACGGTGCAAACACGACTGCATGAGGGCGCTGTTAATCTTGCATCATATCATCAGCACGCCGGCAGTTTTCCCTGGACGTCCGTGGAGCGTGGCTTATGCGCGTTTGCTTTTGTAAGGGTTTTCTGAGGATAGGTTTCTCATCGGTCACGGAATTACGTGCAGCCGGTTTGCTCCCCGCCAATTTTAGATCATGCAGAAAATGTAAATGGATAGTTCCTCGGCTGGAGTCACCAAGACACGTTTTATGGAATACACATGAGATCCTCGGCCCGTGCTTTCCCTTCACACATGTGGCTTCAAATTCAAAAGCTTCATTTCCAAAAATAAGAGCAGTAAGTCGGGATGAGTGATATGGACAAAGAAAATGGTGTAATTTCGGCCAAACGATAATTATCACGATAAATACACTTTCATTCTATTCCATGTGTTGGACACACTGCAGTCTCTCTTGAAACAGTTTTATGATGAAACTTATTGGTGGAGTTTGTCTCCAACACCATGATTTGTTGATGTCTCAATAGAACAGTGAACTCAGTGCAGAGATGAGAAACTCAATGTTTCAGGTCTCTGGTTGAAGCCGCTGGTGCTCTGCCAGCTTTATTTAGGGGTTAAATGGAGCTGTCTGTCTGCTGTATCTCATGTCTCTGAACAGTTGACTTGAACTATGGAGCAGTCTGGACACGTTTCCTAGATGCTAGTGAAGAAACCATCAGGAGAAGAAATGATCATTTAGACATATTCTATTCTCAAATCATCATGACACAAACTGTCAGTCCTTTGTCTTGTATGATAAAAAACCTTTTCACAATTCTCTCTCCTAAAATGCTTGTTTTTCAATGCCTTATTGAAGATTTCACTCAAAGTTTGACCGATTTAGAATTTGTTGATGGTCCCTAACTGATGTGAGAGTGTGTCTGCGATCAGTGAGCCCTAATGGGGACGTGGAAGAGGACGCTGCCGCCAATATCCAATATCCAACTGTTGTCACCTTGGCAGCGGGAGAGCTGCATGTGTTGATGTGGACCAAGGCAGACGAGTGCGTCAGAGAACCTATGAGGACCATTCCATCTCATAAAAGAAACAGGGATCCAGAGACTCCCAGTCGACCAGTGTCATGATCAAAGGTTCCTTGGATTAAAAATATGTTTAAAACTACGATCGTGAACCAAAGTCCACCACACTCTCCACAACTGTCACACGCCGGTGTCGGCGCGGCACGCTGTCACGGTCTCGTGCCAACTGTATTTCGATTCATCCCAGTGGTGCGCGAGAAAGAAACAGAGCCCTTGTTGTAACATAATACTCCAACTGTGTCCACAGAGGGATACACTGAACACACCTTGCTGAAATGTGTCTATTTGAAACGCTTAAGTGATGAGCAGGGCTGCCGTGCAGCTGAACTATTGGGACGTTATGCACACGACAAACTCCACCACCAAAAAGCCCATAATTACTCTTTTCATCAACATTTAATCGAATGACGGAGATAAGCTGACAGAAGCTGGAACAGAGCAGCAGATTGGAAACAACAAAGAGGAGATTTCCATTCGGTTTCGGGCCGAACGGTTGCATTGCTATGGAGGAAGAGTTTAAAAGGCAGCAAAAGACAAGCAGGTGATCGATACAGAAAGTGGAAATGCTGGCAGTGTAGCATCAGAGGTCAACGGTGCATTGAGAGAGGTCAAGAGGAATCTGTTGTTGCTCGATGAGACGGTCTTGCTTTACTCATCCGTCCAAGTGTTACAAAACATCAAACAAAACAAAAGTATGAAATGATTCCCATGTGCTGACCTATACGTGAAACGCATGCAATGTCCTTGGACGAAGGGAGCAGTCCAACGCTCACCAACAATGCACACAGTGGAAAGACTTGTTTTAGAGAATGTGTCAAACTCAAGGCCCAAGGGCCAAAGCTGGGCCGCAAATTCTTTTTTTGTGGCCCGCAGGAGATATAAAGTCAAAACTTTCACTTCAGGTGCACCAAAAACATGACCACAAACCAAGCATCTTTATTTAGAAATATTAAAAGATATGTTTTTCCTTTCACAGTTGAGCAATGGGGATTAAAAATCTGCAAAAATAATGTTTTAATTAAAGCCTTTTGGTAATAAAAGTGGCACCATGAATGAAGCAGATGGTCACTATGATACAGTGTTTATACCAAGTCAAGTCAAGTGTTGTTAAGTCAGTCAGTGTCTCCAATGATTGCAATACTTGATTGCGTGATACTATCAATATTTTTGCTGAAATATAGCAATACTGGTGTGATATTGTCTTGCTATTTTAAGTCAGCTGGGTCAATATTTAATACATAGACACGTGAATATGCTGCAGCATTTGTGACGTTTAATACGAAACTTTGATTTTTGTACACTGGAGTTATTTGGTGGATGAAGGGAGCAATTCATTCCTCTGCAAAATTCAACTGAAAATCTCACTGGACTGGCGTCATAAGAGTAAACTCATGCACATAATACTATACTTATCCGATTTCCCCCTTAAAATTATGGTTCCTAAGACAATATATTGCTGAGCTTACAGCATTGCAATGTAGTGCAAGGTATTGTATCACCACTCCTGTATCGGCATACGGGAAGAATCGCAAGATTCCAGCCAATACACAGCCCGAGTCAATGGGGTTAGGAGAATGGTCTGTGTTTGAAAAGGTTGTCCCCAAGCATGACCAAGTTTGATAGCACCACTTTAGGAAATTGAAAATGTGAAAAATAGTTTTGCATGAATATAAAAAATGATTCTAAATAGAACAAATGGAGCTTATATTTCTGTTTCCCGCTCAGATCTTCTTCTAAATCCTTACCGACAGATAAGCTCAATGGAGCTGCCCCAGGTCCTCCACCCAGTTGGGCACCCCTGGATCACCTCACCAACTTAACTGGCCTCATGCCGGGGAGCTACTGTCCAACCCCGAGGAGAATCCTTTTGCTTGCTTGTATCCCTTATCTTGTTTTCACTGACACTCAGCCGTCCATCATGGTTGGACTTCATGACATCAGTACTTTTGTTCCCTTCCGTTTAAGACTTTGTGTGTTGAACCAGCGAAACACTGAACTCTCCACAACCTTTAAATCCACACAACCAAAAAGCACCGGCCAAACACTTGACAGCATTCCTTAGAAAACCATAAGCTCCTTTATTGTAAACGGAAAACTGGTAATCAGGTTTCACAACTCAACAAAGAAGAAGTTTAAAATGAAACCTTTTCATAGCTTAATCCCGAGCCACAATACTGAGATTGTACAATGAGTGCGGGAGTCAAATGATTTCTTCTATCAGCAAATTTGGATCTGGCTTCTAATGATCGCTTCAATTGATGACGTCCCTGGACCCAGTATTGGATTATACACGTCATCTCAGTCGAGCGATTCCACTTTAAAAAAAATGATTATTTTAGACAGTTTAAACTACATATCTCATAGAAGACTTCAGTCGACAACAAAGAAGAAAAACTGAAACACTCGCATGAACAGAAAACAAATGCAAATGTAATATACTGCTGAGAACAATAACAACAGACATGAGGATTGCAGTACAAATTACAGAATAAAAGAGGGATGAACACAAAAAGGCACAGCAAATCTTGAAAAAATGTAATTATGCATTGGAATATGTCCAAGATAGAATGTAAAACTGCCAAAGTGTACATGAAACTAACACCCTGTGCATGGTGATACCCTGTGTGTGTTTAAGCTTATACATCCAACTGAGGGGAAATTGGGGCATTTATATCTTTGTGGGTCTCTTTCATCTGACCCCTCAAGCCTCAATTTGAGGAGGACGACTTCACAACGTCATTACAATTAAGTTTAGTTTAGTTCAGAGTCCTGGTTCAGGTTATCCATTTTGGATGGTTAAGTTGAGGGGGAGAGGCCGAGGAAGGCAATATATCAAAAATATAACTGTGTGTGTGTGTGTGTGTGTTTGTGAGTCAGATTCTCCGCTGGATATTCTGGATATGCAAATGTCCAACTCCTGGGGCACCGCAGCATCTAGCCACACTGCTCCCCCATTGCTCACAGCACTGAGGTGATTGACAGCCAGACCACTCTCCAGCCCAGAACTAGCCCACCAGCAAGGTCCACATACCTGAACGCACGCGGCTGTGGGATCAGATAAGACAGGAGAAGCTGATCTCTTCACACTGCAGCTCATTAAAATGCAGCGCCCAATCCCTCTGTGTCTCTATGCTGGATATTAGTCAGCTAACGCAACACACACACACACAAGTTCATGAGGATGACGTACCTGTCACAGGAGAAATAAATACATCTAAGATGGTAGGCTTTGATGGAATGAAGACGTATTGTTTCAATGAAAACTGCCTTCTATGAACGTTCTTCAGGTAAGTAATAAGAGCAGGGGAAGAAAACTGCAGGGTTCTCCCCAGTGTGTTAGGAGCATCGGCGCCCCCTACGCTGGGATCACTCGTGACGTCAGTGCCCTCACTGTCAGTCAAGCAGGACTGGCTTTTCCAGGAAGACCTCAAAACGGCCTCGAGGAGGTCAGTGAAGGATGTGCAATGTGCTCCCTATGTTGGGGAAAAGTCCTGGGGAGAACCTCAAACTGATGACAAAATAAGTTGGGTACAATAGGGTATGAGGTATAAGGGTATAATAATGGCCATATAAACTTTATATTTATTAATTTATTTTAATATTTATTTCCATTTCAAACTTGTTTCTCCTGTTATCCGTTGGACTTGTATAGCTTATTTACAATAATAATAATTCTTTGAAATAGAATTTATTGAGGGGACAAAAATATTTTCAGCTAAAACCATTTTTAATACTGCATCAACAACAGCCTAACAATGTAAACTAGGGGTGAGGATCTTTTACTATCTTATGATTCAGTTTGGATTTTTGGGGCCATGGTTTGATTTAAAATCTATTTATAAATTTGTTTTTTCATAATGATTTCTGATCTGATTTCTGATCATGATCTACTGTCATGTACTTTGCAAGACAAAATGACAAGTAGATACATTTAAATTTCTTCTTCACGTTGCTTAGATGGAATTGTTGCAACTTAAAACCAAAATTACATACTGCTTGAGTAAAAAATAAAATTGCCTCTTAATTTTAAAAAGTATAGTTCAGTCAATTCTGAATCGTAGCAAATGAGAATCACGTTCTTCTGCGAGTCGGCAGCCTTGATGTAAACCCCTTCAAAAGTAAGTGCTGCAGATGTTGACTTCATGTAACATAATATTTAACTCGGTGTGTCTATTTTTCACTGCAAAACCTGTCTGTGAAAATGGGCATTTGGCTCAGTGTGGTACATGTACAGTGTGTCAGAAGGGCTTGAAAACATCTGCGGAAGATTGTCTCCTTTGAACACTCCAATCATGTTGTGAATGTTTGCACTAATAAGCAGCGACACTAAATGGTGGCCAACACTAGCGCTCCCCACTCCATGTAAACAGATGGTCCAGCTCGCCACTTCGCCATGGTTACCTCTTTCTCAAAAGTCTGTGAAGCGATATCACAACCCTCCGTGTACTATTCCCTAAACACAGCAGTTTGGCTTGTGTACTGTACATCTTGCTTGACCTTCTGCTCAGAATGTGCAACACGTTTTGGCCCCTGCCTGCGAGTTTGACATCCCTGGACTAACATGTAGCACTACTGGATATTGGATGGACTCACATTGTAATCACTGCAAACTGATGAAAAACAAACGCGAATTCTAAAAGTACCTGTGGCAAAAACCATAGAAGCTAGAAACACATAAAAAAGTCCAGATAAAAGAACAATGCACCGACTCGACGATTCTGTTCCCCAAAATACCAATGTCACTCTTTAAATTAAACATGGTTCTCCTCATAAAGATGTGACTGTAAAATTGTAAAAGCTCATTCTTGTCAGGCAGGATAAGTTCCCACATACATGATTCCTTTTTCTGGTGGCTATGAGGTGAATCTGAAGCCAGTGTTACAGTTACATAAGTCACACGTTGTTCTTTCAAGTGCTTCACCCTGACATCTTTTTTAAAACTGAACACCCAAATTGCACCTCAGTAAGCCTCAAGCTCTCCCTCAACTATGAGCCAACCAGTTGACACTCGCTCAACTGTGCAGGACGAGTCAACCGACTCAGCTCGGAGGGTTGTCATAATCGAATGTTCAACTCCTGATGAGTAATCGTGGGAGGCTGTAATGAAGTACACGTCTACCCCCTCTGCTTCCAGCTCGTTCAATAACACAGCTGTAATTTCAATCTGACGCTAAATACGGCGGTCACACGGGAGACCACTGATGCAAGCGGCAACACGCACATGAATAAATGTCACAGACCCACTGAGGTCAAGCTTAAGAAATTGCCACAGATTGAATCTGGTTTTCAATATGATTTTGGCCTCCGTGTAATGCGACGCGCTTGAGGCCGAGGAAGCCGACAACACTAGATCGGTTCAGGCGGAATCTGGGACACAGCGTGAAAATGTAATTTCAAATTTCACGGACATTAAGGGCACATCAGAAAGGAAATTTAAAATTCATGTTAATACGCAGGCTTATTGTTAGATATGACACAGCCTTCATTATAAAAGTTCTTTTTGTTTGCACCAAAAGTCGTCTTGAAATAGCCAGTAGTTACCCTCACATCAAGTTCACCAAGAATGGGGCAATATTGGAGTGAGTTCTGGAGACAGCTCCATCCGCCTCTTGTCTCATGTACAGCATCTCAACAGCATGCAACAGTGAAAGAAGTGGAGCGAGTTATTGGGCCTACAGGTTGAACTCGGAGGTGCTCTGCACTACTGATCCGGTCTGTGACCCGACAACATCCAGAAGTTTCAGTCCAGGGATGGATCAATCATGAGCCAAGTATTATCAAGCACACTTGTTGAAATTACAGCTTCAGAAGATCTACAGTAGGTCTCGCGTCACACATGTTCCCCTGACATACGACACCACAGGATCCATTCAACCGAGCTGAAATAACATGCCAGCACCCCTGCTGTTTCCAGAAGCTCCCAGTCAAAGCCCAAGCACGAGGCGGAAAATACTTCAAAGAGACTTGGAGTGGCATCAGATGGGGCACGATTCCAGCGTGAAAAAAATATGATGATGACCGGCGTTTTCCTTCGACGTGAAGAAAAGCTGAGGGTCAGATTGTGGCAGGAGGATACACTGGAAAACAGATCCACTGCATCACATCTGAATAACACTTGAGGACATTAAAGTACCGCTGTGTTTCATGGGTCACGTGCTGCCCTTGAAGATGTCAGTGGAAGCACCCCCGCAGAGATCCACGAGGCAGAAGAGTCTACCATGGACTTTATTTATTCTGGGTCTGATGATCATGTGAGACAGGGCCAGCGATCAGGTTCAACCAAAGGTTTAATATTCAGATGCAAAACTTCAAAGGCGCCTATGGGACGAAGTGGAAATATGGTCCATCCATGGAGACAGTGGTAGACAGAAGAGCACTTCTTTCAGCAGCTACCATCATACTGGCTCTCAGTCGATCGCATCAATTAACAGACACTCCTCTTGTCATCATTAAAATAAATCAGTAAAATGACAGAGAGGTGCAGCCACGGAGAGACTGCTGGAGCAGGACCACTGTTGATGAATGATGAATGAGGGGGTCAGTTGAATGTGGCCGACCAGCAGAGCGGCCTCAGGAGCATAAGAGTTTGCTACCAGGCACTTGAACTCCTCATTAAGAGATCCATGGAAAACGACATTTAAAAACAGACTCCAATATACTTTCATTTGCAGTCTTACAAACAGGCACTTTGATCATAAGATGATTCAACAACTCATGTGAGGCTTGGTTTGCCATAACTTCCAACATGCTTCCTGAATGAACTCTATTCTCAGCAAGGACGGAGCTCTGGTTGCAGGGACAGAGAGAAACACATCTTCCAAGCCACAGTCATTTCCACTGCTAAGTTCTCAATCATACTGCTGTCACAAGCAAAACAAATGCAACAAAATATCTGCCACCTCTCATAAAGGCAGCACCTCTACCTCTAATAAAGGTGAATCTTGAATAAAGTGCACATATCGCAGGCCAACATTTGGATCCTCCTTCCTTTCCACCCTGTTGTTTGGTGTCATGCATAATAGATGCACTGCTGACATTTAACACTCCTCTATTCAGAGGCCAAAGCGATCCACCGTCACCTGCAGCGGCATCTTTTCAAGAGGCGCGAAGACAAACTGTCAAAAATACCAAACATAATTACCAGAAACGTACACCTTAGGCTGTTTTTTTATTGAACTTCTGAGATGCTGCTGCTGTGGTGAAAATATAGAGAGACAGTTTGTGGGTGAAAACAGGAAACAGAACATGCAATGTATATTTATTTTACTTGTTTTTCCACAACTTTACATCTCAGTTCATGTCAGTATGATTGAGAAAACCTGTTTATACTTTGACTTGGTTGTCTAGGAAAAATTGTTGTGTTTTTAATGGTGTGGCTGCACTATAGACACAAACATAAACAAATGATGTTTCTTTTGTTGACTGTTTCCAAAACAACGCTAACTAAATAAGTTCTTGGCAATTATAACATGTCAAGTCTCAACATTGTCTATAGAATTAAGTCAACAAATGCGTTCAAAACTTAACAAAAAATACACCATCTACTTAATATAGTCCAGCCCATACAGCACACAGTACAACGCACAGGACTATCCACAAACTTTGTTTTATGACTGTAATCTGCAGGGTAAAGAACTGAACTCAAGATCTGAACGCACTGAACCATAACTGTTTCGTCCAGTGTCACTCCAGTTCTTCTACAAAGTGCAGGTTTGCAGTTATTTGCGCCTCCATTGTTGTAAACCGCAACATGTCAACTCATCCTGTCCATTCAGTCAGTGCTCAACATGCAAAGTTTTCGTTTCGTCGATAATCAGACCAGCACCCAGTGGTAAATATAGACATATAAAAAAGAAACTCCAACTCCATCGTGGTAAATTTTACATTTGCAAGATGCATGGCTTTCCTGAAGACATTTAAAAAACGCTTATTTTGGTAAGCCTCTCTTTATTTTAGCACTGTATGTTATACTACAGTAAGGTTTCGTTCAGTAAGACGTCAACAATCAGACCAGCACCCAGTGGCATATGACATATAAAAAAGAAAATACATAAGACATTCTGCACCAACTCCATCGTGGTAAATTTAACATTTGCAAGATGTATGGCTTTCCTGAAGACATCATAAAAATGGCTATTTTGGCTCGTCATAAGTAGTAAGCTTTGCACACAGGCCCTATGATAATATAAACAAATATATATGATGATAATCGACAAAAGAGATATATTCATACACCAAACAAATCTGCAAAATAACTGTGCAAAAACATTAGAACAAAACTTTTAAAACACAAGTTGTGAAATTTGCTCACTGAAAAACATTTTTAAAAACAGTGCCAAAATATGTGCTCGTTTTTTCGTTCCTACGCAGATCAGCACGACAGGAAAATGATAAATATGTTGGCTATAAACTGTTACTCCAGAAAAGAAAGGGGCGTGGCTACACTTCAGCGGTCGTTTAAATGGAGTAATGTCATGTATTATGTGTTATTTAGAGCAAAAGATTTGCTAAATTCAGGCTTTGCAGCCAACTGGTAAACTGGTGAAAACAGGTCGCGATAACTTGTAGCAAACACATGACATCCGCATGTTCAGATAAACGCTAAAACGAACGTCTCCAGATCGTGTTTCTCAACATCGCGTCGACTTCATGTCACGCGGAGCGAGATGAACCGCCACATTCAACATCATCCAGAAGACAACACGGAGGACGTGGAGCACCGGAGAAACACGCGCGCCTACCTCGTCTGTCGGTGCCACAGCGTCGCTCTGACAGAAGTTAACACGAGTCACACACTCGCGTGTCCGTGACAGGCGCGTTTCTGAGTCGCAGCGCGGCGTGGTTGGATCACAACGGCGCCTCAAAACAAAGCTGGTCCGCGACGACGCGGTTCCCAAACTAAACGCTCCCCAGGGACACGTGACCGCGGCACCGGGAGCGGGAATAGCTCAGCGTTCCCTCCCGGCAGCGGCGGATCAGTTACTGGCTGGTGCTGGAGTCCAAGACGCCCGAGCTGCGCGCGCCCTCCACCCCCGTCTGCACCCACCGTCACATCCCCCTTTTAAGATGCCCTACTGTTTTGGAAATGTCTTTTTGGAAACTCATTGTTTGTTTGGAGCTTCTGAAACTTATAGATTAATGGTATATATATATATATATATATATATATATATATATATATATATATATATATATATATATATATATATATATATATATAGTGTCAAAATAACACTGATGTGTTTTATATCCAAATAAATACTTTTTCCCCCCAATGTTCATTCATTGTCGTACACAGCATCCAGAATTTCTTATCCTTTATTAAATGTATTTACACATTTACGCATTTTAAAAGCCTTCCATGAATAACAGAAAGCAGTACTCTCGATGCATACAGTCCAGCTGTCTTCTGTTCGTCATGCCAAACCCTACTTGGACAACAGGCGTGAGCCCATTCTCAGTTGTCTTGAGTGATGCACTGACACGTTCATCATAGAGACTCAACCTGAATGTACATCTTTGCCTTGTACTGTACTGAGTGTTTAATAGATACATTGCACTCCCTCTATAGCCACAAAGGAGTTGTCAGCAAGCCAAATGCCAGTGCTGCCTACACTATTCTAAATCCCCTCCTTTATTCTGCCAGATGCTTTTAACGTCTCACCACTGAATCCTCCCCGTGCTCCTGTCCCTTTTGCTCCATGCTCAGGAGCTTGTTCACCTTCAACATACAGCTCCAATACACCACATGTATTGCTTCTTTAAACCGAGGAGGTTGCATTTTTAACACGTGGCATGGCTTGTGTAGTACATTTCTATCTCATATGATTGACTGCACCAGGCAGAGGAATCTGAAGACCTTTCAGTTTTTCCTCCGCAGTTCCCCATGGTCATATTTTGAGGGTTGGTGAATGGAAAACAAGAAGGGCTCTGCCATCAGCAACATGCTGCGCATATGTAGGCGTGGGGAAAGTCACATCATTACAGCTGTCTGCCAGCTCACAATGGAAACTGGCTCTCTCCGAACGGACCCATTTCTGAGCTAACGTGTGATGGACGACCAGGGAGACCTCAATCAAAAGCTCAGAAAGCGGCTTCTCAAATAGTCAGTCAGAACATGCAGATGTTCTGTGCTGTTTACAAGAAAGTTCTGAGGCTCGCTTTTGCACATAAGCTGACAACATTCACTCACAGCTGCAAGCCTGGAGATTTTCCAAAAGAAGAATTGAGGTTACTTCTGTCACCTTTATTCTGGGTTTTAGATGAGAATAAACTGCAATAGATGGGTCATGATCCACAGAGGCACATGAAGCAGAAGGATGACGTGGGTCGTGCGCTACGCCCCGGACAGATGCTGAATACCAGCAGGACCCAAGTTCAAGTCGGCGTCTTCATTAGTTCCTCCGTGACAAGATGCCTATTCAGTTTAGAGAACAGGCACAACTTAATTCTGGAGAGGATAGCGATAGAGGCTCTTTGTCTGTTGAGCCGCTCTGGCGCTGCTCTTCTGCCTGCGCTGGCTGCAGATCACAGTTTCCATCACACACTGGCTGATCGTGTCATCTTGTGCCAGCACCACAATGTAGTAGACAGCGTTTGGAATCCAGAACTTTTATCATGCAATCTAGTCTCACAAGCTCCAAAAACATTATAAGAATGGTGACACCGTGTCGGAGACAAAGCGCGTGAGTTTGTTTTGAGAAGTGGGTTTTCACAAGTGATTATAATGGGTTTGACTTGAGTTGTATCTGTGACACAGGTTTATTACATGTCTGAAGTGAAATACAGCTATTTATTTTACTTTGACAAACATTCATCTTGTGTATCGCGCTTTAGTGAGACATCCTCTTTGTCCACTTCAGGCCACCCTCTATCACACTACTTGCAGTAGCTGCTGGAGCTTGAAATAAACAAGGCGCTTCTATGGTTCTTTTATATTCCTTTGCCCTACGTTGGGTACAGTGATGCGTTCAGGAATGTCGGAATTTTCTAAACAACCGAAAATAACTGAGAAGGATGAAAATAATATGCATAAATATTTTAAATAAAGGCAGTAGTGGAAAACTGACTTCTTTTTCAAATTCTAAAAGATTCTCACCAGCCTTGGATGCTGAATCATTATTCGCCCAACAAAAACAAGCACCATTTGACGCTTTTGTTGCGGAACAAGCAGATTATTCCCCAAAGGCAAAAAGAAATACTACAGCCACTGAAAACTGAAGCATGAAACTCCACTAAAGTTACTGATTTCTACTGAAGCAGGGGAAGAGAAAAGACACTTGAGTGCATTTTTAAATGACAGTAGAAACTAAACTAAAGAAAGGGCAAGACTGCAGCGCCTGTCATGGCTTGGAAAAGTGGACAAATGACCACAGCCTTAGTTTTAGCATATTTAGCGCTATTGATCCTCAACCCGATTGAGTTTCAACCGCAGGTGAACTGATCCAGTTGGTGGTGGAGGTCATTGAACCGCTGCTTCATCAACATCACTTCCTCTATTCAACTCAGAAAAAACCATCATTTCACATCAGTGGAAAAATCCCAAAACACTTATTATCAACAAATCAATCTTTTTTTTCTTCACATATTATAATATTTTTCCGTTCACAGTTTAATGGTATAAGAATATTTGCCACAAGAAGCCACATTTTGCAATTGGAATGAATTTGATATATTACTGACTCAAATGATGGACCCACTTAAACAGTTTGACAATGGCACAATAAATCAGGATGGTGGCTATATTCAAGTTTTTCTATCACCTTATTCAAACTAAAGCTCTTTTAATGTCTTGAAAATGTTTGTTTAAGAATTTCAATTTTGTAAGAATTTCAAGTCCATTCAGAGTAGTGGAAACCCTGATCATTGTGGAGTGAAAAACCTCCCTGAACCAAAGCAAACAGATGCTTTTGTTTGCTTTTGTTCAGGGATGATTCCTCCATGTTTGTTGTTGTTGTTCTCATCCTAGCTGCCACGTGTCTTGTGCATCAGTGGGATCAGTGGAGCAGGAACTCCTGCACTGACAAAGGTTCCCTGTTGTCTGGAGAGCACACTGTTCAATTAAATTAAATTAAATTAAATTAAATTAAATTAAATTAAATTAAATTAAATTATTTTTTGTTGTTATTAATTAATCATAATTAACTCATTAAAGTCCCACCACTAGTTTCAACAATATTGTTCTGTGTAATCCAGGTCACTTAGCACACTCAGCTTGTCATAAAGTAAATGAATGTGAATGTGTAATTCATCAACAATGTAATCCTTGTGGTTTAGTACAGCAAAGATAAACCATAAACTCACCCAAAATATTGAGCTTCCTTCCGACAGCTGCCAAACGTAAACAATAGTCTTGATTTGTTTGATCACAGAAGTGTGCGGTGTTCGCCCGACAGCAACAGAAGTGGGATACTTTGTAAGCTCCATATTTTCAGGAAAACGGATCCTCAATTACTCCGAGTTTAGCTGGGAACATATTGTTAATGAGCACGGGGCTCATAAATACTTAATTGGAGCATAATTGGAGATAAGTGCAGCAGCAGTCTGGAAATATGCTCAGCACAGACGGCTTGTACTGCGATCTTGCAAGGTGACCCAGTTTTGGGATGTTTTCAGTGCAGATGAAACTCAAATTAACCAAAAAACAGAGAGCCAAACTTTGCTTTTGACTTCCTTGTGAGCGCATTTCGAGCCGCCAAACAAGGGCTGGAGGCCAGAATCAAAAGCTCCATGTTCAATCACGGCCACTAAATAAAGCAATTCCTGCATTATGGAAATACCTCCGCTAAGCCTCGACGGCTTGTGTTCTTCAAGGAGTTTTGTTAAACAGCTCTGGGTTTGTTTGTTTGCTTGCTGTCTGTCTGCATCTGCAGCTTTGCAAAGTTCCTGCTGACTCTCAGACGATTGTACCGTCAGCTAAACACAATCCTGCTGCGACGGCAGCTCATAAATGCCTGAGCAGAGGAAGATATTTGGACAGTTGGGATCGTATTTGCTTTTTTGTCTGTTCTGATACCTCAGCTGTGCAAGTCTGAAGATCAGCCAACGTGACGCGGGGCGGCGACTTTGACTGTTGCTGACCATTTACAGAGGATATGTATCATCTTTAAACAACCTTTCACACATCAATAAAACACTGGTGTCCGGCCCTGTGCAACGTGGGCACACGCTTGTGTGATGTGACTTGGCGAGTGGAAGGGTGAATGCTTCAGGAGAATGTGAGCTTTCAAGTCGCTTTTGCCACAATTTGTGATGATCCGACATGTTCATAATCAGCAAGGGGCAGCAGAGACTCTGATTTTGGCCCTGCATTTTTAAAGCTCTGGAGTACAGTTTGTGGTAGCACCTCTACCCTCACTCACGGAGGGTGGTTCTCTGCAGGAGTGCAGTGTTTCTGCAGTGTTTCTCAACCTTTTTCAAATCCCAAGGCACAGCACCACAGTGCACTGGTGCTCATATTGCTGTAGAAAATCCCTATTCATTTGTGAGAAACTGTAGCTACTGACACTGGCTTGTTATTTTGCCAGGCTATTTACAGAAACAAACAGCAGAAAATGTATTTGTTTCAAATGTGTCCAGAAAGGGGTGGGCTGTATGGCAAACTATATCAAAATGTACTGATGTATTTACTTGCTTTAAAAACTTTCCCACTTCTCTTTTGCATGGTTTTATTGTAGTTATCAGACAAATCCTTAGCATTCTTTGCCTGAACCTGCTTCGTAAAAACAATGATTCTTTCTCTCTTCACATTTTGGAGCACATTTATTTTGTTGTGCATTGTTTTTCACCAACTTTTAAACCACAAAGCAAACTTTGACAGTCCATGAGCATCAATAAAGTGTGACGTCACTTTAGCCGTTAGCTCTGTTAGCTCTGCAGAATCTCAGGGAATCCACGTGATCTCCTCACGTTGGTTGCTCCTCAACACGTTGTAATTCTCATGATTTAATGTCATCATATCGTCCACCTCTATCTCTGGACGAATGAGGTGAAATTGGATCATTTTCCTGCGCCGCACCTGACAGTCTCTCATGGCACGCTAATGTTCCGTGGCGAACAATGACGGCTTACGACTATCACCCATCCTCTGAATCCTTCCTGTTGACGTCTCGAAATGCTGTTTGGTGAGCAACATTTGACTCATATGAAGTGCCAGTTTGTCAACATGCTACTCAGAGCGTTGACTTCTGTGTCAACAGTGGACTCTATAGTCCACATAACGAAGGTCTGTATGTGACGTATCTCGCAAAAAACTGAAAAACAGATGCAGCTGGAACAGGATTTGATGAAGGGTGTTCTTGAAAAAAGCACTCCTGATGTCATGTACAGGCTGCGGCTGTCTTCCAGTCAGTTTTCATCACCCTGAGCTTGTTGCTTTGGTGGACAATGTTCTCACCAAGTCAGCCTCTCCGTCGCCATTACCGTATGGTACTCTGCTGCAATGGTTACCCGCTGGAAAGCTTGTAACTGATGCTCTTCTCCTCCTTCCCAAAGCCGTTAGCCGACATTTCAGGCACTTTTTACGGGCGGAAAGCTTCAATACATCAGGATCAAAAGCCTTCTGAGGTCCACGGTCAGATGGTAATGTGGCGTGACATGTTAATCTATTCTGAATCTTAAGAGGGGCTGTGAGGGCCTGACAGTGCCACGAGTCATCAAGTGGATGCTGTCCCGAAAAACCATCCTCCCGCCATCATAGAGGGGCGAAACGTAACCTTTCCGGCTTGACGGTGGTCACACGTCTGCCCTTCATCTGACTAAGGGTTATTTTGGGTTCTGTCTACGGGCTTGGCAGTGGCCCGCAAGGTGGTGTCACCCGCCTGAAATTGGATTGGGAGGGATTTAATAGGTTTAAAGGCTTTGGTCCTCTGTGTAATGAAACAAGATAGAGGTGAAAATACCCCAAAGTTGTGACTGACAGATGGAAAAATGGACCCAGTGAAGTCGGGCCGAGAGCATTCTGATTATTCTCACGTGCAACTGGTTCTTCTGAAGGAGGAGAGAAGCCTTTCATTTGAATGTTGATGATGAGCATGAGGGCATGGGGTTCTTTATGTGACTTATAGGAGGCATCAGTCCATATCTGTGTCAAGGGAAGAATTGATCAGTGTGTTTGATGAAAATAGTCATGTAATATATATGTATATTGATTAACAAATGTGTACAGTATCAAGTGTACACAACGTTTTCTTTTGATCTAACTTGCAAGCTTATTTTGGCACCACTCTAATGGGAAATGTAAAAAATATAATGAAATATGTTTATGTCATAGAAACCCAAAAATGGCCCTACAGTCAGTGGCCAACATTTAACAGCAAAAGAAAAATCAATGAATAAACCCACATCATCATTTGGCACACAGCGCTGGGAATGAACGTCCGAAGAGTTTCAGAATCTTCCCAGTCATCCACTCTTAAGCCCGAAGGTCATGACCAGTCGTCATGGTTTCCAAGCTGTCTGCCAAACTGTCAGCGCTGCAGAAGTGGCCACATGACTGAGCATATCCTCGTTCTTTTCAGCCGGCCCTGGGAAAGAAGCCGCTCAGAGGAAGAGTGACAACAATGAGGCGAGGAAGGAAAGAAGAGATGCGTGCTGGACTTTACCATCACACTGTTTACAGAAAGACATAAGGACTTTAAGTACAACGGCGGTGAAATGTCAGTAGTTGTTTGCTATCACAACCATTAGCGGCCCTGCAGCTTGAGAAACCTCACACTGTGTGTTTGGAGCAACTTCAAAGTAGAACGCCGCGAATGGTTTATCAGTCACGCTGTTTGACCCCGCAGCAATTCACTTCCCTGCGAGCCGATATCCCTTACATGAGCTGCTCGGGCCCCCACGCACTCGCAACTGTACCATCCCTCCACCATTTCATCAATTTGTTTTCTTTTTGACCAAATCTAAATATTTAGATTTTCTGTTTGTGTCTGTGTTAGCAGCATATTAGCCATAATATTTATAGTCTTGTTAATCTATACTTTACCCTGGAAGGTCACCAAATATTCACACCTAAACATCACTGATAATAAACCACGAATAAGCAAGTAAAACTATGTTCCTCAAGTGTTACCAACAGAATATACAGATTTTAAGGTTGTTCTAAAATATACATTGGTCATGTCAAACTGCAGCCTCTCAGGCTACATCCCACTTGGGGGTTTGGAATTCATTGTCAATGATAAGAGGCCCTCACTCCACTCAAAGGGGCCATGACGCTACAGTTTAAGCTCTTGTTAAATGTCACAAATAGCATTGTAAAATGTTGAAGAAAACTCCAACGTTCAATTCTTTTAGGAAATGCCATGCATTTACTCCTATTGTTTCTGGACTCTGCTTTTTGTTATCTGTGATAAACAGCAGTTTTCTTCAGCACGCATCTGTGTCGTGTAGCTTTGCGTTGATAGAACACTTGAATCAATGTGTTGATTTAAAAAAAGCGCTTTATTCAAAAAGAAAATTGTATTTCTCACAGTAAAGAGGGAGTGACAAACTGAGAATGTATTGGACAGGTTCTTTTCAAAAAATCAACTACGAGTCTGGTCATTAGAACAGGAACAGAATTTATAAATGTGTTTATATCCACGAACATCGATGCTTTCAAGTGAGATCCAGCAACCGTTTATCCATATCATCCCACATTCAATCCTCCAAAATGTTGGTACGCTGTCACTTTTCTGGCTGATCTGTAAGCTGCGACAGCAAAAAAAGAAAAAAAAAAAAAAAAAAAAACGAATTCAAAAACATAAACTTATACAGAAACATGCTTAACAGATTAATCATATGGACTATCTTTTGGAAAAATACGAAGAACTATGAAGAATTATCAGAGCAATAACAGGCACTACATGCTTATAACCATTTATTTATGTTCAGGTCTGTCTTCAGTGGTGGTACAATGGTCTCACAAACACCAGTATCACACGTTACACACAGTTGATGACTTACATGGGTTTTCTGTGTCACACACTCCCTGAAAACATCCACCCAAATGGCATCACAGTTGGAGTTCTCATACAGTTGCCTTGACCTACAATCTGTGGAGCTTTGAAACTGAGTCTGAGTCGGCCCCTCGGACCCCTCTGACTATGTTTCTAAAGTTAGCTCTCTTGAAGTTGGCCCACACAGAGACAGAGAGGTGACGGTCTTTTCACACTTCCAGGGCTGGAGACGGCCATTCGTGACTGAATATATGGGTCGGCTCACAACCTGTTTAACTAAACATGAATGTCATAGTTGACTGTGAGCATCATTCATATGAAGGTGTGCTTTGGATTCCACTAGAGCAGGTATTTGTGTGTGACATTAACACACAGTAAAACAGGCATTTAAAAAAAAATTTTTTTTTTTTTTAAACATAATGGCATTTCCCTCAAATAAATCAATCAAACAGGACATTCATTGCTGAGTCCAAACTGACTTGGTCAAAACTTAAGGTGAAGATATCTGGGATTGTGATTTGACTCAAGTACATTGAAAAAGTGACTGTGGATAGTTGAAACATACAATTTTTGACTACAACAATTAAAAAAAAATCAAATTTTGACTGGTTAAGTTTAAGATAAAACGTCTTCAACTCTGACTTTGATGGTTAATGAGTGAGGTCTATTATCCTCTTCGCAATATGCATCTTTAGTATTTAAGGAAGTGGATTAAAACACACAAAGTCCATCTGTGTCACTGAATACGTTTCTGATGCTCTGGTTTTAGTTGCAGAAGCGGTTGGTGACCTATTTTAGGATGCGTGAAACTCAGGTTACAGACATCAGAATAGTCAAAATAGAATAATTTAAGATCTAAATCAAGGGTCAGGTCGTTGTCTGAAGTTGTTGTGTCTGCATTGTGAGTTGTGAAGCAGGAAGTGTGAGGAAATTCAGTGTTCTGAGGGAGGAAGAGGTTTCTGAGGGAGAGGGGGATTAAAACCACGCAGCAGCTTCACGTGGGCTTCACAGCATCTGACTCAAGTGAAGACAGTCGGAGATGAGATGCTAAATTATTCACTTATTTGGATTCCGCACCCATATTGATCCCATGTTTCCTAAAGTAATGACCCTGTCTTGAAACAATAGCGACCTGTCCAGCAGAATAAATGCATTCAATTGCACTTAGTGGCTTGATGCATAAATAGGGCTGCTTTGTATTCAATCACGTTTTATGTAAATCCCAATCCTCATGCTGATTTATGTGCTTTAATGCATCCGAATGAAAGCCCATTGACTTCTGGGTATAAGTATACCATCGCACACCAGTGACCCAGTTCGACCTCTGCCGTGCCCTTCATCGCCACTGGACGCGTCTGTGCCACTGACCACATGAGCTATAAAAAGACATCTAATCTGAGTGGTGGACTTGATGTGTCACATCCTGTTTGAGTGGCCGGGCAGCACAACAATGACTGCTCAAACAAACAAACATGCTTTCAATTGCCGTGCCATTCACTTACCAACCTTTCTGGGCCGGCGAGTCACTTCATGTGCGGCCTGTTTACACTTCTATTTTCGCCCTTGCCACCATTATCACCTGTATAGAAGAAGACAGTTGTGAACAAACATGTCCTCGATGCTTGTTATTCACGGCGAGCTGCGTCGCTCTTAGAAGGCGAACTTCCAAAGAAACACATTACTGATCCAAGGATTGTGAACAATGACAGCTTTCTTTTAATCTCATGCTGCTCTCGCCGCAGTCAGTGAGCAAGTGTTCTTGCCAGTATCAGTTTAAGTAAAACGAGAAAAACAAGGAAGGTGCTTTTTTTTACGGGGAATTGGATTTTGAAAGAACGTAGAAAAGTTCACATATTTTCTTTTGTCCTTTGATGGCTTGAGTGCTGGAGTCATTCCCAGCTATGTGGGGTGAGAGGCAGGGGCTGTTTGGCTAACCATTTAACACCAATAAACCTCCGTTTTTACACAGCTGGATGAAACCACATCAAGCACCAGGTGACTGTAGAACTCCGCGCTAATGCTTCCATAGACTGAAGCTGGACTCCAAAGTACAAGTATCGTTGTAATCTCCCACAAAAGGGCCACAGTGGGTGCAGGTTTTTGTTCAAACCAAGCACAACCTGACTGACAATCAATGACATCTCATTGGTTTAACAGTGAGCCATTGGACAAAACTTGATGCCCCATCAGTTTGTGACCCCAGTTCTAAGCCATCCACGCGTCCTGCCATTCCTTCCTTCATCTCAGTGAGGTCGTGGGGGCAGCAGGCAGAAGCCAAGCCTTCCTTCGTCCCAGAATCCTCCTCACCTCTTCAGTACTGAGGTGTTCCCGGGTCCACCATGGAGCTTCCAGTGCCTGGATTACCTCCAGGAACCACCGTAACAAGATGCCTGAATCACCTGGACTGTGATATGGAGGAGCAGAGTTCTCGTTTGAGTCACTCCTGGATGACTCAGCTCTTCAGTTTATCTGTGAAAGAGACCAGATGAGAAAACTCAATTCAGTCGCGCACATCCACAATCTAGTTCTTTTGGGCGCTACCTTAAGCTCGTAGCAATGGTGAGAGAAGGTAGGTAGGTAGGTAGATCGACCTTTTGGCTCAGCTCTTTCTCTCGACCAGAGGAGGGCAGCTAAATTCCCTAAACGTTAAGGGAACAGATTATGTACAGCAACTGTTGTGAGGAGCCAACAAGCCAAAAGACAGAGGGATAGAAAAGTCTAAGCACATAACCCTTACATTTATGTCATAGAACAAGGGGTTAAAGGTAAAGATGTTTCCTGCTACTATTGTCCACTGTGCACATCTTCATCGCATTATGCTGCTGTAAATACACACTGATATTCAAATACGGCAGTAGACTGGAGACGTGGCAATGAATGGGCGAATGATATTAAACTGCAACTGGTGCAAAAAACAACAATGCTATAATTCAATTCAAATCCCTATAATAAGCTAAAAACAAGACAGACCAAATGATAATTCATATCTCTATAAAGCCTTTCTGGCCTTATCATTTTCATTATGTCCCCTTAAATATATCACTATAGTTGATTTATTATTTATTCAGTTGTACAACGTACTGAATTCATGGTGAGTGGAGTGAATGGCCAGAAAAGATTCGCAGTTATAATAGAAAAATATTATTTAAAACAGATACAAGTTTTTAGGTTTCCTGAATTCATCGCCAACCTTGTGTGCCAGTTGACGTTAGAGAAGATAATTCCATGTGTTGAGGGTTTGTGGACGCTTCCAAGTGCTTCCAAGTATGGATATGAATGTGGGAGTATAAATAACAATATATGGGAAAAAAAACATCAGCCTCTTTGTGGAACTCTGCCCTAAAGGTCATTGCTCCAACCAGCGTGTTGCTGTCTGCAGTTTGTGCTTCGATCCGTTTTGACTGGTTCAGAAATACAAATCTGGTCTCGGTGTTTGTGTCCAGCATTGGAATCTGGACATTTAAAGTGCACCCTGCGTTTTGCTACGTGCCATTACCCAGCAGCTGCATCGTTTACTTTCCCTCCATCTCAGATATTCAATACATTACTGATCGATAATGCCATTTGCTCCGTGTCACGTTGCTGCACACGGCCATGTTCGGCTGTGCACAGGGTGATATGAACGGCCCTCACGTGCAACACAAATACAAGATCCAGTCATGTGACGTGGTTGGTATGATGGAGAAAAAACAGTGGCTTAGATTTACTTTGTGAGGCAGGTTGAGAGACTTTCACAGTCTGGCAGGTAAAAAGTTGAGACCTCCATTTTCTGACAACAGTCATGACATCCCTGGCTCAACTCCTGCCTTGAATCTTCCTGGCCGTCGGCTAATACCCAACACTTTAGAGCCAGCAGTGTGTGTTCGGCTGATGAAAGATGGACTATTAAGGAAAGAAAAAAAAAAGTTTGGGATTTGCTTTTCTGCTATCCGAGCAGAACAGCTGGCACAGATGAGAGGGCAGGACATTTAATCACCGGTGGAGTTTCGGATTAAATTTCTTATCTCAGGAACCAATGAGAGGCCATATATGCTGAGGTCTTAGCCAATTGGAACCCAAGGTGCAGGACTAGGACTCACTCTGGTGGCGCTCTCCCACAGCTCTAGTGATGAAGGAGTGCGACTGCGTCCATTAGATGAATGAAAACAAAGGCAGGACCTTTTGTTGGAGCAGAGGTGTGGGTTTGCATTGGAAATCATGGAGTGACCTTGAGAGGAGACGCAGCATATACTGTATCATCGGGGAAAGATGGCGGTGCACCATCATTTTTTCATTGTGAAAAACCGCCGTGCACCTGAACTTGTGTGTGTGTGTGTGCCGAGTGGAGGCAGTGTTCAGTCGGACACCACAAAATTAAATGCGAGATCAGATCTGGAGCTGGAAAATGTCACCTCCACCTGGATAGTAGGAAACTTGGACCGGTGAAAAGGCCATGGAGAATCCTGAAACATGCATTTTAACATTCCAATATGAGCAGCAAATGAGTGGTTTGTGCGGCAGCTTGAGAGCAAGTGGGTTGCAGGTTTGATTCTGATCGGTTTCACTGATGACTAAAGTGTTAATGTGTGCGCGGCTGTCTGAGCGTATGGACCGTGGACCGGTCCAGGGTGACCCCTGACTCTGGCTCCAAGTACTTGGGATATGACCTGATATCCCATAAGCCCATGAAGGCAAAAACCTGTAAGATACACATGAATAAACGCGACAGTTCAATGTAAATGTTTTCAGTCAAAAGGATCTAAAGTAAATACACATGAACTGGTGAGACGTGTGGCTTGAAGTCATTGTTCCTTCACTGCAGTCAAATACGTATTACATACAGTATGTATTATATGACATGTCAACGGAGATAAAAAATATTGCTGGGAATGTAATTTGTGATGTTGATGAAAGAAATAATACTTTGACTTCTATTTCTCTCATCATTTCATTAATGTCTACGCCATTTTCAGGTTGATCCACAGTGCATAGCAAAGGCAACAGTGACCTCTAGTGTCCGTTAACTAGTACTATCTTAACACAAAAGATCAGTTCCATGAAACCAATTTGATTCTCATTACCAGTGACCATACAATATGTATATACCATGTGACTGTGGATAAATAATGCAGTTCATCTAAAATGTGTAAATATTGGTGCTGTTTAAAAATACTAATAAACTAAATGATTTTTGTTGCAAGTGATCATTATTTTGTCATTGTGAACACTTTTTACAGCTCGATAAAAATAATGTATCAGAATTAAACAAACAAAAACCAATAATAAAAATGATTCATATTATCTCTGCTCATGTTCTTGTGACTGGTCTCTGTGTGTTTTCAACCTCTCCTAGATTCCAATAGTGAATATTTTACTGACCTACTTTGGACAGCTTGGGGAGCGTGTTCGAAAAGGGGATTCTCAGCACATGAATAATTTAGATCTCAAGTCTGCCACATTTTTTTGACATTAATCAAGTGATATTTTTATGGGCAGTGAAATAAAATAAAATAAAATAAAATAAAATAAAATAAAATAAAATAAAATAAAATAAAATAAAATATTCAACATTGGGAACCGATGCCTTGCGAGTCAAATCTGGCTCCTTTCATGACTGCATCTGGCTCTCACATGGTGACAGAGATGATTGAATCTGTCATGGCACATCTTGTGTCATATGCAGTGCTCATGTACATGTCGAGGGCCACCACCTGAATCCGACCTTGAAAATGAGTTCCAGAATGGGAACATTTGGCATTGAGACAAGGCTCCACTGAAAACGCTGCAGGAGCCACAGAGTTTGCACATGCCAACATAGTGGTGATCCTCCTGTTGCAGTGCAGCCTTCATCTTAATGCTCAAGAAACAAGTGACAAAATTGAACTAAAGTATTGTAACAGAGTGTTGATACGCCGCTTCAGGGGGGCTCTGTTTTATCCACAACATTCTACATTCAGTTGAATAATATGGGAGGACAATGCTGCACATTTTTCACGATTAACTAACACACATACAGTATATGATATAAACCAGCACAGTAAGCCGAAGCAAGCCTTGGAGCCGAGAAAACTTGCTCGTACCTCACTGTACTGAACACTGGTATTTTATTGAAAGCGTCCTTCCAGTCAGTGGATAACAGTGACAGAGCAGGAGAGTGTTGCTGCGTTGTTAAGGCCCATGTAATAACACTCTGTTAAAATCACTCCAGCAAAAGCCATTTTGGTTTTGGTCTGAGCCTTATAAATCTTAGCTGGAATTTCTTAAGAAGATAAGAAATGCTTAATGTTGCTGACATGTTGCTGACAAAACTAGTGGTGGGAGTTAATTGCGATTAATTAATTACCAAAAAATGTGTCAAAATATTTAAGCATTTAATCATTTTAATTTCATTTAATTGAACAGTTTGCTCTCCAGACAACGGGGAACCTTTGTCAGTGCTGGAGTTCCTGCTCCACTGATCCCACTGATGCACCAGACACGTGGCAGCTAGGATGAGAACAACAACAACAAACATGGAGGAATCCTCCCTGAGCCAAAGCAAACAAAAGCATCTGTTTGCTTTGGTTCAGGGAGGTTTTTCACTCCACAATGACCAGGGTTTCCACTACTCTGAATGGACTTGAAATTCGTATAAGATTGAAATTCTTATTCAAATATGTTCAAGGCATTAAAAGAGCTTTGGTTTAAATAAGGTGATATAAAAACTTGAATATAGCCACCATGGTGATTTATTGTGCCATGGTCAAGCTGATGCAAAATAAACAATATTTTATTGTTTAACTGTATGTATGGGTCCATCATTAGTTTCACCAATGTAACAAATTCATTCAAATTTAAAATGTGGCTTCTTGTGGCAAATATTCTTATACCATTAAACTGTGATTAATTGAGATTAATTCATCACAAATGCTCTAATTAGATTACATTTTTTAATCGAATCCCACCCCTAGTAAAAACAGAAATTACATTGTTAAAAACACCATTTAAGATAACACAAACTAAAATTCTCTTAAAATAGACAGCCGTGGATGGGGACGATTTCTCTCCAGGATCTCCGTTCGATCTCGAGCACCTCGTACAGCGTGCACCAGGAGCCTGTTGGGGCGAGAGCAAATGGCCAGGCTACACAGCTGGGCTGCAGCAGGACATACACAGGTAACACACATGTCCTCTGGCTGCTTTTCGCTGATGTCGCCAAAAAAGCAAATTCAACAGCAGCCGAGTTGCTTCGTAGATAAGCAGTGGATGTTTACTGAGGGCTCTCCTCATGAATATAAGGCTTTCTCATGACCTCAGGTGCACTCCTTTCCCCGACTCCCTCTGACAAACTCAGAATCAAATTCAGAATCAGAGTCAGAAACAAATTTATTGCCATGGTCAGTGGGGAGCCCACTAACTAGGAAAGTGTTTTGGAATAAAGTGCTGACAAAAAGTAACTAAATAATAAAATAAAATAAAATAAAATAAACAAATAAATAAATAAATAAAATAAAATAACAACAAGGCTGTTCACGAATTCAACAGTCTGACGGCCAAAAGAACTGTTCTTTTGATTGAAATGGTTTTGCCGTAAATATTCTGACAGCGCTCTAATTTGAAGGTACTTAGTGATGGCCATTGTCACATCATAAATAATAAATAATAACCATAAATAAAGCAATCCAAAGGCTGCCCCCCTCTCTGACCTCCAAAAAGGAGACTTCAAGGCCTGTGAAGGAAAGAGAATCATTCTTCACAGTGGCCACTCGCAACAGACACACATCGATAGGAAGAAATCTAATAATGATCGCATCACATGGTGGGTGTATGGGTCATTGAAGGTCATCCCCCTTCTCTCTTTAGCCTCTTCACCTGACTGCAGGTGCAAAAGGAAATAAAAGATTTGCAGCCGGAGTGTTCCTCCTCTGCAGAAGACGCTCAGTGGACGAAGAAGAAGACGTGCTTGCTGACAAGGATGAGAGCTTTGCCTCCCTGCCCGTCAACACAAGGCCCTTTGCACTCACAGAGAACATTATTTCCTGGAGCAGGAAAAGTTTCGTCTGCCCTCTGCAGCAGGGGTGATTAAAAATGTACAAGGTACAGTCAGGCTTGAGATATTGTACCGCTTTATAACGCTCCACTTTCTTTACCGTTTACAAACTGCTGCTGACCCTGAAGACTCCAAGGGAGAGAAATGAATGGCCTCCTCACTCCAGCAAAGCAGATTTGCCTTCACAGTTCCCACAGCTGACACTAGAGGTCAGTCTTTGCTCACTGCCAGCGAGGAGCCCTGCAGCCTGAGGACATCATTACACACTCAATAAAGCAATAGTCAGTCATATTCTCTGCCTAATTGATCCCATTGCTGCCCAGAATGTGTTATGTGACACTTTTACTGCAACTGAAGCAGCATTATGCCTCGGAGGAAGACACAGAATTACCTTGTTGTCGTGTTCCTGCGTGACCTGCCATCTGGTGACAGCATGCGAAACGCTTGTTGGTCAGCGGGTCGAGGTCAGAGGTGTCGCAGCGCGCTCCTCCTGGAGCCATCTGTATCCCTGCAGCGATTCTACGCTCACATTCACCAGACCTTGAGCCACAGCCCATTGGAGAATGCAAACCTCGACACTTTCCCAACTTTTAACTGATGGAGAACAGATATAGACATTGATCGTGGAGGAGACTGATAAGATGTGTTTATTTTTCTAGTCAGAAATGCTGAGTCGTGAACTAGCTTGTCCTCAACTGCTATCATTGCTCTGACTGCCGAGTTCTGACATGAATACAAAGGTTAAATAGAGAGAAATACTGCTTTACGTCTGGATCTTCCAGTGTATCTGGAGCAGTTTGCCAACAAATGCCATTCAGGCATTAAAAGGGAAACAGTCGTTGTCACTCATCCAGTTCCTGGGTTCCTTTGGAAGGACATCCAGACTCAGTCGGGAAGCTAACATTTTCTTGGCGTCCGTATTCCTATTTCAAAGGTTGTGTTTTTATGCTGGCGTGCTGCTTCTCATCCTTCGGAGGCGGCTGCCTTGGTTGGGATCCCAGTTGCAGAGATCCCTTATAAGTCGAAGCACACGCTCCAGAAAACAGCTCTCACTGTAGGTTCTGCATCTTCTTTTGTATGTGGGTTACGATCTCTATTTAGAGTTCTGAGTGCTCTTTTTTTTTTTTTTTAAATGAGAGAGCGGCAATGTTTATCATTTCATTTTTTAAGTTATTTTCTATTATTTATTTTATTTTCATTGAAAGAGTTGATGAAAAGCAAATGTTTTAGGGCCAAGAGCACCATCTATTGGGGTCCAAAAATAGGGAACCGTTTCATAACAATGGGTCAAACCATCACTAGTAGAGAGCAGTGATGGGTATCATGAAACAGTATTGCACGGTTGGTGAAAGAGCGTCCTGATTTTCAGACGCCACTAGTTGGCGCTCTTGGTTTTGAAATGATGTGGGGTTTCATTTCATTAGTTGTTCAGGTCCAAACATTCTACTGCTGCAATCTGGTGGTCTCATCAACCCTTCAATACTGTGTCGTGAAACCTAATCTACCCATCACTAGTTTCATGAAACAGTGGCGCACACAGTTTGAAAATGATGAGGAATTAACTTCATTGAAACATTTGGGAAAGCCAAATATTTTACAGTCAAGTGCGCCATCTATTGGGCCCTGAAAACTAGGGCACTGTTTCATGAAACTGGGTCAACCTATGGCTACTAGCTAGCATCCAACAAATGGCTTCAGTCTGACATTAATTCTCCAGACAACAGAAAAGATGGTTACACACCTTCACCTTCCTTCACCTTCTTCTACCGCTTATCCAGGGTCAGGTCGCGGAGGCAGCATTCGGAGCAGGGAAGCCCAAACTTCCCGGTCCGCACAAACCTCCTCCAGCTCTTCCCAGGGGATCCCGAGGTGTTCCCAGGCCAGAGCGGAGACATCATCTCTCCAGCGAGTCCTGGGTCTTCCCCGGGGTCTCCTCCCGCTAGGACATGCCCGGAACACCTCCCCATCCGGGAGGATGGTTACACATTATATTGAAAATACCTTTTCCAAAGATTTGTCTAAACAATGTGACGCATTAGAATACAGACAATTCTTTCTGCAATGTCAGGTTCCCATCGGAAACCAGGTCTCCATCCATAAAGTAGCCATCTTACGCTCTACATATGAAATCATGAGACTGCCATAATAAGGAATTAAATGTGGAAGTAGAAGTAGAATATGGAAATATGAAGTGGAATACCTTAATATAAAAAAAGTATACATACACACATACATACATACTGGCAACCAACTTAAAATGGACCAGCAAAAATGTATGGAAATACAAAAATAGAAATAGAGGGTAAATGCATGGACATAAATAGATACATTAGTAACAAATACACACTTCCAAGCGCCAAGTCATGTTAAAAATGTGATGTATGGTAGAGCAAGTGTGCGAGGACCCTGTAGGATGATAAACATTCCACTGGTCTACATCCATGTTGTTTCTCAGAGCTTGTACGAGCAAGTCTCTCATTGCAAAATGAAATTCAGCAGGTGGAAATCAGAACAACTGGATTGGATTTCTCGCCCCAAACTCAAGAGTTAAGCCTTGGTGGGATGAACTTCCCTGTCAGCATGGCGGGGTGGAGCTAGGAGCACGTTTTCAGCATGCTCTAAAGGTTGACTCCCTCTCAGTTTCCCTTCCTCTAATGCCTGCATGTCTAGACTGCCTCGTACATTACCAGCTAAAACCCACCCCCTCCCACTCTGTCCCTCCCTGGTTCCCCTCCCGCCCTCTGTCTCCAGGCACGCTACCCAAGGAAAAAAAAAAAGTACAGGGAAAACAGTGATAAGCAGCCAGCGGCTTCTGGGTTTAGCTTTAAAGCGGACTCCTGCTGAATCGGTGCGAGTGAGGGTATTTGTGTGTGCGTGAGCAGGGGTGGGTGTTCACTCTTCCTTCTGTCACAGTAGCAACACAGCCTCAACCCCGAACAAAAGGCTAAACACAGCAGCGCCACAGGAGGGGAGAACTCAGGGACAGAAGCAGGCAGTGGAGCGGCGGGACCGGGCTGCTCAGGGAGCCATTCAACCTGTCGTCTTGGCCGGGACCTGAGCTCCGACAAGCCCTGCCCAGTCTACCTTTGTGAGAGCCAAGGATCACGCCCTGATACTATCAGCTGCGCCGCCGGTCACACCTCTCAGACTGAAACTGCTCCAGCGTCTCGACTGCACCTGGGCACCGCTTCTCTTCAGCCGCTCAGAGATGTCAGAGGATGACTGCCTGTCGCCCATCGGCCTGGACTGCTGCAGCTGCTGCCAGGATTTGGCCAGTGGATGTGACGACACCATGGGCTCGCCGTCGCGGGGCCTTCCGTCCAGGGGCCTGCCAGGGAGCCCCACCAGCCCCAGTGTCAACCACTTCCGGCAGCTTCGCAACCAGCTGATGTACCACAACCTGAACACCGACAAGCTCAACAACATCATGCGGCAGGACTCCCTGGACTCGGTGGTGAGGGACCCCTGCTTCCTGCTGAACGAGGGGATCTGCAACAGCAACATTGACCAGACCATGCTGTCCATCCTGCTCTTCTTCCACAGGTGTGTGCAGCAGCAGCTCTTCTTTTGCCCACTACTAACCCCCGTATGAGTTTAAAGAAAGTGAAGCAGCCTGTTAGTGCTGTCTTCCTGGATCAGCATTTTCCTGAAAAGTGCTGACACCTCATGGATTAAGACGAGGTAGATTAGACCGTCTGGCGGCAAAGACTGAAAGGGGGTTTGTGCTGGCATTTGTTATGCAAAAGAGCAAAATGAGTCCCCGGTGGTCACTTCTGTCCAGACAAATGTTGGACAGGTTATATAACCTGTACCCAGGCCAGGTGTGTCTCCCTTTACGCAACTGTTATCAGCTCGATTCACAAAAACCTCTGAAACATGTTGAGTTTTCAACTCGCGTCGACAACAATCTGTTTGACAAGTTACCCGATCATGTTTGACCTTTGAAGTTGCAGGAAGATGCAATGAGAGTCCATGCGTCCGGATGGCTTTTTTTTTTTATTGTGACAAACACTATCCAGGTTAATGTGGCTGAGTTCAGAACGAACGGATCTCTTTGGTTTCCTTGTTTGTCTTCAGTTTCTGACACAGGCATAATATTTCTGATGCCTATTGAAGAACAATAGGCCTCATTTATGAGGGTTTTGACTTCAGTCCATGGAGACATTTGAAGACTATGTCCCCTTTCTAAACTGATATCAAAACAAAAGTAAGTCCAAAAGACAGTTGAGAATCAAGTCTACTGCAGTTTAAACGTTTGGACGTGAGCTGTGTTGCTCTGACTGAAGGTACAAAGGCAAACTAAGTGGCGGTACCGTGTCGGTTTTATCCTCACAACCTTTGCTTCGCATCATTTTGAAACTGAGAGTGGACAGATTTGAAAACATTGGTGTTGCGTCTTCATGGGTGGGAGCAGACTTGCTTGCTTTTGAAGATGATGACGCCATAGTTTAGTCCAGTGGTCTTGAAGTGGGACCTTATAGGGCCATTTAAGTACATGTAGGTGTCACAGCAAACAAGCGAGAGCATTACAGCGCCACATGCAGGCTGGGCGTGTGCACTACCTCTTTATTTGGAGTCATTTTCTGCAATTTTTTTTGAGCATAGGCTAAACATCTTTTACAGCTGAGATGGAAACGACAGAATACAGTCAACTGTAAAACAGTGTTTCTACTGTTGCAGTACATTATGAGGCTCATGACCATATACTCTACAATCAGAGCGTGTGACAAACCGAGCTCAAGGGTAGAGGGTTAGAGGATTGGTTTTTGAGCCTCAAATGTGTCAAACAAGTTCTCAAGGCTGTACATGAGATATGTTTTTAAAGTTGTGATTGCGCTTTTAGCAGTGCAGCAAATTGTGGTGCGACTACTCACTAATTCATCAGTGATTCCTGCAAACTTAAATCCAAACACTGACGGTTTAATAGTTTCATGGCACAATCTGCATTATTTACAGAAACATAAATGTCACAATAAAACACATCTTCAACTTTCTCTACCGTCAACTTGATAGACGCGAAAAAGGACTGCGGTTATTTAAAACAACACGAACAAAACCCTTACATCAGAAACACTGACGCTTCCGTAAAATAAAATCCTCAGATGCTCACGCATTAAAGCTTCAAGACTGAGACGCTGAATTTTAATCTTCAAAAGAAAGATTCCACTGGCAGTTCCAAACGTTTGCAGGGTGATAATCTTGGTAAATAGATCTCAACTTCAAAACAGGACAAGGAGGAAAAAGAAATAGCTGGGACGAAGAAGTAAACAACATCTTATCTAAAAAGAATGCTTTATGTAAACACAAGATTATTGGAAAACTTTGTTGTCATGTTGGTTCAATTAGCGGGTGGTTTTATTGTGCAAGGTAAATTGAAACTGGCCTGCTCTGTGTTCCTCACAGCCAGAGTGCTTATGAACCCCTGGGTATTCATCACCTCAAAGTGTTTGCCAGGGATGCAATGTTTTGTTCTGAAGGTTAATGCCAGTTGTTTTGGGCCGCTACTCTTGGTGCCGTCGTTGCTGTTTTGACCACGTGGGCTTCTGAACTTGAGCCAGAGTCGGCTGTACAGTGCTGACTCGGAGAGCTCCTGATGATACGTCTAGTGGGAGAAGGTACAGACCTGTTATCATCTCAACCTCCTTCGTAGATGAGATAAAGAGACGTGAAGACACAAAGTGTACGTCATCCACCCTCCAACAAGAGGCCACTAATGTGATCATTCGCTCATAAAAACACTATTTGATAACTCCTGCAATCTTAATGTCGACCTTTAATTGAACTTTGCCTCGCCGATGTTTTACACGTCATGACAAGGCAGACGTACGTCACAGGTATTCATTTTGAAGCTCATAAAATGACACTTGAAAGTGATCTCAAAATCAAATTCTAACAAGATAAAATTATTGGATTTTTTTTCTGTCGAATGAATAATTCAGTGAGATTAGGTTATTATACTTAGCTAGACTAGAAATTAGATTATTCCATGGAATATTGTGTATCATTGGAATGTTATGGCAAGCAAAAATAACAACAGTATCATTAGTTGTACGTGTTATTTATTAAACTTGTATTCAGTTTTTTAACACCTATTCAGTTAAAAATAGGCTCAAAAATAGTTCCAAAATGCGCTATATCTCTCATCTCATAATATACTAATATGTGCAAGACACATCATTGTCATTGTGAATTTGACAAAGAAACAGGTTTTTCAAGGGTGACATTTCTAATAATATCACACATTCTATTTCTTATATTTCAGCCAATATCTCATCAAAATCAAACAGAATGGAAATATATATTTTTCATCCACCCATAAGCACGAGTGCATCATTTGTTTGAACACACTTTTTCGAATGGTAACTAACAGACAAGGTAACGCGTAAACATTCTTTAGTAAACAACTTTTGTTTTCCCCGTTCATTTGAGAATATGATTCCAAATGAGTTAATGTTTACTTGTTCTGGAGGGAGAGCCCTTATCTCTGCAGCAGTAAATGCCATGGGAACTAAAAGTACAGTAGCTGTAATCACCTGCGCAGATAAGACCTCCAGATCACATGACTGGAAGTTTGGGGTTTGAGGTTGAGTTTCACCAGCTACATTTAAGGAGCATGGTGTTGTCACTCAAAACAAGTGAGTTTTAAACACTTGCTACACTTTGGTGTTTTATTGTATCTGAATAATAACAGTCCTTCACCAATCTTCTCTACTATAAAATAAAATAGAATAGTGACATAAAAAGCTCCAAGAATCGGTGCAGTTCAGCTATGAGGAGCCAGTACGGTTTGTATTTTTCCGTCTGAGGCGTGTCACGAAAGGATACTAAGATTAGGAACAGACAAAACTCTCTGTTAGAAGGCCAAGATGGCCGGTGTGTCCAGCGGTGCTAGTTACAGAGGGACTGATATGGCACTGACAAAGCAAAGCTAAAGCCATCCAGAGTTGCCCTGCTGACCTCAGAGTCCTGGCTCATGACCCTGCCGTCAGTCCCTCATGAATCTTTCTCCAGTTAAGACACGGCACATTGACAAAATAGTGCTGTGAAGACAACAGTTCCATAGTAGCCCCTTCATCCTGCTGTATCATGGTGGTTACAGATGATCACGTCTGCAGTTGTCCAGAGCAAACGTTTGCCTGGGAGCCAGTCTGTCCCCAGAACATTCTGTTCCTGAACCTTTCCAGCTCTCGCCAACCTTTCCCCTGTCTCTGACTAACACCGCAGATTTACATTTGAACTTCCTCCGTTCTGGCCGTCCAGTGGCCTGCTGCACGACAGTAATCCTGTCACTCAAACTCCAAAGCTGCTTTCTGCTGAGGTTATCACGAGTCCATACATTTCTCAAACGCTCGCTGCCAGGCGACCAGCCCTTTGATGAAGAGCAACAAAAGCCACGCCAAATCTTTGAATTTTATATAAAGCTTCAGGCGTGTCATGTCTGAATGCTGCTGTCAAAACGACTCCTTTCCCAACTGGAAAATGAAATCAAGCGGCACAAGTGTGCTGCCTGCCACCTCTCTTCTTACAAACTAGTGTGAGTGTAAAATATGTCCAAGTGAAATTCTCCCAGCCCATGTGTCTCAATGAAAGGTTTGCTGACATGTTCAGAGTGTACAGTATCATCTGCTTAGACGTCCGCCGTACCTGGAACAGTTAGGAAAGGATTATGACTGTCACAATCTTACACACAGGATTGTTGCGACGGGCAAAAACCTGAATATTCAGATATTGATCTCATCAATGTGGTGACGAGATGAAAGATTACGGTTTGAAATGGAGTCAGAGAAAAGGTGTTTGTGCAGAAAGCGGTTTGTTTTCAGAGGTGGGGGGAGTGGGCGAAGCTTTTGTCCACTTCAGGCCACCGTAGATCAAGCTACTTGCACGACCTTGTGCTACCTGCTAGCTGGTCTGGCTACAGTGCGTTCTGGAGTATCGGAATTTTCTTAACTATCAAAATATAATAACCGGGTTTATGATGGCTCACTGGATTTGTGTGGGGTGGGGAGAAAACAATCCTAAAAAGTGAAGGGGTCACGTCACCCCCTCGTTCCTCACCTCAACCGATGCCTGAGAAAGCCAATGAATGACCAGCCAATGAAATTTCATTTCATTGTTTTCTCCTTCAGCCTCCTGACCTACCTTTTATTGATCTTATCACTAAACACATTCGGCATGAAAAACGTGCAGCGTGTTTCCGCCAAGCTTCGCATCTAAATTGAGATTTTTGCTAAACATGACTCGCCGACATTCATATGATCTAACTGGATAGAATTTATAGCATTTCAAATATGAAGTGAAAATGATCTGCACTCGCTGTGACTCACGCTAAAAAGTGCAATGAACCCTTGAACATTAAAGTGCATCCAGTCCCAGAACACTGCCAACAGCTGGACAGACATCCAGACAAAAATACGCCTGTGAACGACAATACACGCTATAGCTGCAGGTGGAAAGAGCAAAGGTGCTTTTTAAATAATGTATTGCCATTTTTATTACAGTTTCATATGCAGGTAAAACAGTGAAGAAAATTAGATTTAAATTCTCGACTATCCCAACAACCTTCACTCTCCTTCTCACTCGTCTTTTATGATGTTTTTTTGTGTTCCATGCCTCACTCAGCGCCACCCCACCCAAAGTCTGATTCCCTCGTGTAAAGCACCACTACGCTGAGTCTATACTGCAGTGTATTTCTGTAAATGATCAACAGATTGACTGATGCATTGTAAGAAGGTGTTCACCATGTGAATGCTACACGTTTTAAAGGTGTTAGATCGCTGCATGTCCAGGGTGATGAAATGACAAAGACACGTGGCGAAAGGTTAAAGCTGGTCAAGTCAACAGGGTCAAGCCTAAAAAAAACAAAAAAGAAACACAGAGATAAAGGCCGAAGAAAGTCTGCGAGTGAAGGAGTACGGACGCATTCGGACACCAGATTTTTGTGCTGAAAAAAAAATTCAAATTGCGAAAGCGGTTATAGCTACTTTTGCAATTTGTGTTTCACAAATGTAATGCCAGGTGGGTGTTGCACTGCATTACTCCAATGAACCGTGACGAAAAAGGTTTTGAAATATGTGGCATATTTGATTTAAAAGTGAAGTTGAACTGAACAAACAGCGGGCCTCATCTGCTCCCTCCCTCTAAGATGTTGACTCTTCCTTTGCTAGCTTCTCTTCCAGGGCTTTATAGCACATATCTCAGTGGAAAGAAACCCTGTGTCACACCCAGAGCTGAGCACTGTGGAAGTCAGGGATGGCCGAGAAGGTCACGGTGGAATGAGGCTGGTCCTTTCTTCTTACCGACATGGTGTTTATCAGATCAACTTGTTGGTCTAATTCTACTGACCATGCCATTTAGCCCCGTACAACCAGATTTAGAAACGAATCAGCCTATTATGTGCAAATACCTGCTACATATCAACAGAAAGCAAGACTTCCCCTTGCACACACATCACTCAGACAGGTCCACAAATATTTGTTGAGTGTTTGTCAAAAGCTTCGTCAACAAACAGGCATCAGTGTGTTCTCACACGGACATCATGTCAGAAATTCTCAGACACACCCAGCGCCCAGCGCTGAGGCAACCTCTGGTCCACAGCCCTTCCTTTTCTAAACCACACAGGTTCCCTGTTTGGTTGCCCGTGGCAACATGAAAAACAAGCGCTCACCTGGCCGTCGCTTTGTTTTTTTCAGGCAAATGTTCATCTGTGGAAAAAAAAAAAAGTTATGTAAGATGGCTAAACCTTGTAATCTTGGTTTAATGTCTGAGGATTGTCTGTGTTTTTATTGTCAACACGTATATAATCTCTGGTGATCCTGCAGCTTGTTTTGCAAAAATAAGATCACACACTGAAATCAGCCTGGAGTGAGGCTGTTAAGACAACTGGAGGACACTTTTGTTTGTTGGATTGAGATCGATTTGAATACGGTCTGCCATGTTTCGCTACCACGCTCCACTAGATCTATCGGGCCTCATGTCCGAACGTCTCTCTGTCAAGCTTCCTACACCTGTGCCTTCATGTCTCTCAGGTCCTTCACCCTGCAGTTCCAACATGGGTTCCACCGGGTCCTTCTCTCTTCTCCCATGGCTGGATGAAGATGAGCCAAAACTTGATTCACCACACAACCAGTTGGCCTACATCGTGGGTGTAAATGTGCCAGCAAAACAAGTTTTATGAGTTTTAAAGTTGGGGACAATAAACAAATAAAGACAGAAGAAAGGAGTTAAAAAATAAACGTGACCTTTGTTAAGTGAGGGATGTAGTGAAGGTCACATCGGGGGAATAAAAAAAGACAATAAATCAGTGTGGAAGCTACAGTCGAATAAAACAATACAAACAAACAAAATAATTGAAATTTGAAACACACTCAGAGAGTGCAGACCTCTGCCAAGCTTCACATTTAAACTGAGATTCTCACTGAGCATGATTCGTTGACATTTCTATTATCTAACTAGATAGAATTTTTAGCATTTGAAATATTGACTTGACCAACTCACATCAGCAACACACACAGTGAACAGTGAGGAATTATTAAGACTATTACTTCCTAAGGAGCCACACTCACGCCGAACATGAGGGACCACGAAGGAAAAGTGTCATTTCACCAGGACTTTATTGAATGAAAATAAGTTGTTTGAGTTTCCTTTTATTTCATTTTTTAAGATTCTCAATATAAATATTACATGAGGGAAGAGCTGGGTTAAACGTGACATATATCTGATGTGCATATTTGAGATTATGATTTTTTAAATAAGTGCTTTCTTACCAGGTATTTTCCTCATCTTTTATTGATTTATATTGAGGGACGTAATGAGAGCGGCATGAATACAGCCAAAGGGCCACATGTTGACCATCTCTGGTGTATGTACAGAATTGGTGGATGAAGGTAACAGCTCAATAAGGACCCATGGTGCGGATGCTGCTTTATGTCTATATTTGAACGAGTGAGAAAGTCAAAAGACTCGGGAAAAGTAATGCTGCTTAATAGTTGATAGGTTGTGCTGCACGCGAATTGCAGCATGGCTTCCTGTTTTGACGAATTTTACCGCTCCTCCTGTATCAGTATATGCCTGTAAATCTCCCGTATTACAAGATATAACAGGGGAAAAAAGCACCCTGCAGTAGCTTGGGTGGCAGTGTTCCGCCAGCAAGTCATGCTTCGTGGGAACAAATCCTGTACAACAACAAAGTCAGATGGATGGATGTGAGGAAAAATGTCCTCATTTTCAAATCCAAAACCTGACAGGTATAGCTGTGGCCAGGCTACACCTCTCTCATAGTCAAGTTTATATGCAATTTAAAAGTCTCATTTGAGGACCACAGGTGCGACGATAAATCCATTTTTCACATCGGTGGTTGGAGTGAAAACAAAAAAAAAAAAACCTCGTCCGGACCCGTTCCTTTTCCCCCATTTAGTTTGGACGTGAAATGGCGCTTCATTTGATTTTATGATAGATAAATACAGAGTCACAGTTGAATCATAAACAACAGGACAAGGTCCAACGTGAATAGATAGAAACTGCCTGGGACTGGTCACATGGTACAGACCTCCAAGTCAAATAAGCAGATGATGGTGGAATCTTCTGTTGTGTTTTTGTGACTGTCTTGCCATTGTAGATCACAGAACGTTGGAATAAAAAGAAAAGAAAAGCTCATTTCATTCAGCAGGACAGATCCATTACATCACTTGGCAGACTTGGTTTCCCAAAGAAACACAATGTTCTTGGGAAGTCTGGGCTCGTGTCGAAACAAGGCGGTCAACATGGAAACACGTCTTGAGAGAATGACACACAGGACGAAAGCAAAGACACATAATGCTCATTTATTAAGCAACACTGAGAAGCAACGCTCGCGTCTGTCAACATGCAAGGTCTGAGAGACTCCATTATGACCTGAAAGGCAAGTGTCCTTTGAATAAATATAATCCTCATAATCTCTTAATCACGCCATCCTTTACTTGTGCTGTAGGGTGTGAGGCCTGAGTAATCTGTCTGTCTGAAGGATAAACAAGGCACGCATCGCCAACACAAGCATGCACCGGTGTGAATCAGGAAAAGAGCAGAGTCCAGGAACACAATCTGCACCACCATTAACGCGTCACCACATGTAAACCAAGCTGAGCTCTCGCAGTCAGTCAGTGTGCCAGAGGTGGATTAGACATCCCAGTTTGCCATCGGAGCCAAATCCTCCAGATCAGAGTGTGCCGGAATATTCCAAGAGATTTATGGGGAGGGATTGACAGCCTCAGCAGTGTATTTATTTGTCAGTGCCTCATTATGGAAATATGACATTCAAAGGGGTTGAGAGACTTGTACGGTGTGTTCTGTTCGGCCGACATACAGAGCTGCAGGAGTACTTTAGAAAGCAAGGTCTACTGTCTACTGAACTGAGGAGTTGGCCACCATTGCGCCTCTCGATCTCTACCCTGAAATGTGGCCGGCTGGACAATGAAATAACAATACTGGCGTTTGGTTCCTGCGTAATGTCGGATTTGGTCCTCAGTTTTTAACTCCAAACTATTTTGGCTGTATTAGCAAAGCTGAATGGTGTGTTCTGGCTTAGGATGAAATACACAGAAATATATAGAAACTCATAACGCCAATTAAAATCTAAATAGATACGTGACATCAGAAACGCTGAAGACCTAACGAAATTCATCTTAAATTATTAATATGAATGTAATATTATATCAGCTTCCTGAGACCCTACGTCCTCATATGAGTAGGTTACATGTCCGAAACTACGACCAATTATTCACTGTACAGGCTCTCCGTCGTTCTTCATTCGTTCATTCATAAACATCTCCAGCGGCGCGATGTGCCACGAGTTATTGGGATGGGTTCCGTTCCTGTCCCGCTGCGTTCTGGCGAGCCACAACGACGTGACATCACGCCACTTAATCGGCCATGAAATTGTGCGCCATGGCAGCGACATGTTTTATGTGGCCACACTACTACAGATCGAAAGAAAGCAAATGGGCGATGGCGCGATGGCAGCGTATGTTCTAGCACCTTGGAGCAACACATCCCGTGGCCTAATATATTGACGTGAGCAAAGCGGACCTTTGCGTCCTATGCTGACGACAAAGGCAGCCTTCTGTGTTGCCTGTTGACAAATACTCAAAGGTATTTCAGCGGGTTTTTCCTTCCCGTGTAGTGTTCCAAGCCTGGTGTGGAATGTTTTGGATGTCAGCAGCTGTTTATAACCCGTTACGTGGCTCTCCTCCTACCGTCACCAAAACACACCGTCGGTTTAGGTCAGAAATGTCACACGTAGAATGAATGGCATACCGTCACATGGCTCTCCTAACCCCAACCTCTGTCACTAAACGTAGAATGGAATACCGCCATGACATCACTATTGACTCTGCCTACACTGTTTTGTCATGATAAAACCCACCTAAAACCCAAAACACAGAAGGAGTTGAATAGCAGCGACAAACAAACATTCGGTCCACATTTCAGCAAGAATCCATGGATGTACAATAAAAATGTTCATAAGTAGTACTAGTAGTACAGCAAGCCAACAGTCATTGCCAAGGATACGTTGCATGTGCGTTTTTTTTTCCCTTCTCAGACCACATGGCAGAAACAAGCATGAAATACATACCTAAAACAAAGTATGGATCTGAACCAAACTCACATTTATTGTCCAAAAGACCTTCAGCTTTTGTGGTCTGACGGCACTGAAGAGAATTTGTACTGGATTTGGGCTTCTGCTAAAGAACAACAGTCTTTACTTGGCTACAATGATCGCAGCGTTGATGGGAAAATCCAACGGAATTTTCAATTCAGTACCCCGATCCCGAAGCTGTGTGACACTTGAAGTCAGAGTTGTGTTGAACCAGCTCCTTGTTTGTGCATTTCTTCTCCCTCACCAGTTTTATATCCCCGTTCCCAGTTGTTCCAGTTGGCAGCCGTTGGACTTACATAAGTGTGAGGGTGGAGTGAGGAGAGGGTGGGGGGGGGTCACAGTCTTGGTGGTTTGAGCTCACTGCCTTATCTGTTTGGACCACAGCTATGGCGCCCATTAAGATAATAAAGCAGTCTTTCAACACTCGCCATCCCACACGCACGCCACTCACTTGCGCGGACAGTGCTGACCAACATTTTGGCCAACATTGTGTTTATAAATAGCAATCAAACATTTAAACATCTTGCATAACACATGACATGAGAAGCCAGGATGCTGCCGTTTGTGAACCTGAGCCCACAGCTGCTGCGTTAGTCACAAAGTACCAAAGATTTGTGCAAACATGCTGAGCCAAACAAGCCGCACACACGAGGGAGGCAATATAGACTTTTGTTTCCTGACGTTAGATTCTATTTGTAACCCTGAAGACAGCAAGCTGGAAGACTTTAGAGTCTGTCGCTCTGCAGGGAACCATTCCTGGATATATATATATATATATATATATATATATATATATATACATACGACTTTGAGCAAGTTTGAAAAGTGCAGTAACGTATCCGACATATTCCCATTTGACAGGTTTTTATCTCAGATTCTGTTTCATCCGAATGTTTGTCATGATATTTGTTTTCTGTTCCCAAGTTCAGGTATTCTACTCCCCCCCCCTCCCTTTTTTCTTTTCTTTTTTCTCCACAATGTTACACAATAAACCCAGACAGAGCTTTTGTGAGGCAGGTCTGAGCCAAGACTGTCATTATCCTCTCTGGGCACCTACCACAGCAAAGTTGGGCACACGGTATACCAGCTAGTCTGTCTACAGGACTACGAAGAAAACACAACTGCATTGATCCAATTTCACAGACACAATGTCTGCCTTTCATTTACATTGCATTTCAGAAGTGAAATAATCCCTTAATGTGTTTTCCACTTGGTAGATTCCGTATCACAAAAACATGGCTCTTATTGAACCCTTTTTGTTTTGTTGGGTCACTATCGGTCTTTGCTTCAAAAGGAAGAGGCGAATCTCGGTTAAAAGTGTCATTGTGATTACTTTTTCTTGAGTGTGTTTCGCTCGATGCTTTATCTATGATTTATAAATTATGTTGGATGTAGCAAATAACTTCTTTCACCACATAACTCAAGCTGACTTAAGGGACTAAACTTATTGTAATATCCTCTAGAATATACTCTTTGGTGTTTGGATATTTTCAACGAATACTTTTGCATCCGTTGAGCCTCAAACTAAACATAGGTGCTTATTCTTGTCCAACAAATAGGTCTTAAAACCTCAGTGTTTTTCAAACCCTTTTTTTTTCCCACTTCGCGGTTTCCGAAGAAATGAATGAATATAAGCATTTTTTAAATAATCGATTTGGCCTGATGCAAAAATGTCTCGACCACAAAATCAGAGCGCGACAGCTTTCTTGCCTTTCTGGCCCGAAGAACAGCCAAGATTGTGTAGTGATTTACAGTGAGCTGATTTATCGGCTCAATGGGCTTCTATTAGACTCCAGGAATTAATTTCGCTATGAACTATGTTTTCTGTGCCAAATTGAAAGTAAATCAGCGTTTTCATTACAGTGGTGCAATTGAAAACTGTGCAAATCAATACAACTTAAACTAGAAAAGCATGCGAATAGACAGCATGGCCTCTCACGATGAGTTCTAGGAAAAACTCCACCAAAAGGCAACCATCTATTCCATGTCCCATCATCACCTTATCCTGGAAATATCACTGGAATCTCTTCATTGGTTTTTGAGTTATTTTGTAAACAGACTGAAGATACGCAGACCAACGCCTCCTTGGCACAGGTCAAAGCACATTGTATATATGAGAGTACAATGTTGATTCAAACAGCGAAACGTGCAGCTTGGCTGGGAATTCAACACGATCACATTTCTTTGACCTCTGAACCAGATTTCGCAAGATATTATAGGGTTCATGCGGAAAATTCCTCAGTTAAAATCAAGGGAAGGAGGACAAAAGACAGAATTTAGCCGCTACTTCAACGGCTCCTCCAGACTTCTCATCTAGGAACTCAATTAAAAGCACAAAATGTAGCCGCAGTTGGCTTACAAATCCAAAATCTCTGCCAACTTCTCAAGATTTTCATCAAAACAGCCTCAAGCAACACAATATTTGAACAAAAACAGAATGTGACAGTGTGTAATCAAGCTGGGAGAAGGGAGCAGAGCAGGAACCCTAAGCAAAAAAAATGAAATCATTTCAGTTGACCACTGTGAACAAACGCTAGATTTTCTCCAATTTTGTCCTCACAATTGTCCTTTGTCATATAATGAACTCAGAAAAACTGTGGCACATTCAGAATTTTTTGGCTACATGGAATCCCATTATAAATGAGGAACTGCTCCGCTGGGGAAAAAAAACGGAAAAAATGACACATTTTCAACTCATCATTCATGGAAGCAGGCCTCAAGATTCTTTCTTTGTACTTATTATTGCTCTATGTGCTATGGTTTTTGAGACACTTTGGGTACAACTTTTCTGCTCTAAGTCAGCATAGTCAGCAGCAGGTGAGCAGCTGGTGGGAGAGACGGGCAGCGTTGCTATGACAGCACCGGACATTCACAAAGCACTTTCCTTACTATTTTACTTTTACGTTTACGTTTAAATCCAGCGGCAATATTCGTTTACATGTCCTTTAGTAGTCCCACCGGGGGGAACTTCAACATGTCACAGGAGCCAATGACAACAAAGACACATACCAATGACATGAAAGATACACAACAAAACCATCAAAGACGTCTACAGGGCATCAGCAAAAACACAGAGCGTAAAGAAAAAGTGAAGTCACAAGCTATCGAAACACAAGACAACCCATCATATGTAAACAAATATCATGACAAAATAAATAAATAACAATCATAATATCGATTAATTCATAGATAATAATACATTATATTAGAAATCCTTCATTAGTCACACAGTGGGAAATTAAACATAAATCATTAATTGTATAAATAGATGGCGAATAAATAAATAAATGTGTGACAATCAAGTTTTACTGTCCTGCAGCCCGACAGCACTGGGTAGAAAGGAGCGACAAAATTGCCTCTTCGTGTGGCGTTGGTGGATCAGCCTGCTAGTGAGGGTGCTGCCCAGTGCCGTCCGGACGTCCTGGAGGGGGGGAGACAGGTTGGCCACCATGGATGACAGCTTGGCCGCAGTCTTCCTGTCTCCCACCTTCTCCACCTAGTCTAGAGAGCAGCCCGGGACAGAGCCGGCCCTCTTCACAATATTGTGGTGCGTTCAGGTGCGGCAACACTAGGCAGATGGCAGTCCAGATCTGGAGCTTCAGTGAGTCCCCCGTGGGCCATCCGAATCCTGGTCCCATTTTTACAGTGAGAGTGGTTGTCTGAACTGGAGACATATCCTGGGTATCCACCGCCTCTGAATAACTAGGACAGCCTTACGGACATTCTCGCAACCTCCACCTTTTGTGGAACCTATTTTCTCTCTTCCATGCCATAACCACATGTTTAGAATGATCCTTGAGTTGAATCAGCTTCAGATTTTTAGTCTGAACTTGCAGGCAAACGGCTTCCCATCATTGGAATACCTGACACACACACACACACACGCACGCACGCACGGGTGCAAAGCCTCCCTGCAGGGTATGCATATCTGATCAGATTTTAACATCGCCGCCTCAGAAATGCTCCTTGAATCACAGGAGCCATTCAAATTCCCCAAACATGACAGGACTGTTACGGTGCGGCACAAGCATTAGCGCTGGTGAGCAAGCGCTCCTGCCTGTCAAACTCAGTTCGGCTGGTGTTGTGGCCGCCGTTGCTCCAGTCAAGTAATGCTGGTGTTTATGTTAACACGTGTAATTAAATTCCAACTGAAGTGGCTCACATCTGTTTCCCGCTGCACAATTATGTTCCATTTTTAATGTGAAGCAACTCATAACTGTGTCGGCATTAAGCGTCATTAAGTCATTTTCCAAGTCTTTACATCCTTTTTGAAACGTTTCTGGCAGTTGTAATTAGGATTGCGTCATTAAACGGAGGGAAATATTAGCCTCAATTAGCCGAAAAAATATCGCTATCAATGCTTCATGTGTTTCAAAAGCATTTACTTCAGAAGAGAGAAAAAAATCGTCTTTGAATTCCAGAGTGTGGACTTGGCAGACGACAGTTGTGAAGCTGCCAAAACAAATCACACTTTACAGCGCTAATGCTGTACAGAGGCCAAACGAACTCCCAGCGCAAATCCCAGCGAACAAACACAAGCAAACTCCCACTGAAGAGTAGTGAATATCATTTCCAAATTTCCAGGGTATTTTTGGCATCGGCTATTTCTAGGCTTTTTCAAACTGTGTGAGAAGGGAAGTACACAACTGGAAAAGTAGCTTGAATGAGGCTGAATACCGCGGGTGAGCGCAGGTAAGAATGTAGCTGAGCGAAGAGTCCAAGGCTTCTTGACTCCGACTTGTTGGGTTCATGAGTGAATGTGCAGTCGAACACAGCTGTTGCTTCTGAAAGTTAGAAATGTTGTGACCACTTGTTACAACGTGGCTGGGTGGCAGGGTTTACGGTTTAAGCTCCCTGGGCGACCTCCCTCCTGGACCCCGTGATTCTTATCCACCATATGGTCCTCGGGGTGTCCTGTGGACTCACCTTTTCTTAATGCCTTTGGAAAGCTGAAAAAGGTTCTACCGTTCAGGCGATGTGCTAAATGTCCTTCTGTTGACAAAAAAAAAAAACGACATTTCATTCGACACGTCTAGAAACCAAAATGACGAAAGTAAAGCCTTCTTCAATTGGAATCCTCTGAGCTTATTCCTCCGTTTCTTATGAGCGAGAACTGCAGGAATAACATCCATGATTATTTGTTGACCGAACATGCAGCTACACTAAGAGCCGTCCGTGTGGGAACAGTCAGTCCTCTAACCTTATTTTTAGAGATAAAGTCACTCCCAGTCACCACAACACTGGTCCGACACAGAAAATGTGAGGAGGAACTTTGCAGCTCAACTTTCAAAAAAGAATGAGGAAACAGAGCAGACGGGAGAGCAGCGTGTCCGTCCCTGGCAGACTGGTGAAATGAAATGAATAGGTGGGCTCATTGTGCCAAGGCTCTTTTCTCTCTCTGGATGCCTTTCTGTGAAACAAGAGGCTACCAAAAATGAATGGATGTGCCAGCAGTGAATGAGTCTGTGAAAGTGACTGGATGTCGTCCAGCTGGGATCAGGAGCGGAACAGAAAGGCAGGCCCTTGCACAGAAGTGCAAATAACAAGATGTGTCCTGCCACAGAACGCACTTTTGTCTCTCTTTGTGAGGCTGAAACAAGCAGGTGTAGCGTGGTTCTGTCGGCCTGGTTGCATGATGCCAACCTCTCCTGGTTTTCCACGTGAGTAGTCAACAGCACCGGCGACATGACGTGACCTCTTCCTGCATTCCTTCCATGGTGGTGTCATGACAGACGGGTCGTCATTGTGTAGTGTTAGCCACAGCTTTAGATTAGTCAGAACAACAGCAAGTTTGGACAACTAGAAGTCAGTTTCCTGCAAAATGCTGGTGTAAATCACGAGAGATGATGAACACTGAAACTCTTGTTGACTCTTGTCTTTCATGTGCGCCCATAGATTCCACTCAGGCTGCCATCCACATCTCTGACACAAGCCTCTCTGGGTGCAGCACACAAAGACCTTTTTATTTCAGCCGTGAATGCTAGGTGGCACATAAGGGGAAGTGAAGCCTCCTGCGGGCGGGGGGTGGGGGGGAGGAGGTGCGTGGGTTTAAGAGAGAGAGAGAGCGAGCGAGTTTATGTAACACTGAGGTCACAACCTCTCAGTGCTTAAGAGTTGATGGTGTGGAAGTGAGTCGGGGTCAGGAGGTTTTCCTGCAGCTGGAAGGTTCCTCTTTAGTCTTAAGACTGACCCCCACTTCACCTATGTAGTCTACATGATCACAGAGGGGAGTCAGGAGCGACTGAGTTCCTGACGTTTATATCTAATGGAATCAAAATGGTTTTTCTGGTTGATTTGCCATGTGATGGTGGACCTACCTTGTGTTCTGAGACACAGGTCCAAGCACGAACAGTACATAGGCCTAAATGTAACATAGTCCAATAGGCACTTCCCAACTGAAACTGCTGCAGGCTGTGGGGCAGGGCCTTTTAAAACCCATTGAAGCTCTTTATGATGCCCTTCATAGTCTCCCAGCTGAAGCGAACAACTGCACAGTCCCATCATTGAGACACAAAGAGGGCATATAACAATTCAATCGCCACCATACCGACGGTTTACAACTAACTCACACACTTCAAGAGTGTCGTCATTGCACCTCTGGCTCCCGCCATTTGACGGTTTCCTCATCAGGGAAAAGGTCATCTACATTGCTGGTGGTGGTGATGTGAGTGACTTGACACCCAGAAGGCACATGGGGACAGGTCACTGACTCACTCTGCAGATTAGAAAGTCATGAAGTTAACTGAGTGAACGAAGGCAGTCATACATTACAACACTGAGTTCCTTATTAGAAACCGAGCGACTGAGTCTGGTCGATACGTAGTGACGTCCTCGCTGGCAACACAGCAGACTCAACAGCTGTTTTTACGCAGTGGACGTTGTTCCGAACCATGACTCAGTCTGACTGGTCTGGAGCGCTCTATTAAAGCAGCGTGCACATAAAAATCTGAAATGAAAACCTGTATCTCACCATAACACACACAACATTATAACATAGTGTCAAACACCAATGTGTTGCATAGTCTTCACCAGTAATGACAGTGAATCAGGGAAATTGCAACAGGAAGTTCATGTCATGGTTTCATTTCGCTAGATTTATGGGAGATGACTGGCTTAATTCTGAGTTATTTATAGCCCAAATGGTGAAAGACAAATGTTGCAAGTCTGGGTATTTGAGAAATGTCGAGTTAAATGTCGAGGATGTTCTGACTGTTGAACTGTGTCCAATCCTTAAGACCTCCACGGGTGACTGCTCCCCTGGCTTTGACTCCTCCTGTCCTCACCAAAGTCACACAACAAACAGAAAGATAAAACTGTGGAAAAATGTTGTCAAAATATTGAAATCACCTTCTTTTTTTCACACCAAGAGTCTGGCGCTCATGCGTGGGCATTTCTTCTGTTCTTTTACGTAACCTCACTTCCCACCCCACAGCTGAGAAAGGATGCTGTTGTAACTGCTATCAGCGGGAAATTAAGAGAAACACCCTGATAAAAAAAGCTCTCTGCCGCATATCTGACCGCAAAGGAAAAAAAACCAACAACAACAAAATAATAAACGCTATAAAACAAAGCCGCAGCAGAGTAAAAGAGCAGCAGGAGGCTTCCTCCGATTGAAATATGAAAGAACACGTCTGACTCAACACAGTTTGTCCTGTCTTGCCTTTTGCTCATGGGTTTGTTTGATGACTAGATTAGCTTGCTCAAAAGCACCAAGTCAGGAACAATGGCGATGGCGATGATATGGAAAAAGAGCTTCAGTCATGTTTCCGTTGGCTCTGCTTCTGCACAGGTCGACACACTCTGTCTTGCGTACCCTAACTGTACAGTGGCCCATAAAACGTGCTCGGACCCTCATGAATGGATGCTACTGTATGTTCTACTGAATCATGGATCACCCCTGACAACACGAAAGTGTCACTAAATGTGTCATGCTCATAATCGTGTGCACCTAACAACAAGATTTCTAGCATTCCTGCGTGATGCTCATGGAATGGGAGTGATAACGCCAGCAGAAACCATTAAAAGCTGGCGTCACCTTTCGACGAGTCATTTGAAAAGCATGCTCCCACAGATGCCACGACTTTTTGGGAGCATTTAAAGTGTCAAGCCGTCGTCATACCTCAGTCCCTGCCCTTGTTTATTCCTAATCTTGAATAAACCTGAATCACAAGCTTTGTTGTTTTAGCAATTTACCTGGGAGAACTGGGAGTACAGCCAAAGCTTCTAATCAGAGGAAACACTGTTAACAACAGCTGTGAAAAAACAAAAAAAACTCGCCTTCCCTGCCTCATTCTCCTGCTCATTTTCTCTTCCCCTTTTGAGCTTTTTCCTGTTTTTGGTTGCGCTTTGTTTCCGAGAGTCAAGGGGACAGAGGGGATGCTTGTGGGCCAGATCTCAGACGCTCGCTGTCTGCTGAACTCTGTCCTGAAGACAGTGGATGGCTTGAATTCCTCTGTGGAAAGAGCGCTTGTGCCAGCGACGTGATTCTGCACGACTGTTGATCTTGTTGACTACAGTCAGGCTGAAGGTGTGAGCAGTCGCCAATGCACCTCAAGACGCAGGGCATTGTTTATCAGTGTGGGGTTTTCTCATGTGCTGGAACTTCTCCAGATAAAAGCTGCTTCCCTTTGAGGAGGGAAGAGGGATCACAGAAGAAACATTCGTGGCCTGAGCCACTGGAAAATGTTGAGCATAGTGTTGTTTCTGAGAGGAAGGGTGAGTGAAGTGACTGCAGGGGGCACCTCGAAGAGTAAGAGACTTTCCTGAGGGTCTATCGACTGAACTTCTCTTAGAAAAAAATAATAATAACAAATAAAATCAAATACCAAATACTGATTTAAAACAGATTAAATTGTTAAATATCATAGTTACATACTTATTACTGATTTAATACTGATTTTACAGGAAAATAAAAACTAAACAATGCATTTTTTTCCCTGACAATGCAATGTCTTCTTAATGTAACTGAAGGCTGTTGATGTCCATGCCTTCAGATCATTTTACTGGATGAGTCATCTTCAAATAAGTTGGTGCGAATCTTGACTCTCTAGATTGTAAATGCTCTGCTGATCACTCCATCATTACTAAATTCTAGACAAAAATAATTGAGACAAATTGACCTTTTTAGATTTTGTTACTTATTTTTGATGCATTTGATGACTGGATAAGATCTGGAAGTCATGTACCGGTACTTCACAACATTTGACACTCAACAGCAAACAGTTAGGCACATATTACATTTTAAACAGATTTCCACCTCATTTAACTTTTAAATGCTGTTTATGCTACAAAAACTGCATGGAACACTGTGGTACAACAACAACAACAATAATAATAATAATAATAATAATAATAATAATAATAATAATAATAATAATAATAATAATAATAATAATAATAAATACCAGACCACATTTACTGATTTATTCGAGAATGAAAAAAAAAAATGAAGAAAAAAATAAGAAATTGTGAAAACACTAAATGGTTCCTTTTTTTCCCTGATAACATAATCTCTTCTCATCGAACTGAAATGTGAAAAAATATTATTATCATAATATGTTATAATGTCATGCCTTCAGACCATTTTACTCCATAAGTTTTCTTAAAATAAGTTGGCAGCAAACTTGACTCTCTAGATTGTGAATGCTCTGCACAGTATATCGCATCATAATTACTCATTTCTAGAAAAAAAGTACTGAAGATAAAATGGGCATTGAAATGAAAGAGTTTGGGAAAAAAAACAAACTTATTTTTGAGGTTAATTCCCTCTGTTTGACTCGATAAGGCCAATATTTGACAAACAGCTAATAACTGTTCTGCAGGTAATGAATCTAAATCAGATAATAATCTGATTTAAAATGTAAATGGTGTTAATACTAGAAAAACTGAAAAAACAACATGCTGCACAGTGATGTTGCAAAACTGACAAGACACAGACATGACTTGTCATTTGCCAGGACATTACACTGCGATAAAAAACAGCCATTTTCCTCTTCTTACGAGCCAGTGCCAGAGGCGGGTTTGTGTCCAGGAGCCAAAAAACCTTCACCCCACATTAATGATGATGAATCTGCATGGATGTAATTCATGTCTCTTCACTTCAAGGATCCAGATGCATTTTTCTGGGGTTGTGCAACCTGTTGTGGCACCGACGTTGCATTTTTTCTAGTGTCTACTGAACCACTTTGGAAGGGCATGACGGGGCACATTCGCTTGGCTTTAAAAGTCCCGGCCCAAATAAACACACTTATCTGAGTGTAATGTACTGCAGTTGCATGACCCTGTCTTCAGGATACACAGCCTTGATCGACGTGCTGCCGCGCCAGAAATAGGTGAGCGTGTACCAGACAGCAAGTGCAGATATGAGGAGACGGGTCATAGAGAGGATAATTGCCTTGAGGCGCTGCGCGGGTGACAATGTCCTGACGCAGACGGAGAGGAGTTAGTGCTGAGAGAACAAGAGCTGGTCAGATGAGAGGGCAGGACAGCGGGTCAGGCTGGAGGTGACAGACATCGCATCATCAATGAAGCGGTGTCACATGTCATGTTGCAGCTTTGACTATTCCTGTGGCCCCCCGCACAGCGCTCCCTCCTCCACGCTCGGACTGTAACACCACAGTCATTAACAGAGTGTGAGGAGGACAATCAGTCACAGAGGGAAGGAGGAGATGTAATGATTGCTGTTTTCCACAGGAGAACTGTCATGACTCATTCAGCAGGCGTGGGAGCGTCATGTGAAATGTTCATTCTTCTTTCACTTCTGCAAATCCAAGGCTTCCTCAAAATAGCAGAAGCTGAGCAGCTCTTCGGCCGACACCAGTTTGTTGTTCGTCTTGGTCTCAGGGGCAATAAATCACAGGCGGCGCGACAGTGATCCAATCTTCACCTTCAGTGTCTTCAGAGTATGGTGTGTTGCTTCTGGCCAAAAACAACAGCGTCAGCGCCTTGAGTTTGGCAGGGCTTTAGCATGCGGCCTCAGTCACCCTGCGCTCCTATTCATCTGGTTCGATTACCTTGAGCAAAACATTTTCTCGGGCAGATGAGGAACAACACTTGGGGGAGCCACTTTATTCACTTTTAGTCTTCCTTGATTGTTCTCAGAAGGCCGTAAATGTCCGGATATATTTTAGGTTTTGGCACAAAATTGATCCATTTTTTTCTTTTTGGTGGCTTCATGACCTTGTTTTTGTTTATTTGTAGAAAGATTGTCTCAAAAACATGAGCTGTGAAAACAGCATCATAAAAAGATGCAATAATAATAATAATAATAATAATAATAATAATAATTACATATTATTGTTGTTGTTGTTATTAATAAAAAAAATCATTTTAAAAGAAACTAAAATTTGTCATGTGCCAAACTCAAGACACAGGGGCCAAATGTGGGCCACAGAGTCATTTCATGTGGTCTGAATACTTTCAACATTTGCTAAATGCTAAATTTTTGTTTCGCTTCATTGTCACCAGTGGTGGCAATACATATTGAAAATCATCTAAAAAAAAAAAATCAATCAAAGTTTTTCCAAACATTTTCTTTCACTGAGAGAAAAAAAAAAACTAGTCAGTGTGCTGCAACAGTGCAGGTATCAGTGCAGATTCTGGAGCAGTGGGAAATAGTGCTATTTAAATAAATGTGTATTCTGCAAATGCCGCCCCCTACAGGTTGGAGTGAGGACTGACAAGAGTGCTCACAGTCCAGAGAGCAGTGTGGGTACAGGGGGTTCAAAGTGGCGCCGTGGCGGATGAAAAGGACTTTGGTCCGAGTGGCTCATGAGGCCTAAAAGGCGCGCCTCAATGCTCGAGTTGGACACCCCTGTTCTAGATCTTGCTCTGATTAAATGGCACCCACAATCCAAAACTACCTGCACCCAGAAAACCAGGTCTCATTTTACCGCAAGTTTGAATTGCTTCAGTGATGACATCCCGTGATGCTACTCAAAAATGGCTTCCTAGTTCCAGCTTGAAACTTTCAGGCTCCACCCGTCACCCTGGTGAAAACAACCGTGGTCATGGCTACCACAAGGCGTGTTCCACACACGGGTGCGTTGCTTTTGCCTCTGCGATCACCATGCACCGTGACTGTGTTGCATCCCTGCAGTTACCAGGTGGGAGAGTCATATCTGCCACAGTCTCTGACTTCATGCGGGCATTTCCACAACAGTGAAGCCCAGAAGGACTCATCAGATATCACCTCTTTCTTTCCATCACATCTGAAATGTAAATTTCACCTCATCATATTTCAACGTTTGACAAATATTGATCATGGAGACCTGCCAAAAAGTGACATTTCTGGAATCAACAGTAATAAACTGCTTGATTATATATATTTGTACATGCAGACAGGGATTATTGTGGTTGGTTGCAACTGAACTACACTGAACTCTGTCACCTTGACACATGGATGAGTTGTTTCTCGATGGGTCCGTGCATCTGCATTGCAGTTTTTCATGCGTGAATGCGGACAGTTATCGTTTTGGAAAGCGTGTCTGGGTGCGCAGAGGGAAGACATAAGGGAACACTTTGGTTTCATAACTGAACTTTGGACCTCTTGGGTACACGCTGGAGGCCGGCCAGTATAACCTGCTCTGTTTACCAGGGCTTTTATACAACGACAGGGATCGTTGTTTACACAGCGACTGCGCAGATATGACCTCAGGAAAATTTGTCTTGTGTTCTCTGGGCGACCTCAAGTTCAAGAGACACATCAAGTGGAAGGATTTCCTCCTCTTTTTCTTTATAAACTGCCTGTCAATCCCATATTCAATGACGCGTGCACACGTCAGCCAGCAGGGTGGAATTAATACATGACTCCTTTTAGCTCGGAGGAACCAGTAACCAGATTGATCGTGCTTCTCTCTTGTGAGTGTGGCGCCACACGGTGTTATAAAACTGTTTTTGTATTGGCAGTGGACACAAAAACAAAACCAAACACATTGAAGCAGCTAGCAAGTGCAGCTATGAACTAACATGAGAAGGATCACCCCTTTGGACGTGTGCTGCACATCTGGCTTTGTCCCTGTGTGCGTTGCTGCGTCCTCTAACTGCGGGACATTCTCTCAACAGCCAAAGAAACATTGTGTACCTAATGTTCTTTCGGACTTCGTGGTCTCCCTGTGGGACCTCGCAGACCCCAGAGTCACCCCTGAATTTCTTTCAAGTGCAACGGTTTGAATCTGTGAAGCTATTTGGGGAGAAGAGTTATACGAGGCACTGAATAAACATGAGCTTATACTGTTCTACAGCTGGGCTTTGAGTTATGCCTGGTTCCCCTCCGAGAGGAAGTAAAGGACTGAATGAATCGTTGCAGTGCAACTGTACACGACTTCGGTGGACATTTACATATCAACAGATTGTGCCTTGATTCCTCACGACACAGTCGGTGACCTTTGACTATCGCTTTATAAAGTCTTGTTTATACAATAAACGCTTCCCTCAAGTCCACTGGCCAACATTTGGAGAAACAGCCACGTCCTTGGTGAAACGTTTGAGAGTGTTTTTGACAACAAAGTTCAGCTGACGGCTGTTAAAAAGCTGATGTTTCATTCTAAATAATAATTTGTTACTGTTTAAATCGATGCTATGACTATTGGGGTTTTCCGTACCGTTTAACTGAGCAATGGCGTATAGTTTTTCAAATGCATGCATCATTTCAGTCTCGAGGGAAAACAAAGCTCTCATTCAACCAGAGATTATGCCAGCCAATAGGCATAACCTCACCTAGTGTTTAGCCTGAACCTAACCCTGGATTTTGCAACCAGGATTAGAGGTGTAATGAGATTTTGGGGGCGTTCCGGTCTGCAAACACGGGAACCCCCATTTGTGGCTGCAGTAGGTTGATATTGGTGGTATGTGGAACAGCACAATAATAATGGTTTCACTTCTCGCTGAAAGAATGTTGGATATATATTCACGTGGGAACTGGACGTTCCTTCAGTGCGTGCACCGTAAAAGCAGAGACCCATCAAAAGACAACAAGGTGACACTGATGATCCCTTATCAAAAGTAGTTTTAAGTCATTGAACAAATGTAGTCGTGTCAGGTAGTGACCGCTGGTGACCTGGCTCCGGCCGTCCATGGGAACTGCAAGATTGCTCCATCGTCATCTCGCAGGTGACAGAGGATTAGCTTTAAATCTCAGCGCACGAGTCTGCAGGAGTCTGTGGGAACCGCTCAATGTTTGCGCGACACAGACGGGGACAGCTAGCAGGGTGCCTCTCATCCAGTTAAGTCCAGATTGTGCAGACCAAGCCGAACGTGGATCAGTGCGAGCGCATGCAGACGTGTGGCCGAGTGCGTACGCTCACATAGAGGCGTAAACAAAAACACCGGCGTGCACACAAACGCACGGCAGGGGACGAAGCGTCGAGGGTCGAGGGCTCCCCTCGGTGTCAGCGCAGTTGCCGGTGACTCGGGTCATGCAGCTGGCTGCACACGCTGACTGGGGAAATGGGGTAAACAGAGATGCGGGAGAAGAGCCAGAGATCTTTGTTTGTGATAGTTTGATATCTTGGAGTATTATTGACAACAACTGCTTTCTAAAAGGAAGAATAAGAAACTCCAACTCAAGGTATAAAGGCCAAATTCAGCCAGTCAAGTGTGTTGTTGCTTCAAAATAATTCAAGTGCATCTACAGAGCATCTCATGTTATTGTTGATCCGGCTGTTTTATTTAGAATTAATTTTCCAAATCAATGCAGACTGAAGGGGATTTGATGGACGTTTGAAAAGTTGGCGCTCCAATTTTTTATTCATCAATAATGTGAAGGTGTAGTAAAGATTATCAAGAGTCTCCAAATAAAATGATGAAGTGAAGACGTTGCCAGTGTCACATTACGTCACAACCGCAGCATTTTTCTTCCATAAATACAATCAAGCAAAGCAAACAAAAGTCTGCTCTTGTTTCTCCGGAACCAAGTGACCAGTCGCTGAATCATTATTTCTCCGATATTTCCCGACAATAACCTTGGCATTCTTTTTCTTCGGGCGTAAACAGCCCGCAGTGTTTAAAGTGGTTAATTGAAAACAGAGCGTGAAGTACATTTCCATTTCTCAATGTCACCAGCGTTTTCAGGATCAGTGTGTTCCCGCTGGTCAAAGTCAGCATTCCTGAGCTGAAGGCGACTCCGATTAAACGTAGAGACACGCCATCGCACAGGGCCATAAAGAGGTGCACTGAAGTAACGCTGGCAGATGAGCGAAGACAGATGGCCTTGAACTCTGGTGGAGGTCCAGGCAACACTGTATTCAGTCACTGGCACCATCCACAATCAAGTGTGTCACAATGCAGACACTGTAAACGGGAAAGAGAAATGTGTGCCCACATTCCTGCATTATTTACAGCAGAGTGGTGGACACCGAGTGACGTGCTTTAAATGCAACCTTTATCCCAACTTTTAATTTAATCATACGCTATGAAGAGCAACATTGACATGATGATTCACTTAGTTTCAGAAAAGCTACTGATTCAACACTGAGAAGATTTTATTTTTCCAAAATCCTTTGGAAAAATAGCTTCCAACCGAACTCATCCCGCTTACATAACTGTTGAAGTACATGTCCCGCAACCAGCCAGAGGGCTTTTCCGTGGCTACGATAGCTGTAGCGCCATTTAGCACCGCATGGGCAATTGAGCCCCTGACATGTGACCTTTCGCCGCACACCAGTGGAGCCCCAAGTGAGAACGCTGAAGTGCATCCCAACCCTGTTTAATCCCATATCTCTCACCGTTGACAAATGGGTGTGTTCTTGTGTGTGCACGTCCGTCCTGTGGAACAGATGGGATTTCTATGTGGTTTGACCTGGAACATATCTGTTATTATGGGTGGAGAGTAAATATAGTCAAGTGCAGTCCAGTGTGTGGCAGGGAAGACACGCCTTTCACTTTCATGCAGGCCAGTTTGCGTCTATTTGTGACGGCCGTTGTAAAACGGCGGTTTCTGTCTGAAGTGTTTTCAATTGTGTCGGCCAATTTGTAAGATCCAAAATAGGACGGACTGAAGACTAAACTAGGTTTCATGAATGGTTTTATGGAAACAGCAGGCCCTGTTTACAGAGCTTTCAGTCAAAGCCTTCAGACACGACCCCTGGGATCCTGAACCGGCTCTTGGGACATGGGATGTCACCTCTTTGGCAGCTCTGAGTTGAAGTCCTTTAGGTGAGTCCTCCCTGGAGCCTTTTGATGGAGTGCAGGACTGTGCCCTGATGCTGGCTCGACTGGGGCGCTTACACCTGACTACTGTGTCCTTTAAAGGGTGATTCATGACTGAGGCTTTATGAGCAGCCCACAACTCCTGAATCCTTCGGCCAAGTCTGTATGGATTTGAACTAGGAGCTGTAAACACGGATTGTAAATGCAGGCAGTTTTAGAGGTTCCATGTCTAACAACACTGGATTTTTCTCCGGGCACTTCAGTTCCTGTTTACCGTTTCTCTATTTCACCTACAAACTGAGACATTAAAGTCATCATTTGTCACGCTCTCAAACCTGAGAAGGCTCGTCTCAGCTCTAAAAACCAAACGTATCTATGCAGATGCTGGAAAGCAGCAGGTGATGAAGAGAGTGACACAAAAAAAAAAGCCGTGTGAGAGACAGATGCGAGCAGCACCAACGGTTCTTTCACTGAAACACATTTCATCTGTCTGTGACTCACTGAGAGCTGCCCCAAATTGAAAAGAAAGATTTGATCACATCTCACACTTATCATCACATTTGACTTGAAGACTGATGTTATCATCAAACATTCCATTCGGTAACACATTTAAAAGCTAGAGTCAATGACAGATACTGTAATTACACAAAATTAAACTCACGACATCAGTGTATTAGTTTAGGCAGAGTGTATCAAGACGTTCCCTGCTGTGGGTGTCAAATCCCCACAAAATATTGAAGGCCGCCTGGTGGCTGATCAGCAGACTTGGACTTGATGTGTCAGAGGAAAACTGTCAGAGCAGTAAGTGGCGTGTAATTACCTGAAGCCTTGGCTGCCTCAAGTTCTGTTGTGGCAGTGTTAGCAAGTGCAATTATCATCTGAACGATAATCCTGTAAACACACCTCTGATGACAGACTGGGTTATCTGAAAACCAACTGATCCACCCGATTGTGTCAGAGGGATTATTAACGCGACACGTCGTCTGGAGTCTTACATAAGTCAATGAAATGAGAGCGCGGACTGGTCATGTACAGTTAACGTTATGTCAGGAGGCCCTGGAAAACCCGGCTCGCCCAAGACACACAGTAGCAGAAGTGTGGCCACATATTGTTGTGTCCCCCCCGATGGACGTGTAAAGTGACCTTTGAAATGATGGAGAAGCAGCCTGTTGTTTTGTGTCTCATTTTCACATTCATGTTCTGGAGTATATTTATAATGTCAATGGTAATATTGAACAGCAATTTTATTGCGTTGATTTACTTCTGTCTATCATGTATTTAAATAAATATGCAATTAAATTAAATCATTATGAAAGCACGTTTTTTTATTTTGCAGTAAAATCATAAAAGTATTTTTCCCAATTAAACAATTTTATGAATTGTGCTGCACTTATGAATTTATTTTATTTTCACTTGGCTAAATTATTTACTATTTCAGTGGAGGAATTTTCAAACGCATAATATTTTTAACAATTTATTTATTTATTTTTGGCCTTTTAAATACTATTTATCATCATTCAGCATCTATTTGTTGTTGAGTTATTTTGCCTAGATATTAAAAGAAAATGATTGAACCTTCCCTCATCAAAGAATCTACTTACTCTACTTACTTACTCTACTGCTGTGGTGAGATCATATCTATTGGCGACTTCATCAACTGTGTGATGCACTTGAAAATGAAGCAGACAGTGAAACAGAAGAGCAATGGAAGATGAAAAGCCGAGCCACTGTGAACTTCTGTGAAAGCTCACTTAGCGCTGATGCAGGTGCGCCGATTGTTCACATCAGCTCGGCTTGTCAGAAACATTAAAGACAAAACAACTGGCAGCGAATCAAGGTGTTGTCATTGTGACTCAAAGCCCATTTTGTTCCACCGTGCTGCGAACACATCATTCAAGTACCAGCGTTTGCATGGCACTCGCAGTCGAGGCTGCAGAAGAGCTCAATTGTTCCTCTGCGTCGTGACAAACCCGGGCAAACTGAGCTCTTGCTCATTCGGACGCTGCGATGGGTCAGACCAAGACACGCTACGCCCAAGCTGCGCCCGTTGGGGTTCCGGCGCCATCTCCCCGGATGATGTGCGCCTTTCGTTTGCAAGAGCCTCCTCCGAGATTTTGCTGCCACTACCCTTACTTTACTTTGAATGAAAGACGAATGAGTTACTCTCCACCCTTCTCCCCATCGCTGCTCAGGAGGCCTGACCGGCGGTAAGCGAGCAGCGACTCACCTACGTGCACGTTGTTGGGGGTTAGGTGATATTGACTTTTTCCACTGTGGGTTGTTGTTCTCAGTGGGTGGTGATGTTGCTGATAGAAACATCTCTATGTGCCAAACCTGTCATCAACTTGCATTACAGGTCTGATGCGCCTCAACCCATAAAATATAATGACTAGCCTTCCATAGGCAAATTGTCACCCTTGTGCACGGCAGCAAGGTCACGTGCTTTCTTGTTATCCATCACTCCGGCGCGGCGACCATAACCACATCTTGCACGGCGCTGCATTCATAAGCTGCATCCCTGCTCTGAGGCGCACGCTTGCATGCTAACACGGCTGGGGCTCCGATGGGAGGAAAACAGTGATGGAAAAAGCATCTTGGGGATCAACAAATAAACTCAGCGGCTTAAAAGGGTAGAGTGGCTCGAAACTCTTCGCAAAAAATGGGGTTGTTTGCCTTCTTCCACAGTCATTAGTTCAGATGAATCACTGCGCTTATATAATGTGGTTGAGCTCCAACGGCAGCCACAGCCCTGCAGCCAGTGACACGGTGACTCATTCGGGCCAAACATGGCCAAGCAAATGCCTTTTCCCTAAATTCTGCGTGACACTTGCATACACAAAGATGGTGGGAGTTTCCATCCGCTTTGAATTCGGCTCGTCGGATTAGCGTTTCTAAGCAAGGGTCAACGCTTGACACGCTTTGCAGGGAGCGTTACGTGATGTTTCAGGTTCTGTTTATACACAGTGGACTTTATGATACGTTTTTATGGTAAATATGATTCTCACGTACCGCCATCAAATATGAAACTGGCAGATTGTGGAGTTTCATAATGGAATGGAAAGGTAGTTTCACGTTCACATACCACACAAATGTGCATCCAAAATCATGAATTCAGTCGCCGACCTACTTGCGATATTTTCCTTGTTTTTTTTTTTTTAATTGCTTCAGCTAAAGATAATAAATACCAGGCTGGCTGTGTCTGACTCGTACATGGTGACTGAAGTGAATGTAAGGAATCCTTGAAAGTACACTTAATTAAAGGGAATGATCTATTTAAAGAGACACAAAGAGCAGTTTATTGCAGCAGCAGAGTTAATCACACAGATAAGTGCCGACTGAATACAGCCTCAGTCCAAATAAGATAAGCATTCATTGAATTGTCTGGAAGTGACCACCTTTAAAAGACGAGGAGTTACAACCTCTCCCAGCTGTGACCAGACTTGCAGTGCGTAATGGGCCTTTTGAGAGGGCGCTGTTCACTGGAATGTCACTGATAATTTGGTTCATAGCTGTCGTTTGATTTCGATTTCATACAGTTATGAATTCCTAAAGTTCTGTCCTATCACAAACGTGTGGAGAGGCAACTCTCCTTTTAGAGTGAACTGGTGTTGGGTTTGTATGGGTTCCTTCCCGGCAGATACTCCAGAGGGTAACTGCTTTTCTATGTATGTGCTGTGATGAACTTGTGCCCTTCAGCCTCACCATCAAAGGCAGCGAGGACGGGCTCCAGTGTCCTTGTCACAAACATGAAAAAAAGGATAAAGCAGAATTTTCTTGAATTGGTTGAATGCATGACTGGGAATATACCAAATAGGCGCGTCATAAAAAGAAACTATTCTCACTGCAGCTAAAATACAAATATGACTTTAAAAAGTTTTAATCGTTTTGACAAAACAAGAAGCATGACAAACTTGTGCAGACAGAAATGTGTTGACGGATCTCTTGCACAACTCCAGTCAGACTTGAGAGCCCTGAGAAAACAAGGCTGACAGCTGCCGTGTTTTTTCCCCAGTGTATGCGGTTAGCCACAAATCGTTTAGTACATGCAGCAGAACAGTCGCTTGCATCGCCACACCGTGCTAAGTTCAAAGGTCACCTCTGGGGTGGATTTGTTTTTGATGCATTCTGACGCCCTGATCTGTTCAGAAGATTATATTATTGATACTGCATACGAATGCCAGCGCATCTTAGGAATCACCAGAAATGTTCACTTGGAGATACATCTGTGTAAACTGAAGGAAATATTCAGGAATAGCTGCAGGATATGTTGAATTATTGAGGAGTGGAGAGTGCAGGAGCACGTGGTGGCTGCAATACGCGTCCTCACCACTGGAGGCCACTAGAGGTCAGACGAATAGAGGAAGTGTACAGGCGCCGTCAATGGAAAAGTACATATGTAAATACATGCGCGTACGTGTGTCGGGTACACCGTGATCCGGTACACTGTGTACACCGGCGAGGGCCACAATAACAACACGATGGTCACGATTCACTTTGCACCCGACGCCTTTTGCATTGCCAAGTCTTTAAGTTATGAAATTAAAGAGAGATGGAACGATCATGTAACGTGACCTATTTCTTTGATAGAAGAGCAGGGCGCGTGCGGCAGCACAAAGAGACGTTCACGCGCTGCAGTCGAATCTTAATCTTCGCATTAAACTTTTATTTGTTTAATATTTCCAAACTTGTTGATTTAAACGCATAAAGTGGCAGCAATGAAAACATCACGCTTCAGTTTCTGGGAATTCCCTGACTCAGCACAGTTTGAACCCAATCGCTATGTTTTGTCGAAATAATTGTGACAATAATTATATTTTAAGTTTTGTATGAAATAATACATAACGTCGAACGACTGAGTGAACATCGAGTTCCGTTGGAAAACAACGCGGTGCCATAAATAAAAACACGCAGCCCTGTCCAAGTGACTGGAAATTTCCTGATGCTCCTGAACGCGCCATAAAAAAAAGTCCAGCCCGCCGTTTGATTTGCCTAATCATGCGCACGCGTCATGTGACGTCACGAGGCCAGGCATATATAAAGCAGCCAGGGGCAGAAATAGCACCAGACAGTCGCTCGTGAAACACAGGCGAAGCTCAGCTCGGACACGGCACTAGCGAAACAGTGCGTCGCGATAAACCCGGATCTTACAGACGTGGACAACCAGTCGCAAACGTGGCGAGAAGCATTTTTCAGAGGAGTGTGGTGCTGAACATGAGCGCGGAGATGTTCGCTAAGTCGCCGATGGAGGTAGCCGTCTACCAGTTGCATAACTTCTCCATATCCTTCTTCTCCTCGCTGCTCGGAGGAGATGTGGTGTCGGTCAAACTTGACAACAGGTACCTATGCCGTTCAAAACCCGTCCTCGATCGATCTTCTACTCACGTTTTACTACACTATTATGACTGTTTTCCTCGTTGATGCCCGTTGAAGTTACTGGTGCGCCTGCGCAAACAACCGAAAGTATCATTAAATATGAGCTTCAGTTTCCCTCTCACAGCTTCGAAAGTCATGTCAGTGGCTTGTTATTCTACACTGAATGAAAGTTGTCTTTGAAAGTTGGACATGAACCCTGTGCTGTCGTGACCGTTGTTTGTTGACGGGCCGCTCTTCTCTCTGCAGTGCCTCTGGTGCTAGCGTTGTGGCCATCGACAACAAGATCGAGCAGGCGATGGTGAGCAAACGGCTTCATTGACCTTCCTATCTCATTTGAACATGGAGGCAAGGTTGTGGGTCAGGTGCAGACATAACTCTTTTGTGTTACCTCATGGCACGTCCTGCCTTTGATCGAGCAAGAACAGGAGCAACTCCGCTTTAAAGTCTTTCACGAGTGAAGCTCCAGAGGAACAAGTAGAGAATGTTCATTACCAAATAAGATCACAACTCTTAGCTTAAATGTGCAAATGCGTACTCAAGTTGCAAAGTGTAAAATGTTAGAGACAAAAGGTAATTACAACTGCAAAAGCATGTTCAAGCCAAGACTTTAAAGGTACCTAAGATAAAAGTACATCTGCAAAAGAACACATGGTGATGAACAAGAACGTGAGGGTGAAAAGTTAAAAGTATTGCATATATAAAAAGTATAATATCCTTTAATATGGTAACGGAATGATTAAGCAAACAGGCAGCATCAAAGTGACTTGCCTTATAGTAAAAAAAATGAAGAATAACTTGCCGGTGAAAAAACATGTAGGTCAGCGATTTCTCTTTATTTTGAAAGCCATGCAAACGTAACACATTTTTCAGTTTAACATTTGCATGAACAGTATTTCTGCAACCAACTTTGTAAACTCACAAACTTCTGCAGTCTGCAGTGTAGTTCTGAGCCATTTTCTATAACTTGCTGTTGCAAAGCGTGTAACTTTTTTTTTTATTTGGAAACAAATCCAGCAATGCCAACACAATGTCACTACAGCAGGTTTTTGCTAGGCGTGAGCCTAAAAAGTGCAAAGCTTTGACCTAAAATAGAGCTGAAGTCAGTGAACAACATCCTCTAGACTTTTGATAAATAAGAGTTTTTATTTGTGGTATTGATAGACTGGGTGATGGAATGTTGTTGTGCTAATGTCTTGGTTTTCCCATTGTTTTTGCAGGATCTTGTCAAAAACCACCTGATGTATGCTGTTCGTGAGGAGGTGGAGATCCTGAAGGAACAGATCAAGGAGCTGGCGGAGAAGAACAACCAGCTGGAGAGGGAGAACTACCTTCTCAAGAACCTGGCCAGCCCTGAGCAGATGGAGAAGTTCCAGTCTCGCATCCCAGCAGACGCGCTGCTGGACAACCAGTGCTCCCAGGTGTCCCAGGACCACCACCAACACCAGCCTTGCGGCCACGCCACTGGCTCTGCTGTGTAAGTGGCTCTGCCTTGGGGCGGGCAGAGCCACTGCCTCTACACAGTAATGGACCTCCGTTTTAGTGTTGGCGACGACAAGTCGCTGTGCACCCCCTCAAGATGAAGATGTGACATGACATCAGGGCTGAGATGGGACTGAAAGATTTGCTCCAAACAGGACTCGGTGAGACCTTCTCACTGGAGCAGCCGGGCCTGTGCTCTGATACCATCCCACATGTAGTCTCTCTCTAGAAGACAAGAGCGCCGGGATCTGACAGAGCTCACTAGAACTGCCAAGCGCTTGCCTTTCGGAGGGAGGAATTCCTGCCAAGTCGAAGACCTCCAACAAGTGCCGTTTTAATGGGGTCGCACAACCACGTTTGGGCTCTCCCTGTTTTTGCAATACAGGGAAAGTGATTGTGGGAAACCTGTCCTTTTTTCCTCTGAGAAGAGCATCATCATATGGATCTGTCCTGCGTTGTCACAACAAAACGGACTTGCACCTGCAACAATTTGCGTCGATGTACAGTGACTACACAAATGAGGAGACTGAGACGTCGGCTCCTACCTGCGAATGAACTGTAATGATTGAATATTTCTGCAGAAAGGGCTCGATTGGGGGGTAAATCCGACAATATGTCGCATCTGATTGATTTGAACCAGAAGAGTGACGTGTTTTTGAGACGTGGACTGTTGTACATTTGGTTTTGACGAGACTATTTTTGCTATACTGTAAAGGAGGAAGGCATATCCGCCCGCCTAGTTCGCCTTTCTGTTGGAAAACAGAGCTTGGTGAGGTAAACAAAGAAGCGATGTCATAGAGCAAGCAGACGAGACGCCTGCATTTCCTGCTGTCGATGCACTCCTGACACCTGCAGCATTGCTCACCGTCTAGACTGTTTCAAACGCCAGTTTAAGAAACGACGGCACGACAACAGTGCCTGTGCTTTAGTAAGAGAGGAACATGCTTCCACACTGCTGCCGCCACCGCCGCCGCTGTTGTTGTTTGTCATACCAAAAACTTTTTTTTTTTTTTTTTTTTCACAACGGCAATCGGTGAGCAAACATGGACCATGTGTTGAACTTCACAAGGAGGCACCTTGTTTTTTAGGTTGCTACTTGTTTTGTCAAGACAACGGTGTTTTTGCTGTCAAGTATCCACGGAATACTAATGGTTGTTTCTTTTGTTATAGTCTTTTGGATACATCTGCACATTTGCAATAAACCAAATGTTTACATAAATAACTCGCTTTTCTTGCTGTTTTTAATTCACTTACGCCACAAAACTATGCATAGGAAGCCATCAAAACTGGTACACTGAAAGCTAAAATTAATATAAATGTGGAATCTAACGGTTACATTTTAATATCTCTCGATGAAAACTGAGTGTGAGTGCTGGTCTGCATGTGAAGTGGAGCTGATGTTTCCTTGTGGCCTTCCTAGACTGTGACATCGACTAAGAGACACTCGACTTTTCCGAAGGTCAGTCAGTCAGTAAGACACCACGTGATTCAGAGAGATGCCGTGAGATACGAGTTTATTTGTTACGGAACTTTTCCACAACCACGCTGAAGGAACCTGAACCTAATTTTATACCACCATGTGATGGCTTTATGGTTTATGCTGTGAAACAGCAGATTGCTTTACAGCAGTGCATTTACAGTATTCTTGAAATCCGATTTGTTAGTGTCATGTGACCTCAGTTGACCAGCAGGGGAGTAAAAAACAACCATAAAAAAGGTGTGAAACAAACCATTGTTTTTAACTTCTGCTCTTGCAATGTTAGCTGTTGCAAGAGCTTCGACTGTTGCAGTGCATTATGGGTGGTGTAGAGCAGCGCTCTTGTAAAGGTCAGTGGACCGACCTGTTCCTTGCTAACTCCAACCCCCTGTGGTCTACAGCAGTCAAGTCACATGATACTTTCACCTTCAAGCTCCTCATTCATCAGATCAATTTACATATAGGAACGTGCTTTATTCTGACTCTGAGCATGAAGAACATGTCAATCACTCAGTGACTGATCGGATCAACCACCTAACTATCATTGTACCTTTAATGCAAAGTGACTCTGCCCTGTATGTTGAGACAATCACTCGAACCAGAGGCACAGAGAAGCAGGTCACAGTTTTCATCTCATGAGCGCTGCCTGAAAAGTCTTGTAAAAAGAAGCACCAGGAAAATAATAAACTATAAGGAAGTTATCCAGTCTGCAAATCCAACAACCACTGACTGAAATAGCTTTCATGAGCAAAAGTCAAACCTAAAAAACCCCCAAGGATTTTGTGATAAAATTTAACAAGACGCCATTATTGACATCAAATATAGCGTCAGTTGAAAACAAGTCGGTTCATTTCGTCATCGGATGGATTTATCGGTGGATGAGTTCACTTTGGAAAGGGACAGTTTGGGACAGGAAACGAGTGGAATGCTCCCTCACTGGAGGTGGTGAGTCCTGGAAGTCGTTTGAGTCGGATGAGTGAAAAAGGAAAACACAACTGATCTCAGCCAGAAGTGGCCCTTGTAGGGCCTCCTGACAGCCTCTGTCCGGTTCCCTGTGTCTAAAGCATACACGTTTTTCAACATATTTTATTTTTTTTCCGATATCATCACAACATTTTTTCCATTCAAATGTATTTTTCCTCTTCACAATAAGGGTTTCATTCTTATACTACAGTTTTCCTCCTTAAATGAACAAAAAATACCCAAAATAATATTCAAAAAGTGTATATTTTAGTATTTAGTTTGAATATTTTAATAAGATGAATTACGGTTTCTCATATTCAAACTTGGCGCACATTTCTAATGCCCCTTGGTCACATGATGAATCACTTTCTGCCATGTCCAAAACACGAGGCAGTGAGACTGAGGTACTTCTACTCTGTGATGAAAGCCATGTACTTTTACGAGTCTCACTTTTGGCTGAAGGAAAATAGAAAGCGCACGGCGTTGGACAAACTGAGGAGCTCAGTCATCGACTTGTGACTCAGGGTGGAGACACTGGTTTTCCACGTAAGTGGGCAGCAGTAGAGAGGAATAAAATGCTTCTTTCTCTGAGCTTTTCCAAGAAGAAGAGGCTGAAGTGACAAATCTGACAGCGTCCCTAATCCACAGACAGTTTACATACGTCATCGAAAACACGTCGACCACAAATCGCAGTGAAGTCTTTCCAGTGGATCGCCTGGGTGAAAACGAAACACAAAGCGCTGCGTCCCTGCAGACAGCTTGGCAGCCAGCCAGTCAGTCAGGGCAGCGTGCGAGTAACGCAATATGCTGAGGCTTCTCCAGGGGTGAGCTCAGCTAAACCCAGCGACTCAGCTTCAGGCCTTTGAAAAACTCAGCCAGACGAAGATCAAAGAGAGCAGCGCGGACGCCTCCGACTCGGTTTGACCAAACTCCAGTGTAGACCCCGGAGTCTGCAGCGGAAAGTGACTTGACTGAACCTTTCGTCACCGACAGGAATGCGCAGGAGCAATTAGCCACTGCGGGCGATTAGCCCTCCGTAAATGGCATTTAAAATGACATATGAGCGCCTGAAGCGGTGTTTTCAGCAGTCAATCACCAGGACGCGCTGCACAGTCTGTCCTGTCTGTCGCTTCAGCCATCCTCCACCTGAGAGTCAGTGCTGCACTCACGCGCGGCGTGGAGCTGGTCGTGGTGGTGGTGGTGGTGGTCGTCGTCGTCGTCGTCGTCGTCGTCGTCGTCGTCGTCGTCGTCGTCGTCGTCGTCGTCGTCGTCGTCGTCGTCGTCGTCGTCGTCGACGACGACGACAGGGAGACGCTAGTCTGACGACAACTTGAGGTTTGTGTTTCCTCGCCTCTCTGCTCCCGGGGGAAATGTTCGGGGATTACAAAGGGAACAATTCGTTCAAAGTTTCTCTGCGCTGCCAATGATCTCAGTCAGCAGTGGAACGCTGAATAAAAGCGGTCGCGTAAGATCGATATCAAAGCCGCTCCGCATGTCCTTCAGGAAGTGTAACGTTATACATGTCATTTGTTAACGGAGTTTGGGCAGTTTATCTCGAACATGTCTCCAATGAAAACACAGATAGTTCAGCAGCCGGAGCAGGAGGCTGCACGCAGGCTTCCCCACCACTTCACTGGCTCTCTTGGTGAAATGCCAGGGAAGATAGGATCTCTGCAGCGTGTCCCGAGTCTGCTCACATGCCCACTTCACACACAAGAGGAAGCATCCCGGCGCCAACCCCTCAGGCTCGCATGCTTATTTATAAACAACTCACACACGCTCACCAGCACCGACATGTCATCAGTTGACGTCTGTATGTTTTTAGAGTGTGGAGGTAAATAAAGACAAAACCCATACAAGCTTCACAAAGATGCTAGCACTGAACTGGACCCAGCGTTTCCACCTCCTTGCGGTGCAGCTGCTCATTCCACCGATCCTTATTTTAAGATGTGTTATCATAAAAGTCACTAATAAGCTTCCCATTCTAAAGGTCTTTCAAGAAGCAAATGATGCAGAGCGAGTTAAAGAGTAAGAACTGAGTGAGAATGGAATGACAGAAGCAGTGACACTGAGGATGTGCAGGAAATAAGGGACGCTCACGAGGTCATGAGATAAAGAACAAGAGGCAGAAACCGAATAAAAGTTTTTAAATACAACCGAAGAAAATTAGTTTACTGCAGTACATTTTATTGCTGCTCATAAAGTTATATCAGGATTATGAAAACATTAACTAACTCTGTCTATTAATGAACTTTGTCAAAATAAATAAATAAAAAAATAACTTTGAAATATATATATATATATATATATATATATATTTATATATATATTTTATACAAAAATGTATAAGTGGACTTCATGGAGGAGCCACAGTTGGACTTCATGTGAGCTTTCTCGTAATGGAAAACAAAACAATACACTGCAGTTACTTTTATATGGCAGATAATTCCTCTCCAGTAAAAGCAGTTCACTGGTCAGTGACCAAAATGCTTTTGCATCTGACTCACAGTTCACATCTGTCAACTCATTTTGTGCCAGTGAACGTGTTGAAAATGAAACGGTTACTCATTGAAAAAAATCTGCTTTTCATTATGTAACTCTCTTTGTCACTGTTTCCTGTTTGTTCTGGCGTTCAAACATTTATCTGGTTGAAAGCTCACCGGTGCTGCTCACTATTTTCCATTTGCTTTTTCCGTCCCCAGAAAGATGCAGGCTACTTAATGAAGAATGCACCACCACAACGTTTGGTGGCTGTTGTGGACTGCACCAGTTCTCAGCCTCAGTCGTGTAAAGCATCCACCGGGGTGGTTGGATTTCTCCTCTTATGCAATGAAAAATAAAAAAGGAGGAGAACATCTGGTTCGGATGGAAATTGTGGGGTTGTTCTGGGATAAGTGAGGCCAGCTTCGCATGCAGCGAAAAATTTAATCTGACTGCGTCCCCAGAAATGTCATCATGTCGGCGGAGCTCAATGAAACGAAAGTCAGACGCAAGCGGTGCATGCAGAAATGTTACGCAACCCACATTTCCTGTCGAACCAAAAAGGGACACAGTGTTTTCCAAAAGAGAAGAGAGCAGGAACTTCAAACACGATTAAAATTGAGGATGACAAACACTTATATAAGTCAAAAAAGGGAAAACTAGTTTGTGGAAGTAGCATTTTTTGTTACAATTTTATCTTTTCTGAGAAAAATGATGAAGATTTGCATGACTACAGGTGCACAGATGATGGTTTATAAGTATTTGATTCCCAACTCCTCTCACTTCCCCCAGTGTCCTGCATCCTTGTGCACAACCAATGACAGAAGCTGGTCACTGCAGCTCTCTCCTGAGCCTTCACTCACTCACTCTCCATCCACACACATGTATTCCATCTGGCTCGTGCTGCTTCTCCTCTTCCCTCCCCTCCTTCGTGAGGGAGCTCAGCAGGATTCAACCTGCTTTCTATTCACTCTGGGGATTTCAGACTCTGAAAGAGAGGGAAACGTCTGTCGAGGCTCAGTCATCCTGTCAATGAGTGCTGAAGTGAAGGCAAGACCCGAGGGAACACTTGGAACTCTTCAATGGGACTCATGAATGGCATTATAAACACAGTCGCCTGGTCAACATGCTACTCAGCACTGCACTCACTTATCCCTGATGGTCCCTAACAAGACGTAAAGTCAAGATAGTGCCCAAAACCTATTTTGCTTTTGACCATAGTTTTCCGTGTCCTAGCCGTAGTGAGTTCTCTGCGGTTGAAAGATGCCTGCTGCTCATTGACTTGAGAATTTATGATGCGATTTGTGTAATGACATTATAGTTTGTTTTGAGCTAATTTGATTTATGGGTTCAAACGTCCTTTTCTTCAGCAGCTAAAGGCCAAATATCATCGGGATTTGTTGAGGTCAGCGCCAGTGGAAATGGAGCTCTGTCTATATGTGGCTGCCAGTCAGACTTCTATTTCCTGGTGTGATGCCATATTTCGCTCCTCGACACAGACTGTGACTAAAATTGAAGCCAGTGTTGCGACGGAGTTTGCATAGTTGCTATTCTGAACAACATTTGTTCTTCTAATTTTCCACTGTTGTGGTATGGTATGCAGGTTAAAACGGTGAATTTATACTTAAATCTCAATTTCTTATGTTCCACTTTTTTTGGTCCCTTGATTTTTAGACCTGGGGCCAAGCGTGACCTGTCCCGCACCATGTTGAAACAATAATCTTAACAACATATGAATGTTCAACACTTTTTACTCTGTGTTTCAAACTAGTCTTAAACCACCTCATTTTTTTAAACGTGAAAGTCATCACCTTAATACGACATTGTTTTTACGTGTGTTCATTAAGTGTGTTTAACAGAAAGTTTCTATCTATCTATAAAGTATTGTTCCTCATAATTTGAAGTGATTTGCTTGACTTCAGTGAAACACTCCCCACGGAGCCAAACCTTTACTGCCTGATGATCTTCATGTATTTTATATTGGCCTGATGGGAAAATCTATTCTCCACGCCGTGATGAGAATAGGCGAAAGTTAATGACCCAATTCCGAAGCATCTGTTGTCCCTGGCACGTGAACGTGGAATGTTTTCATATTTAGAGCCGTCGCTCAGAGCTCACCGCTGGGAGAGCACTGAATATTCACACAATATTCACGCTGAGCTCTGCCCTCAGAGGAAACAATACCACTCCCAGGACATCAGTTGTGGAACCTGCTCCATCAAGAAAAGATGAAAGTAGCCGTGTTTAAGTGTCACTCATAACTGTTATCGATGACAGTTTCATGTCCATGCAACTATAAAAGGCTCTGCGTTATAGTAATAACACAACCCATACATGCTGAGGTCAGCTGTGTTTGTTCCCCGGCTGATCAAAGGCGCGCCAGGAATGTGGCCGGTTCAGAACATCTTATTCTCCGAGACAAAGGTCAGCAGCCACTGGTTTCGGATTTACCACGATTCCCCCCCCATCCATGGCACCAGCGCACAGCGAGAGGCTGCGCGTAAATTAGGGACCTCTAACCTAACATGTGACACATGCGGGGTCAAAGGGCAGGTGGTTGCATAAGCTGGAAAAAAAAGGCTTTCATCTCTTAAACAACAAGAGAAAGACTGTTTTCCGCAGGAATGGCCAAAGAAGCTCTCTGTGAAATCGTATGAAATAAGCGTATGACATGGTGGTGTTTTCATTTGTTTGTGCGCCGCGCTGCGGACTGCGGTTTCTCTTAAGGGAACGGATCTTTCTGAAAAAAAAAAAGAGTGCTCTTTTTTATGGACACAATAATTTAAAGCAGAATATTTTGCCTTGCAGTTTTTATGTGATATCAATTGAATTAAAATACATACCAACCACAGCCCTTCAGAAGCTGGTTAAAGAGTTGATGTTTGACGCCTCAGACTCAACGACTGGAACAGCAGGATCTCAGTTGTTTTTCTAAATCCACCTTAATTTGAGGGTCTCAGATTTCCTGCCGCCGCTCGCAAAACAAAAGAGCAATTTAAGTGGTGAGTTTCCAGAAGTCGGAGGGCTGCAATTATTTTTATGATCATTCTGCTTTTTATCCGCTGGAACACGAGGAGGGTTACGTAAGTGCCCGTCTTCCACGGTGGTGTTTCGGTGGGTCCTTGCCAAGTGGGCGGTAAACATCCTCCAGATTGTTCTAGTTCTGGCTTGCGTGAAGAGGGGCTTTGGTGGGCCGCAGGAAGGTCGGGATGTAAATAGAGCAGGAAATGAACTCCAGACGACCTTGACAATACGTTTACATTACAAAGTGCTGATGCAGGACTTTCCCTCCAGACACGTACAGTCTGGCGACACCAAGTTGCTTCATCAGCGCTGAAGCTAAAGTTCAAAGCATCATAGGCTGAACACGATAAATTATGAAACAAAGTATGTCAACAACTTTGAATTCATACAAACAATTCTGTGAGTAAATGTTTCATGAAAACCTGTTCGACAGGGCGTCGTGTGCTGACCGCCCATTAGGCAGACTAAGCAACTACGATGCTATTGGGGGAAAGGGATAATATGAGAATTCAAATTGAACATGTTTTTTTTCTTGTACCTACTGCCAGCCAACATGACTTTCGGTTTCATAGGTGGAGTTTTTTTCCAACTTTCCCATTTAACTGCCAGTTCGGACATTGGGATTTCACAGTGGTCAAACGTCAACAACCATCGTCTCTATCTGGATCTGCCCTGCGTACCTCACCGGGTTGAACTCATTGAGGTCAGTTAGATGACAGAAAAACAAGTTACTGTGTCCGACTACTTTCCAGACTTTTACAATACATGTACAGCTTTGTCAGACTACTGGAAAGAAATTGGAATTTCTCTTAGTCGCACTACACAACCCGGATAATGTGGTTAATAGCTGGACTAAGCTACAGTAGGATGCAGTCAAGTAGCTCGACTCTGACCGGACTGGGTGATGTGCTAGCTTCAGCTACACAGCTGACGTAAACAAGCTCCTCGACTCATCACCTCATATAAAATGGAGAAGTCTTGTGTGTGACCTGATGCAGGATGTATGTTCCTCGGGTTTAGCCCATGTCTGTGGTGAACACGTAACAAACCTGACATGAGCTGTGTTTTGTAACTCACGACAACGCTGTTCTGCTGATGTGCAGATTTGTCTTGAGCCACATTCACGCAGGGCGTTTTGATGGTTTCTTCTCACAAGAAGACTAGAAGATGTGATTTGTTGGTTTAAGGAGACGACATTATCGTCACGCTAGCAAGCATTAGCATGGTTGCTAAGTCATCAAATGCACTCCTCTGGGCTTTAGTTACTCAGCATCTGTCATTCTTGCAATACCAACACATCAGGGTCTCCTGAATATTTAATTTTAATCTGAAACTAGCTGGTTTAATCCTGAAATTTGCCAAAGAAAGCACATTGACAGTGTCAATTTAAACTAACTGATCAAGTGGCCTCAAAGTCTCAAACAGTGCTACGTTAGCTCTCGACTTTCCCTGTTCTTCTTCTACTGGCAACTGAACCAGAAGGACCGAAGAACTCCCACCACAAACCCCACGTTGGAGGTGAACTACAAGGTTGTCGGCTTTCTCTCCACTGCATGTAAACACGACACAATTGGAGTCAGCGGCTCAATCGCGCTATTGCCTTAGTGGGGCTACTCTTAGCATGTAACATTGAAAACAAAGGTTGCAAGTTAGATCAACAGAGCATCTCAATTGACTTATTTCTTTGCGTAGCAGCTCTACTCCAAGTATGAGGCTGATGCCGAAGCTTCTACTGGTGGTCATATTGACTGCCATCTCAACAGTAGATCACTCACAAGCAACATGCCATGTTCATCTGAACTCAAACCGAACTCCTGGTCCCATGAATGTCCTTGACCAAACTGGTGTCCAAGAAGCTGGTCTTGCTTTGGACTTCTCAGGCCACCATTTCTAATAAACTCTTCTACTGCAATAAAAAGTTGGCTCTGAGGTCGAGGGTGTTTCCAGATTTAGCAATACCAGCCACATGTACTTCCCTTTAGTGATCAAAAACTCTGAGAAGATTTTTCAGGAAACCCACAACACACTGTTCCCTAAAACAACAAGTACAATATGAGGAATCCATTGCAGTTTCTTATCCAAACCATTCCGTTCCAAAATGACGCAACATCTTCTACGTCATTACGGATTTACTACAGTAGGATTTGTATATTTCTTCAGGGGGAAAAAAGGTATTTCTCTTCATAAGTGTGTCCTCTATGAATAAAAGATGACTTACTGGCCTCAGTCCACCTTTTATATTAGATTTTCTGGGTCATATCCTGCATGTAAAAGAGAAACTGAACTCCAAGCGCTCATGCTTGTGCGTAATAGAGCTTACTATTAGACCTTTTCATTTTCCGGGGGGATCAAGTGAAGGTTTACTATCAACTGTGTTTGTCCCGGTGAAAAAAGTCGAGGGAAATGAAACACAAATCCTTTGTATTAACACCCAATCGGAGTTTACGGCCTTCACGATGTGCCAGTTTGGTGATTAAATCTGGCTTCTTTTCTGGTTTCCTGAAATTATACTTCTGTTTAGTTGCGCTTGTAGTGGATTTAAGTTCATATGAATAAACTGGCCGGAAGCTAAACTCACTTTTAGGTCAGCACTGGATTTATGACTCTCAGAATCACCGAGCCCATTGGAAGTAATAAAACATGATTTCTTCTGTGACGTTACATCTCTCATAAATAAATGATAAAAAGATTTGGGTCCAACTTCCTGTGTCCCAGCTCAAATACCGTGTGGAATGCTTCGGGATAAAGGTGAATGTACAACTGTCTGATGATTTGAGTGCCAGTTAAAAGCAGAAACGTCAATGAAAAAATCACGACTTGATGGCAAAAGGACCTCTGTGACCCACATAAGACCCACATAATCCTGACTGATGTCTTCTTTTCACTTTGAATTGTGTTTACATTTCTGGCCAACTGGAATTTCACTAAATGAGCGTCACATGTTCCGGGGGCAAAACTGAAAACTACTGTCTGAGAGGTTGACAGCCAGACGTAAGCAGGAGATGCTTCAAAAACCGCTGTCACGAAATGATGCAACTCTGAAGGGCCCCTTTTTCTCCTCAAACACACATCAGTGGAATCGTACCTTTGACATTATGAGCCATTCAAATGGACTTACAGGCAGAAGGGGGGAGACGGACTGTTCTGCTCAGTGAGTCAAGTGGTATTTTGCTGAAGACATGAATTTACAAACAGAATTTCTGTTTTAATTCTAAAAAAATCTTTCTATTAAATTTCTCTTTGTTTGGCATGTTTTTGGTGCATGAGTGCGGTGCTTTCCGTGGCCCAACAAAGCAAAAAAATAGCAGAAATGCCATCTAAATATTGTGTTTTAGACTATATGTTTAAACTATAAATAGCAATAATTGCTTCGGTCATAGTTTCCCCTGAAGTCTGGGTTTTGTTTAGTTGCTAGCGTCCTCCGATTAGCCGCCGACAGTTTCCCTTGCTTCTTTAATGGTGGAACAAATGGCAAGTGGAGCAGAAGAAGCTTCAGTCTTCCTGCTTCTCACCTGTCCTGTCCTGCCCGAGTGCTGGGTGGCCACTTATCCGAAGAGCAGAACAGCATGTCCTCGCTCGGTTTATTGATTTCCTGTGGCTTCTCAGGGCTGCGAACTTAATGAGACTGTCTTTACAGCCGTTTAACCTGTCGCCAGCTGCGGAACTGGACTGAGGCTCGGGTTTGTTGAAACGCTGTGGGAACTGGTCTTACCTACGACATTACAAGGCCTTTGTTAAGGGAATCCCCCTCAATACTATGACTTCCATCCTGAGCAATTCCAGGTTCTCCCCAGAAGCTCAGGGTCATGGACTCAAGACTGGATGTCAGTGGTTTATTTCCCCAGTCTTCCCATTAACCTGACAAGGCCCTTGAGAGGACCTTCTTGGCAAGACCAGAAAAGTGGGAACTGGAGCCCAAATGCTCCAGGAGGAGAGAGCAGCACCAACTTTTAGGGTCACCAGTCAATAGTGGGACAGTACTGTTAAGTAGAAGTCAAATGAAAAGTACACAGACAACCTCTCGCACAAACATAGCAACTTAGTGTCTTCAGATGTGGGAGGCACATGGAGCAGAAACCACTCACTGTGATGAGCAACACGAACGAACCTGATCAAAACATTATCGCACGTGTTGACTCAACTTTTGGCAACTTGTTTTAATCCACTCACGCAGGTGACGCCTCACACTGACACAACATGTTTTTAGTTCGCTGTTTCGACTCCAGAAAGTCGGTGTTTGCGAGGAGACAAGTCTTTGTACAAATTCAAAATAAACATTATGTAACTTGTGTGAACGTGTGCTCAATCAATCCATCAGCTGCTTCTCATCCTGAGCCAAACAGGAATCGAAACAGCGGCAGTCATTTCTTTCATCATGGTCCAAGAAGGCACCAAAGTTCACTCAGCTATAGGTTTGACTGAAGGGCCCCTCAGGTGAAGACTCCAAGTTCTGCAGAAGTTCTTAACTTACTATATTTTCTCACGAATCTTTACATTTGTTGCACAATATTTTATCTGAAATTTGAGATGAGCTTTTCCTCGTAGTTACAGTGAATACCCTCAATAATAGTAATAATAATAAATAGATCATCGAGTATGCATGCGCCAGTATGAGGGAGCTGAAGAACAACTTTGGCTATTGGCATCTGAGTGGTGAGCTGAAATACATTGTGTCAGATGAGCATACGTTGAACCACTGACATTTATCCTTCTCGATCGATTTGCAAAGCACTTTCCGTGTTTTCAGATTCTGGAACCTGAATTCCATGAGTTTATCGTGACTATGTTTGATCCTTGCTGACAACCACAGCTCCAAAGATGGTCACGGATCTGTCCAAAGACACTGAATGTGCGCCTGCTGAAGTGACGTTGTGTGCGCCACCAACAGTGCCATTCACACACACACACCTCTTCTAACCGTACCTTTTCAAGGACCATTTTTTTTGCCATTGAGTGCGTACACACTTATATGAAACAAGCTCGGCTGTTAGCGTTTGAGCTGCAAGCATCCTTGTTGTGACTGAAGGTACAGAAACAGAATGAAACAGGCCAATTCAATGACACCCAATGGCCTCAAATAAACCTAAACAAAGCTCATCTTGTCCTCATTGGATCCAGAGCACTCTCTCAGTTTGCTCACGACGTCTAAATAAATCCCATCATCAGCCAATAAATGCCCTTTATTGGCTTTTACAATTCTTAACACAGCAAATGAATTGCTCGTTTTACTGTCGGCATGGTATATGAAGCCATTTAACACACGCGCAGGGCAATTTACACGACAAGTTCATTATAAAACACATTTTACTGGCAGCTGTACACATTTAGCCTCGCAGTCAACCTGCGGTGGGAGTGCACGTCTGTGCACATAGCAACGACAGTCACGACTCAGATCTACAGAGCTATAGGAAATGTCAGGCTGCAAATGAACACCGGCACTTTGCCAAGAAGAATGTTGAGATGACGTCGTGTGTCAGTTGGGTATTTCAAGCCACAGCCCTGAAGGTTTTGAGGTGAAAAAAAAGGACACTCGAGAATGACATTGTCGATTCAAAAAAAGATGCTTTTCGTGTTGATCAAGTTCAGTTGACTGAACGCCTGAAAAAGGTTTGTGCAGAAGACACATCTAAAAAAGATACATGTTGAACGTGAGAAGAATCCCACGGTGTATCGTGAAGGACTTTCTATGGGAAACGGGAGTCAGATTATCGAGGTGGTGTCACATACATACAATACATACCGTGCTTCTGTCAGTGAAATTCATCCCACAGGCTATATTTGAAAGCTTTGCTGAACATAGCGAGCTGGAGTTAACACTGGTGAGGACACAAGATCTTTCTCTCACGGTTGGAGTAGGTTTGATGGACGGACACATCATTTGATGACAATGTTCAGATAACAGAGAGTTCAGGGAACATGTTTACGCATCCAAATGACAGACATGCACTTCAGTTGACTTGAAACAAGACTCTTTTCCACTGTTAAGGAATTTCTATTTGTAAAAATGGATCGGGGTGTAAACTAGATGACTCAGCAATTTCCTTATCTTGCAGGACCATTTTCACTATTACTATCTGTGAATAGTGAATTCAGACTGAAAATTAAACTTCAAAATTCCATAAGAAATTTTGGATTTTGGGATGCTGGGAAGTTTGTCTCATAATTTCAGAGACAGATTCAACTCACACGAAGATCTGCCTGAACCTTGCTGGGTCTTTATGGGCACCGTCTCCCGAGTGAGAGTCTGAGCACAGCACAGTCATCAATTCACTCTACTGCTCGTATTTTCAGTACCGAGACAGGCCCCAAAAAGAAGACAACAACGCTGGTCAAATTCTGTTTGTTTGGAAACCTGTACGAGCTATTGAGACGCTGCTTCCATCATCCAATATTCTCCAGTCTCTACAAAAAGTTTTGAGAGAAATTGTCACTGCTACATCCAAGTATGACATCAGAGTCAATGAGAAAGGATTAAGGAAAAATAAGCCGGCTGATTCACCAGTCTTGAAACTTTCTATCCATCCAAGTTATACTGTTGAAAATGAAACAAGGACCAGATGTCGGTGAAAGCAGAAGCGGCACCACTCCTCGGCAAAGGTCATAAAAGCCAAAGATACCAAATATGTCCCACCCAGGAAATAAATAGATAAAGTTTTCAGCCGTAGATAGACAGACCAAACCTCTGCAAAATGCATTATGACCTCAAACAGCAAAACAAAACAAGACCATTGAAGAGTGGTTATGCAAGCGCAAACCTCCTAGCAATGCGTGTCATTCCCAGGGACTGCCCTTTGACCTCTCAGCAGTGGCATGAATCTCTTTGAACCGCTTGATGAAGAAAGAAATGCTGCAAGGGACATTTCTCTTATGCTTCAAATAGCAAGCCCCCAAATAAGCAGGACGTCTTCTCACACAACAAGCACATAGCACAAACAAGACCGGTCAATCTCCCAGGCTGCTGCGTGAGTGAGTGCGAGGATTCTCAGCAGCGCATTCTTCTCAGCTCTGGGTCACATTAAGAGTATACATGAGTGTGACCAGTAGATGTTCCCTCAATAATGAAGTGTGCAATGGGATCTCTCATTGAATCATAAAATAAACCCAAAAACACAAAAGGAAAACACCCTGCGTTGTCAGTACTCTTATTCCGACTTCATGCGTGTCATCTTCAGTAGCACTCCCAAACTGCCTCGGACCGTTTCAGATCACAAGTCCGCTGTTGGCCCACTAAATGGATGTTCACAGTCTGGCTCCTAAGTGAGTTGCGTGTGGATTCGTTTCCTGGAAAGGAGAGCTGGATTCACTCTTTTCTGCGTAAAGCATGTACTGTATGAGACAAGTACGTCTAATTTGGTGGGAGACAGAGCGTCCTGCATTTTTCATGGCATTTTGAGGAAGGCCGTCTCTGGCCGGTTCACTACATTAGAGTTGTTTAAATAAAGTCTCCTGCTTTTGGTGAAGTATGCAAGGACTGACTGGTCCCATGAATTTCAGACACTATTTTACCCTTTAGCTACCACTTTTTTACAATGATGCATTCGACTTTAACATCGCTATTTCAACAGGCTGCAGCTTGAAAATGGTTAGAGATAATGTCAATAATCTTCTTCAGGATGAGAAGAAGAACTGGTCGGCTTATCGCAGTTTTGCTGATGACACCCAAAGGGTTAAACCTCTTCCATAGTCTGTGATCATGGCAGCATCGACATGACAGCAACAACAGCATGAAGGCCGACCTGCTGAAGTTCAAACTGAGCACCAGAATGGGGAACTGTAAGTGACCCTGAATGTGTCATAGTTGTTTGCGCCAGACAGGCTGGTTTGAGTATTTTAAAAAACTGCTGATCGACTGGGATTTTCACACACAACCATCTCTATGGTTTAGTGAGAGCCAGAACAAAAAAGGGAAATATCCAGTGAGCAGCAGTTGTCTGGACCAAATCATGTCTGGTGGATGTGAGAGGCGATCGGACGCAGAACGCCACTAACCATGAAGCAAGAGGAGACCTGACTGAGCCTCACTCCTGTGAGGCGGGAACATGAAAATGAGGGTACGGCAGGAAATGGAATAATGAGTCTCCATTTCTGCTGCAACAACAAATGTTCGTGTCAGAATAAACACCAAGAAAGCAAGGATCCTGGCTGGCGGCAGTGGTGTAATGCGTGGGAATATTTTCTCGGCACACTTTGGGCTCCTTGGTATAAACTGAGAATTTTGACCTGAGAATTGTTGCTGACTATGCGCATCCTGTTCTGACTAGAGTGGAGACTAGAAGGTGGGCAACCTTCCGCTGGCTAGCTCTCGCACCATGACATGAAGGTCTAGTCACCTCGTTTTTTTTGAACATGACACTCTCCTTACGTAAAAGTACTGCAGACAAACGTGCGGCGCTTTGGTGACACTATCATGTCAGTGTGCAGCAAACTCTCTGAAGAATGTTTCCAAAACCATGTTGGATATACACCGTGTAGGACTGACTCAGTCCAACCAGCTTCAGAAGGCCACACCAAACGCCCTTCTCCTGGGCAACATCCACCAGCTCCAAATGGGGGATCCCGAGATGCTCCCAGGCCAGTGTAGTAATCCCTCCACCTGGTACTGGGTCGCCCCCGCGGTCTCCTCCCAGCTGGTCGTGCCTGAAACACCTCCAAAGGGAGGCGTCCACGGGGCGTCCTCATGAGATACCCGAACTACCCACTCGAGAACAAGAGCCCAAGATACTTAAACTTCTCCACTTGAGGCAGGAACTCATTCCTTACCCGGAGAGAGCAATCCACCCTTTTCCGGTTGAGAACCTTGGCCTCAGACTTAGAGGTGCTGATCCTCATCCCAGCCACTTCAAACCAATGCACACTGATCCAGCGAGAGTTGAAGTTCGTCTGTTCACTCATGTGTTTTTATTAAAACGGCGTTAAATCAATTGGCCACAGTAACCCCTCAAATTAAACATTTAGCGATGGGTATGAGGCAACTCTTCTCAGAAAACAGACTGGTTTTTCAGATATCACTGCAGGCGTGATGCCATCAGGTCAAAGCTCCGCCACGCTCCACATGTACAGCTGCGCTTGGTATCGCGGCGCAGCCCTGATATCTGGTGTTGTGCTTGTTTTGGATGGTGAGTCACCGCTGGGTCAGAGAGGGTGAAGGGCTTTTGGACTGACTTGTTGTCCCTCCACATGTGACCTGCACCACCATCACGCAGAAGTGATGGTTGAACCGTGATCCAAAAAAGGTCAGGCAAAATTAGCGTGGAAAAGCTCGTGCTTGTCTGTGGAACAGACAGTGATCAGCTGACATGTTTGCTTACATAACACCTGAGGCTTTGGTGAGTTGCACACAGACTAACAGGACGAGATGTAGTCTGCACCTCGGCTCACCTTTAATCGGATGATCCAGAGCTATGAGCCAGCTGTGTCACGCTGCAGAGACGACAAATTCAATCGTAGAAGAAGACAACATCATCTGTGACGGCTGCGTGGATGTTGGCTGTAGCACCAAACTTGTCTCTGGAAATGCACTGAGCAATGAGCAGACCATCACTGAGGGGCTCATGTCACACGACTTATAAAACCACAGCATGATAATAATCAATCCAAACACTGACTAGATACAATAATTGTGTCGATTCAACAATGATGTTTGAGCTTGCAGTGCTTCCGTGAAAGTGCCGTGTCTGAACCGCAGACTACCTCCAGTCTCCACCCTCCAAAGTCTTACGAAGCAGAACCTTCTAATGAATAATAACAGTCACCACAGTCACATAACTGTTGAGTTCTTTTCGCGACTCAATTGGATGTTATGTTTTCTAAAGCCAAGTGTTAGCGTTTAGCGAGATAAGTTTGACTTTCTGTATCACATGGGACAACACATTCTCACTCCCAAAACTTTTGTGACCCATACGCAGCTTGTCACTCAAATGGATGGAGCGAATGGGGTGGTGGGTTAAGACAAGATGAGATCAGATCAACTTTAGTCATCTCACCAAGGAGCTATTCACTGTTACAGGAGCGCTTAGCCTGTTAGTGAAGACAGAAATAAGTAAAAATGATTAGCGCTAGAAGGTAGTCTTCTCAACATATTTACAAATATACAAATGTTGGTGCAACATGGGTGGGGTGCTATGTACATTGTACAGTATCAGACGGGGTGCATATATGACAGTGGTTGACCGGTAACTACACAGTGTTAGCGACACAGTTGAGTTGTGCAGTCTGACGGCAGTGGTGATGAAGGACCTGTGGTAGCGCTCCTTCCTGCGCCGAGGGTGTCTCAGTCGTCCACTGAAGGAGCTGAAGGTGCAGTGGGTGAGAGCTGTCGTCCATGATGGCCAACATCCTCCTCTCACTCACCTCCTCCACAGAGTCCAGTGCACAGCCCAGGACAGAACCGGCCCTCCTGACCAGTTACGCCATGTGGTGCCACTCCTGAACTCTCATTTGGGCCACTTGGTATCCTGAAATGATCAAGCGCTTCTCTGATAGGTGCCGATACTTGGAGGCACCGTGACTAAAGCGCATAGCCTTACAAGGTGCTAAATATGCCAAGTGTCATCTAACGTTTGGACTGAGCGCTACGGGTCAGAACCATTATTCCGGCGTTTCAAGTGTCATCCCAACCTATACTACTTTTTTACTGCCCCCCTCTTGGGGTGCCTGAAGTAGGTCCAGTAGCCGGTGGCACGGCCATGACAGCACTTGTTGGATGGGAGTGAGCAAGAGGCAACTTTAAAAATCTCCTAACACACAGCATTTGCGTCATTAAATCAGTCAAATATGTTGTTGAAACAACACCAACGTCACCTCTTGCAGACACATACAACGCACGATCCACGGCCCTCGCCCCCGTGGCCCGCGCTTGGAACGCTATGGGAGGAAAACCTTCTTCTAGTCCATGGAAACTCCTCGTCGTAACATTCAACGCACAAGGCTGCCTTTTTCATCACTTTCCCAATGTCAGTACGTTACACCATGGGAGTGAGGATGGGTTGGTCCGAAAACTTAACCCCTCCTAGTGGAACGTCATGCGGAAAGAAACGTATATGACTTCGGTGCAAAGGTCCAGAGAATGGAGTTTCCTAATGACACCAAAATCTAAGCTCTTCTAAGCTGAGCCAATGTATCACCAATCAATGTTGGTGAAAACGTGACATCTGCGCCTGCCACGCTGGCAGTTGCCATAAAAGCCAAAACAAGACTAAGCCAATAAAATGAATGAGGTTAACTGCGGATGATGAGGGGTTATCACAGCAGACACCTATTCATTGCAACAACAACATGAAAATATTGAAGAATTGTCGGGCTGTATTTGGAGAGGGTGACTGCGCTGCCGCGTAATAAAAAACAAACAAAAACAGTCTTATTGTTGACAAAGAACTTCTTACGTAAGTCAAGAATGTCATTTGTGACCCGCCTTGCTCTGTGATATATTAAGTTTCTCTTCTGAAAACAGAACCAGGTTAGATTTTGTGGATTCAGTTTCAAGTTCCCTCCTCCCTTTTGCCTCCCGATGGTTCACAAGGTTCACTCCCTCCCTGGCAAACCGTCTTCTCTCACGATAAGAATTGTTGTGGCTGTTGGACGCTGATGAAGCGTGCCCCTTCAGATAGAAACTCTTTCATTCCACACAAGAATTCCCTGGGTCAGGTGAAGTCAAAGAGCAAGTGCAATTCAGTGCGCTCCATGAAGCTGATCAGACGTTAGCGTGCGCTCCAGCCCAGCCCGTGTTACATAACCTCTGAGGGCAGACTGAGCTCCGAGCAGAGGCTGTCTCGCGCTGCAGACTCAACACTCTTCACACGCAACACGCCCTGAACTGCGGATTTGTGTGTCAATACAATACGCGAGTTCTCAAGCGCTCCAGTTACGTTGTTTTCTCGCTGTTCGATTTGTGGCCCGGCGACGCACATTTGTGAGATCAAGTCAGTCCTGTTTTACGGACCATAACTTTAAGCAGATATTTCACTGCAATATATTAGGCATGTAATAGAATCACTCAGTGAAATTAGAGGTCCTGAAACTCTACTCTTTGCTTCAGAACTTTAATAATAGGCCGATTTAAAAAACATTAAAAACCAAACTAAAACCATGAAGAAATGCTGATATATTTTGTTGTCGTTTATTTGACAGAATAATTCACTCAAAACATTTTTTTTTTTTTATTTAGCCTCTGAATTCATTGATTATAAAGGAACAAATCCAATGAAAATGAATATACTTTTAACCTCTGAGAAATGCAATGAGAACAAGAACCAAACCTGAATTCATATCTTGAAGTTATGTCCAGGATTGAAAATATTTCATTCTATTTGCAGGTCTTTTCCGGGAGCTCAAGGACACCCTCCGACATGAGTGACCCATATTTTTGTCAGTGACACAAGTGGTGAAGGGGCAAGTCAACCGTCCCACTTTTTAACCTCAGTGACCCACATATGAGTTGCGCACCAATCCCAGAGGTCAGGTCACCGGAGCTAGATGTTATTGTCATTTCCTGGAATCTCAGCTATCTATCGTCAGTATATTATATCACCGTTCACAGGGATTAAACTAAATAGAGGAAACGTTTGGAATTCTTCGGACTTCTTGTTTTGCTACCTCAGCTGCTGCTGCAAAATCACAAACAGGATTCAGGTTATGAACGCAAGCTTTTCCTGTGTTTCCTGAGAGGAAAGCTGCTCCGGCTGTCGAACAAGACAATCTCACACCCGCAACTCAGGGGCTACGAGGACTTGGTGGGCTACGAGGATTTGGTGGGCCACGAGGACTTGGTGGTCTATAAGGACTAGGTGGGCTACGAGGACTTGGTGATCCACGAGGACTTGGTAGGCTACGAGGACTTGGTGGTCTACGAGGATTTGGTGGGCTACGAGGACTTGGTGGGCTACGAGGATTTGGTGGGCTACGAGGACTTGGTGATCCACGAGGACTTGGAAGGCTACGAGGACTTGGTGGTCTACGAGGATTTGGTGGGCTACGAGGACTTGGTGATCCACGAGGACTTGGTGGGCTACGAGGACTTGGTGGTCTATGAGGACTTGGTGGGCTACGAGGACTTGGTGGTCTACGAGGACTTGGTGGGCTACGAGGACTTGGTGGTCTACGAGGACTTGGTGGTCTACGAGGACTTGGGTTAGGTTAGGACTTGGTCTTGGTTGGAGGAAGGATCTGAAGTCCACGATGGCTTTCTCACACATGTGAAATCAGTGCTCTGTCGCAGTGAGAGTTTCAGTCTCATTCAGTGAGAGACTCGCAACAAGGGCAGAGTTGTTTCTTTAATCATCTGCTGACACAACAATACAATTACTTCTTGATCTGATAACAAGTGTGGGCAAACAAAGCCGCCAGAAAACTCAAATGCTGTCTTGGTTAATTCATGAAGTCTCCAGTGTAGAGCAGAATAAAGCGAACACACAGGGGACAGACCATTCACTTGCTGACTACTAACACTAACCTGCTTCCTGTGGTTCACTTTAAAAAATATCTGCAATGTTTTCTTTGGTGTGACCTTTGGAGTGACAAAAACAAACAAGCTGACGAAAAAAACAAGCAAAAAATGAAACTCTTTATAATTAAATTCACGTCAAAATCTTGACAACTTAGTCAATATGCACCTCTTCAGAATGGATATTATACAGAATTTTCTGACATTCAAAAATGTCCCTGAAACCGTATGCATTTTGTGATGAATTGTCGAACCTTTTTTTTTTTTTTACACCTTTTTCAAATTATATTCATATTTTTTTGCAAAATTGCATATTTTTCTCCTACAGAAATATATGATTTATTTTCTTATTAATTTTGAATGGGTTTTGTGTCATTTTGGCAGACCATATTTTAAATTAAAATATTTTTATTCATGCAATTTGTTTAATTGTGATGATTTGTGCCCTACATTTTTTACGCAAGACAAATAAATAAATAAAATAAGACCATCCTGTTTCGTTTTACACCAAAAATGACGCGTAATGCCTTGAATATAGTTTGTGCAACACAATGTCAGTAAAAATAAATAAATAAATAAAATACGATGCATTTCATACATAAAATATGTCTATTTTCTAATGAACAAACTGATGTCATTGTTGCTTGTTTTGCAAGTGAAATGTTGCCAGGCCTGCACAGGAGACTTTCATGTTGCTTTGTGTGTAACACATTCGAACCTCATTTCTTTAATAACTAGAACAGAGACATGTAGCTTCAGGTGTCATACATGAGAACCACTAAACCCAGCAAACATTTCTGGCATCGCCATGTCGGTTGCTCCTGACCTCCTCATTGCAAACTTGATACTTGGACAATGATGTTGGAAAATATGAATACAAATAGCGCACAGGACAAAGCTCTCCTCGACCACTCAAGTCTCGGCATGTGACGCTCACATCAACTGACCTACATTTATTCACACTAATCTCTGGCTCAGCGAGTTTGTTTGGAGGTCATGTGCAGCGCAGATGAGAGAAAATACCTCCTGATCATCCGGAGGTTAAATTTGTGAGGGGATGTGAAGGATGCAGAGAATGCATTTCATGTGTGCGGCACAAATACAATGGACAGATCAGGGCCATGGTTTCATAACTCTCTTGTTCGCAGTGATTTGAGCTACCGGTTGTCTCATATCATGTACTGCACTGGTCAAGAGGATCTATTTTACTTGCCATAAATCTGTGTTTACATGCATATATTTTATTTTTGGAACCGTTCCGAGCATGACCCAGACTACAACGATACTATACAGAACAAAGGTCAGCTACTGCCGCGCCCCACTAACTGTGAAAGAACGCGCCTCTGTCTCACTAGTTTGACACCAGTGTCAAGTGAAAGCATGAGAACACGCAAGGCCAGGGCAGGTCTTTCTACTGACTTTCAAGAAGTACAAACTGTTATTACTTTACCAACATTCTGGCAATGCTTTCAGAATGTTTGCAGCTTTTTAAAGTTTTGATCTTCTTGAAAACAACTGAGGCCACTGAGGAATTTAAAAACAATATCTTGAGTATTCAATTCCACAGCCGTTTTCTCTGAATTCTGATGGCTTTTACTGGTGACAATGAAGACAACAAATAGGGGAATATAATAATAGCTTGTGCTGGAGTTGAGTCAAAAAAAAACAAGAAAATTATTTTGATTTTCATCTTCAATTTTCCAGAAAAAAACAAGTCTTGTCCCATGTTTGTGTTTGCAGCCTTTATAAGAGCAGAAAAGTTTCGCTCTGAGCGACATAAATCACAGGTAGTATTCCAGCTCGACTACATTGATATCAATGTTATTTCTCTCCACAGATGCCGTTAGCCGATGTAGGATTTCCTAGTCGGGCGGTGGGAGAACTCCCGCCACCCTGAGCGTACAATCCAAGATGGCTGCTCGGAGTGTAAACAATGCGTGGAGCTCCTGTAATGTTGCATATATTTGACTTCTTACTACTTTCTAATCGGTCAAATACATAGTAGAGTTTGACAGACATATACAGAAACGTTTTGTGTTTTTAAATGTTCATGCTGTAAATGTAAACTACAACGCGGACCATGCTAACCGTTGCTATCGCTAGCCTGCTCGATGCCAGTGACTGTTTAAGCTTTGGTCGCTGGAATGCAGCGTATTGCTGGTACAACCATCTTATTTTGACAATGTTGCTTGAGGCTGCACATAGACAGACAACTGCTCGCACCTGTGGACAATTTAGAGTCACCAATGCTTGTGGTTCATGGGAGGAATCCAGAGTGCCCTCAGGAAACCTTTGCAAGCACAAAGAGGAAATACAAACACCACGCAGAGAGGACACAGAAAGTCAGTGTTGCCTCAAGCTCAACCTGGCCCCCTCTAGACGTGGGGCTGCCGCACGCACCACGACGCCGCCAAACCAGAAGAATCAAGCAAAAGCAACATTACACTCTGCCCTTTTGAGAGCTGCTTTTCCACTTGCTAAAGGTAAAATATCGGTTGTTAGGTTTTGGCTCCTGTGCTACTGCCATTTTCAGGCTTATGAAACCAATTACGCCATGGCTCAGCAATCCGTCTGGCTACTTCATTCGGGGTTAAACAGCAAATATGGATTTGATTTGGCTTCACTGCAGCCCGGGGGCCTTCAATTACACGCTGGCGCAAGAAAGCCTGATCCCAATATCCCTGGCCGGTGCCTACAATCTGATTCAAAAGCGGATCAAGAAAGAAAAGTTCACCTTTTTCCAAGATTAAGTTTAAGGCGCTCAAAAGGGGTTACCCGACTAAATAGGTCCATTTGTAAAAAACGGCGTACGCTTTCCCATGAGGCTTACCGCGCTCTGAAGGGCTCTCAGTTTCTTTTGCTGCGCTATTCTCACAGAATCAATATATGACACATGAAGTAAGTAAGTAAGTTTCTTATGAACGTGAGCTGGATTATGTTTCAATCTCGGACGAGTGGACATGCTGTTGACAACTTCAAGAATGAACAATCGTCCAAAGATGTGGACGTGACGCAAAAACACAATCAGCTAATTTGCCAGAAAATGGCCAATTTTCAAAATGTAATACGAAAGTTGCCAGCCCTTGTGAGAACTGCTCTCCTGCGACCAACAGCCACTCTCCAAATGGCACAACATTGTTTCGCTGCAGAAAATGGCTCCTTGTTCAGGCTCCAAATGCGTGTTGTTGCAGTCCACACAAGAAGTGCATTTCTCGACACCACAGTGAGCATCATTGTTCCGTTTGGCTACTTATGCATTCTGTGTGTAGGCACCGATTATAGCCTGAATAGGTCAAAACACAATCGCTGGCTAGCAAGTTGTGTTGCGTAACCCTTGAAGCCACCAGCTGACACGGCACCAACAGGAGTTTTAAGTTAACAGACGTGGAATTTGGACTGAAGAAGCCTCAACCTGGGGACATAATCGCCGCATAATTGTAGTTTACTATTTGCACCAGTGAAACTAGACAGTGCCACAAACACCAAACTGACAGATGAGAACTACGGGCATCAAAATGACCTAATTTCAAATGACGACGGTTGCTAACAACTAGGTTAGCATCTGGGAAACGCTACGCTAGGGACTTTTTGGAGACATGCCTCTTTAAAGTCAGCGACTGAGTTTCATGTCTTGCTCGTGAGGTTGGAGAAGCTCTCCCACACTCCGGTAAAGAGTGATGAAGGAATGATCAATGAATCAAGAGATCCATGCCGTGAACCAACACTGCGTTATTACACACACATCTGAGACGGCAAACGTCTGGAAGCAAATGTTCCTGGCCTCAACCTGAAGTATAGGAGAGCATTGTGTATTCTTTCTTTACAGGGATTGTAGAAATATTGCCTCGAAATACTGACCTCTCTCTCATCAACCAGCACAAAAAACCCTTTGAAGTCTTTGCTTTTCTTTTCTGCAAGGGTGCAAAGTTAAAGCTCATTTGATTATGTAAGTGTTGCAGTTTGTCCAGCAAAACCCTGACAATTGTGCCTCTGGATGGCCCAGTGCTAGGCGGCGGCTGGTGGTGGTCGGGTTTTACTGTTCACCCTTTGGTCCGCAGCCATTGGAGGAAACAAAAAATTGCGTAATTAGCAGCTGTGGAAAAGCTTTACCAGCCTGCTGAATTTATTTAAGGAAGAACAGGACTAATCTGGATTATTTCGGCTGAGGTCGACTATTATGCTCCATGACTAGGCTGCGCTGGATCGTGAAGAAACAGGAGACGAAATGTTGAATTTTACTGACAACAAATTCTTTTTTTTATCCTTCTCTACAGACGTCATCTGCCCCTATTGTCAAAATCAGATGTGATAATAGTGGTAGCATTTTAGATTATACTAATAACATGAGAGTGATGTGGTGCTTTTGCCCGGCAATAAAGGTGCTTCCACGGTAAAGCCACAAGTGTTTCTATAGTTTTCTAAACATCTCACTTTGGCCATGGAAGGGTCACTCCCTGGCTACAATTGGGCAACCAACGGTGGGCGGCAAAACTGCATCCATGTGGGCTGCAAATGGCCTGTGGGCCGCAAGTTTGAGACCCCTGGTCTAACGTATACTTCCGTGGGCTAACACAGAACATTTCATTAGAACTGACTGTATGGATGAGGCCAAGAGAGCAGATGTAATTTAAAGGATGCCACAGCTAATTTTGCGTCTCAGCAGCCGTTAGCATGTTGGTGGTCTGAATAGCTCCGGCAGACTTGTGATTTGCGAGACACACCTCTTTACACACCCAAAACACCCGTGGTGAAACAGTACACTTACTGTATCGGGACGGGGGAGTCGTTTGAAACAGAAATACTTTTTGATATCAGCTTTCACAAGAGCGTTTAGCAAAGTACCAAAGAGTAAGTTTGGATTTCCAACTCCTGTAACTGTGTGACAAGACATTTAATGTCCATAGTGGCTCGTACATCGAGGGTACAGCCCCCCGACATACAATGAGGTGATCAATAAATACTGTTTTTTCTGGACTATAAGCCGCAACTTTATTCTCGCAGTCGGTGCGTCTTACGAACAAAAAAAAAAAAATTTCCTTCTTAGATTTTGTGGGAGCGGCTAATATTCTGGTGCGCGCTATAGTCCGGAAAATACGGTAATAATAAATCAGATTGTCTTTGATAATGTGAATTTATCAATTTCATGTGTTTCAATCGGCTGCCAGTCGACTGTGATGCTCACTCTTCCACCCAAATTTACATCAAACTCAGAAGTGGCGGAGAAGAGACGTGCTGCAGACTGTGTTAGCACCCCACATCAGAACTGGTGTAGAGCTGGAGTGGCTCTTGGTGTGGTGAGTCAGAGCCGTGCTGGAAGCAGAGTCAGGCACACTGTCACGTAACAGTGGACTTCACTCTTGTGACCTCCAGCTCACTGAGATTTCAGACGGGGGACACAATTATTAAGCAGCAACTTCTTGTCACAAGGTTGACTTCAGTGTCGGAGACAAATTTGTTCTTCTTTAAATGAGTAATAGTGAGGGAACGTTTGAAACACCATCAAAATAAACACTTTTAGCAGAGAATGCTAAGCCACGGGCTGCGGGTAAATAAAAAAACATTGTTAAAATAGACAGAAAGCACGACTGGATAACTCACATCACGTGTTTCCACACCTGACAAGACCACACCGTCTACTACCTTTGGATTGTTGCCGATCGAATGTGCGACAGTATTTAGAAATGTCATTGTGCAACGCACAGCTAATCATTAACCGGATCGAGACGCTTTTATTTGTCGAAGGCTCACTGTAATAGCACAGATAATCCATCCTCATAAAGGGCCTAGAGGGATTTTGCTCTGTTCTGGCGACTCGGGCCAAGCAGCTCCGACACACTTTGGGCCAATGCCACCAGGCACTGAATGAATCAGCCTGGCTTCCCGTCTGAAAGAAGCAGTGCCAGGACTTAAGGTGACACACGACATGTGTGCTATAATCCCCGGCTGACTAAGGTGTGACCCACTTTAAGGTTTCCACGGAACTGCTTGTGAGGACCTGCTGGAGGTCACAGTGTTTAGGTGTCAAATACAACAAGCAATAAAAACATGGGCGTGCAAACTGAGCTCCAGTGTCTGTCATGGCAGAATGGCTTCCACAAGTCATACAGGGATCTCTCAGTCTGGGGCGGTTGTGGGTTTCCCTTTGTTGCCATGGTGATGCAGCCTGACACACACACAAACAATGAGTGACAGAGCCAGGCGCATAAAGACTCGCAGAATGAAAGGAAACGAGGACTCCCTGTTTTAGTCATTAGTCCCAAAATAGCTCACCGCAGGAATGAGTTACATCGCTTGTCTCGCACCGAAAGTAGGTGTGGAGGATGGAAAAGGAGCCTGAAAATGGGGGAAATGTTTGCGCAGGCCGACACAGGGTGATTGACTTCGTCCCAGGGCGTGTTTCATCCACAACAGGGCTCTGTGTCTCAAAGCTTCTGCTTCATTTCCACAGGAATGTGGAACGGGTTAAACCACACAGGCATCTTTTGGGAGTTCATCCACAGATACGGGGTGGATCGGAGGTTTATTTGTGTTTTAACCTTGGACTTAACCAAACGCAACGTTAGATAACAGTGTCCCTTTCAAATAAAGAATTGTTATCACATACTGAGGTAAAACCACATAGAAGACTCTCACTAAACCCCTTTTAAATCCATAGTGCTCTGTACATGTTGGTCATCAATTTTGTTTTTATTTTCTTGGTTTCCTTTTTTAAAACTCCTGTTTCTCTTCATAAGTCCAGTTTGTTTTTGAATTTCCATTTTTATGTCAATGTAGTTTGTATCGGTAAAGCACGCCTCTTTGGTCTTATTGTGCATGTACAAATGTCTTGGAAATAATGACATGGTAAATACCAGGCACAGAAATAGAAAGAATTCATTATACAGCAAAATGCTTGTGTTAATAATACAGCAACTCTTCTTCGTACAAATAACTTCATCACTGCCTAATGCCACATTTAAAAAAAAAATAATCTGCATATGAATCAACAAGCAAATTAGCGCTGTGGTTTGACAAACCATGAATTAGTCATGACCGAATCTCATTTGCCACTCAGCTCCTGTGAGGATCCCAATTACGGCGCAGCTGAGGCGTCGACTTGTACGACAAATTTGTGAGGCTTCAGCTGACTGAAATGAACCACGGAGAAGAGTTTGGAATCATCACACTGTCATTATACTTTCTTGCAAGCGTCCATTTCCCCAATAACTAGGACGCACCCTCGGTGTTCACAAGCTGTAACCCGAATCATTTGTGTAGTGGTTTTTAAATAAAAAAGCTCACAACATATACAAATATTTCCCCCCATTATTTTTGCCTGTTCCATTACGGCCAGTGTGTCTTTTCTGTAGGTAATTTGGATCTTTTGCCTGGGCGTACACGCCTCCTCCAGGCACTCTGATTTCCTCCAACAGTGCAAACACACAGTGGGTTACCTTGTGACAGGCTAGTGGCCTCTTGCCCCGAGTAGCTGACCCCACACGCTCCCACCAGTGAGGAACTCCATCTAACCTGTCAATAGGTAAAATATTTTAATCTCGATTAATCACACTAACCATGAGTTAACTCGTGATTAATGGCAAATGAATTACAGATTTTGTATCTGCTCTAAATGGTACTTAAAGGAAAATGTTATCAAAACAAGTGGCCTGGAATGTAACGTATTTCCTCATGCATTACAGTGCATAACACTGAAACATTATTGGTCACAGTTGCATTTAGAACGGATAAAATATGTGAGATTCATTTGCCATTAATCACGAGTTTACTCATTTTTAGTGTGAATAATTGAGACTAAAAATTGTTTTTATAAATTTGTAAATAAATTGTAAACAATTGTAAATGTATTTACAATTTAAGATTTAAATACTTTTAATATTACAATTTTTAATCTCGGCGATGAAATACATAACATGACACATCAGTAGAGTCTTGTTCTTCAATCATTTGCCTCTGTATTGGCCTGAGCATCAAAAATACGACACAAGAAGCCCTTGAAAGTGCGTAAGCTATTTTCCCCGCCGGCGCTCCTGATAGTAAGTGCCAGTGAGCCTGCAACCTGAGTAAAATCATTGCTTCAGACAAGCAGGAGGTGTTGGTCAAATGAGGCAGAGAGGCCTTTTGAATTCACCTGCTGTAAATAAGAGCGGTGAAACGCGCGCTCCTGTCGCGCAGCATACCGTCACTTATGCAAGCGACACACTTGTCAAACAGCATGGCCTTGAGCGAGAGCTTGTCTGTGTGTGGCGTGTCTGGCTGCAAACAGATGGGAATGTAAACACAGAGGGATCGTGTCTAGCACTAAAACACACAGCAGGACAGTGGCAAGCTGAGAAAAAAATAAGGCAGTGAAGACGCAGCCCTCAGTTCGTTTTGGAGGCTTCTTTTGGCTGTAAAAACCCTAAATTTATTACGACAAAAGCAAAGGATACCGTGGACAGGTCCAGACACAAAGCCACTAGCTATCACACGCCCACTGACACATTGAAATCTTTGTCGTGCGTGTGTGATCTTGTACTTCCATCTTTGTGAGAACCTGTATGGGATACTGAGTGAGGACATTTTGGCAGGTCCTCACTTTGTCAAGCCCCATTTTGAGGGTTAAAACTACAAAATAGCTGGGTTATTACAACTGGGTTTCAGTTTGGTGAAGAGTAAAGGTGAAGTTAAGCCATTTGTTTTAGATGGCAAGGTTGAGGGTGAGAGGCTGGGGAAGGGGTTATGTCCATGTGTGTCAATGATGGTCCTCACTAAGATAGGAAGACATTTTATACACAAATATACACGTCTTTTTTTTATGGAAGGTCAATATATTGGCATATGTTTAATAATAATAATTAATTACAACATCATTACAATGAATTAATTACAAAAAAAAAAAAATTTAATAGAACAACTTCCCAGACAACAAAGGAACCTTTGTCAGTGCAGGAGTTCCTGCTCCACTGGTCACAGTGATCCACAAGACACGTGGCAGCGAGGATGATATTCTTATACCATTAAACTGCGATTAATTGAGATTAATTAATCACTAATTCTCTAATGAACTATATTTATTTTTTTTTTTTTATCAAATCCCACCCCTAATATAAACATGACAATGTGAAAGAAAGAATATAACAATAATTGAATTCTTGTTTTTTTCTGTGTGATGCCCTTTCTTGCCTCTATTGCTGCTGGAAATGTAAATTTCCTGGAGGGACTCTTCCCAAAGGGATCAATCAAGTCCAGTCTAAGTCTAAGCCTAATAATCATCATCAGCATTTGGAGCAAGTCAGAAAAAGTTTGAGTTGATCAGTTCAGAACACTTCCACTCTGACCTTGTCGGGGCCAAATAAATGCTGGAAATGGGTCACAGTTTAAAGCCAAATCCCAGTTTGCTACATAAGAGATAGAGATAGATTTCAACTATAGATAGACATTCTCTTGGCATTTATTTCTTCATACGATCGCGGCACAGTAACCGACGGAGGATAATGGCCTCTTACGTTGACATGAAATCGTCTTTACCATCCATCCAGAGCTCCTCAAACTCAACAACCCTCCGCCGTCCGTATGGTTTCCCACAAGACTGCGTCTTATATAACTCAGATGATTGCCCTACTTCGCAGCTGGACTGCGGCCGATACAAAAAAACAAATGTGCGCTGCTTCAAACCATATGGCTCTTGTTTTCTCCTGGAGGGATGTTGACACTGTTCTGGAAGAAAAGCCCTCCTGAGCAGTGTGTGCTGCCGTCCTGCAGGAGCAGCTTCGCAGCAGCTCTAACACGGCGTGACAAGTTGACCTGAAGAGCCTGCTTCCTTTCCGTATATCATTTTCAGGGCTCTCAGCGCCGGTCGCTAACCATGCTGGCAGTGTATTGTGGTGGCCATCTGGTGCTGTTTGCACTCTCCAGGAAAGTGGCTGACATTTACAAGTGGGTCTGGCTTTTCCATCTTTCATAAGAAATGAACTGGCATCCCAGCTACATTTCATCCAACCATTGGAAGTGTGTTACAAAAGGTGATTCAAAAGTAGGCCATGATGGCGCGATCAATTATATCTGAATAGTACTTTTTCAGGCTTAAATTGTGCCACTGACGTGCATGTTTATCAAACAGCATGCGCAAGATGTGCAACGCCTTTCGTAACTGCTATTCAGCCATTAAGCATTTGACTCGATTTCACATGAAATACTCCTGTTTTGGCCTGTTGCCATGGTGAAGAGCAATAGCGGATTCCGATATGTGTCACTGTCGCCACTGATCAGACAGTGGCAAGAGTCTCGAAGTCTGGGTGTGAGCTAAACACACTTCCTGGTTGCTAACAACACACGCTTCCTAGCAACTGTATGTGACCAAATATGCCTTGTGGTTTTGGTGCAAACCCAGGGACGTACATTCGGTTTCTGATAAAAGCTGAAGTTCGGAAATCGCAAATTATGTAACATCATTCAAGGAAAAGAATCTCAGGTCTGTTATCTCACGTCGCCAGGGTGCGAGTGTTGAGACGGAATTTGCCGTATTTTCCGACTAAACATGCGCGTTTTTCACTTTCATGAGCTCCTCCGTCCTATTCAGGTTTTTGTAACATAACTTCAACATCTTCCACAGATATGGAACATGTTTTCATAGCAGTTATGAAGTTAAAAAAAGAAAGTCCTGAATAATATTTAGATAATAATAATAATAATAATTGTTTCTGTCAAACAATGATTCCTGGTGTGACAAAGCAAACATTCCAAATCACTCTTAAAAGTACCTGGCATGTTTATCTATCCACGGAATTGAAGGTTACTTTGGCAACTGCTCATCAGGCTTTTTTTATTCATGTCCACGAGGCAAGGTCAAAAATGCATGTGTTCTATTTATTCCATTTGACCGCCATTGCTCCCACTTAGCACCTCAGGCCACCTTGAGGGAACAGGTGAGCAGTAATTCAAGGGAATCAAGAGATATCCTCTGGGCTCTGCTTCGATATCCGGCATGTTTGAGGACACGCTTTTCAAATTAATTACATGGGCTGGATTTGGAAAACAAGTGTTTTAAAAATGTCCCTCTCCCTTTCAACCAAAGACGGAAGAAAAACATTGAAAAAAGTTTTTAAAAAAAGAGTCGTTTATGCATTTAAGAAAACTATTTATGACCTTAGTCCGACTAAGATCTGAGTTTTAAAATGTATGTAAACACCTTTTGCTCTGTGATTTCGACCTAAAGTATCCGGTCAAATGCTGGATTAAGCTAACGCAGTTTCACTTGAATGCGGTGCACACTGCCTTTGATGTTGTGCACCATTGTTGACAAGCATTTCCTTTTATCTTTTTATTTGCTTGTTCACAATCTGTCACCCGCAACTTCCTACAGCGCCACCTACCAATGGCAATGTGCATGGCGCTCTGAATATTTTCCCCACCTGCATGCCATGCATATCTATACAATGTGACTGCTTCATCGTGCGCCCAACTATTCTGTGAAACAACGTTCCATTAAAATGATTCTGCTGCGCCAGAGCTTGCTGGAGGGAACTAGTCCTCCAGACCGCTGCACTGCAGCGACAGCTCCAAACATGGGAACATGATGTCAACCCCGGCAGCTTTCTTTATCGGCTTCCTGTTTACTTTCCTCCTGGGGAATTTTGGGAAACACCTCCAGCCAAGCTCCCTCACAGTGGCAAATGTCAACAACAAGTCTATTGTCAGCAGACCCCTTACGAGCCCTTAAATGGAGAGACCCCTGTTGGATCTCAGACAATATATGAGGCGGAGAATGGAGGGACATAGGCAGGAAAGAGGGAAGAGAAGGTCATTATTAAATGGTTAACCAATGACCGAGTCACAGTCGGTGCGGAAACATGTCAGAAGAAAGACCCTGCCCTGCCATTATCAGGAAGACCTCCAGACCCAGACACCTCTTAAAAGTGGCCATAAAAAGCCGGCCGTTTCTGTGCGTCTCACAATAATCCTCAAACGAATCTGCTTCTCTGAGGTTTGGAAATGCCTGTTTTCTAATTGATACATGTGGTCGCCATGGTGACCACGGGCAATAATAAACACTGAGGTGAAAAGAGGAAGTCACACACTCAATGTGTAATGATCTAATATTTGACTTCACCGAGTTTCTTCGTGCTCAGTGGCAGTTGAGCAAACGTGCCCAGCAGCTCAGTGACATCATTCGCCCACTCCCTAAACAGTGGAGCGCAGGAGGCAGAGCGATTGGCTGCCCGAGTTCTCACACCACCGCGTCATGGCCAGCTTACACGGCACTTTCTAAACTTGGCACATGACGTCGTGAACTATTCCTATATATGGTGTTAAAACCAACAAGCAATAGCCGTCAAAGACGTCGTTGATCCATCAGCAGATGAGCACAAGAGCTTCATTCATATCTCCCCCTCCCGCTCGACCCATGGTGACCAAAATGACCCATTTCATCGTGGCGGAGGCCGCGGGGTTAAGACTGCATCAGACAGAGTAAACACACTGAGTGGATTTGGGTGAGTTAAATCAACTTCCTGCACTGCCCCTCGGAGGAATTCATGATGTTTGCTGTTGGAGCCCAAACACAGAAGCGCTCACAGGTGCAAGCACATCGCACTGCCGAGTTTACCTTCGGACTCTTGATGTTTTGCATCGCCACCATACACTCATTAAAAAAAAAAAAAAAAACATTACGTAATGTCTTGATGGCACATGAGCCAAACCCAAGGCTTGCCTATCATGAATTACTCTTCACTAAACACATTCAACTCCCAAAATGCACTGCAGCAGTTCAAGCAATATAGGCTCCATTTTATTCTTAATGAAACCTTTGGTGTCAGAAAATGTAGTGAAAGCCGATCTTCTATTGTTTTGTGAGTTTGACACAATAAAAGGAACAAGCTTTTTCTGACGTGTTTCATATACTATGTAAATTTACTGTTGCTACTGCAACGACAGTACAACAAGTGGCACAACGTATCTCAAACTGCAATATCAATGGTAGTAGAAGAACAAACTATTATTATTATTCATAATACACTATTAACATACCTTTTTCAGTAGTAGTTAAGCAAACTGTTAGCTACAAAAATACAAGTTTTTTTTTTTTTTTTTAGTAACTGTGACCGTTGTTCCTCTTATAACAGCAGTCTTTGAGGTGACCTCATTTGAGCGGCTATGATTCATATTTATGTCAGCAATTTCCAACACATAAACATATTTGGTTGCCTCGACTGGTTTCTCACACTCATCCAAAGCTCAGGTTGTTCTCCTTGCGCAGTAGAAGTTCATGCCGATTCCTCGCGTGTGAAGACAGTCTGCCCACTAATTACTTTTTCCACCAGTGACCTCACTTTCGGCTAAATTGTACATTTTCTGGCCTCCACTGGTCCCTTTTGCCTGAGTCAACCACTTCTCACATTTCCCTGGAGTCTATTTTAGGGATTCCATTTCAAGGCTATGAATAGAAGACCATCATTATACCCACTTCAGTCCGGCGGAAAAAAAAGCGTCATTGACAGAATTTGTCGATGTAATATGAAGAGCGCCGCTTAAGGGCCATGCATGCAAATTCAGGTCAGGAACATTTATTCAGATTTAATAGAATCATCTGCGAGGAGCAATTACTGTCTGTTGTCCATGTAAGTACTTTGGAAGGGCTCCCACTTTGTATGAAGCTTTATACAACAGCTGAAAATATTTGGAGTAATAATTGTGAATTTATTATTTTTTCCTTTTTGCCAGGTGAGTCTAACCCACTGACACACTTCTCAAGTCTTTAGAATTCACAGCGGTGGTTGGTCCTGTAAAGCAAAGAGAGACCAGCCAGAAGCGCAGCGCCGCCCGTCACCTTCCCAGTCAAGTTAAACTTCAAAACATTTCAATGACACTGGTGAGAGCAGCATGAAACAGCGGATCAATGTGAGCGAGGACTGTTTACCGAGATACATTTGTGGCTTTTTTTCAAGCCAGTGGTTTACAGTATGTTCTCAGAATGAGTCCCTTTGTTCACCTGGTTGGTCTTTATCGGGACACGGCATCAATGCCAGGAAGTCCAAAGCAGCCAGACAGTAACAGATTGGTGTTAAGAGCCCGTACAGGAGTGAGACCAGTCCAATCCCATTAACAAAGCTGTTTTTGTCCAGCACGGGTGTGAACCTTCCACGTCATTCACAGGCGGCTTTTTAAGATGAAGCTCGCTCTGAAGACGTCCAAGAGGTGGCCTCCTGTTCGCTCTGAAGTCTGTGACAATGTCATCATGGTGATGCCCATGAGCACAAACAGGCTGAGGTTGCCTCCCGTGGGAACAAGGATCCCGTCCTCCGAGGTCTGAAGCCATGTGGGTTGAATTATTTCACCTCTTTCAACCTCGGCTTTTCAGTGTGTACTCACCAAGGCCTGCTAAGTCTGTGTTGTTTTAATTTAACAAGAACACACTTCAAAACATTGCAATGTCGCTGCGGTTGAACTTTAGTTTTTACTGCAGGTAGAAGAAAAAAAATACGCGGTGTGAGTTCAGGCACATGTTTTTTTTTAATGTAATGGTTGTTTACAAACAGTCATCTAGGAATGATAAATGAAACTTTATTTAGCTGAAATAAGGCTTTGATTCATTCAGAGTGTTGCATAATATGAGGAGCACAAATAAAACAGACTTGTTTGTGGCGCGTCTTCAGACCTCGGGGAAAACTGAGTTTAACAAATGTGGCGCCAATTTAAAACAACAAATATCACGTGTCTTGTTATTGACAAGAGAGATAAAAAAAGACCATCACATTTCATACCCAATTTCCCTATTTGAAAGCCTATTCAAAGACCCCTCTTTACTCCTAACATTACATTTGTATGACTTAGACATCCTCACGTTATATCGCACTTTATCCGATAAATCACATGCAATGCAGCCAACATTTAGTCTCCACTGAGACAGAAAAGAAGCGGTCAATGATCGTCCTGGTCACTTGATGCATTGTCCTGCTGTTCCCGAACATTGGTTACGGTCTTGATTTTGGAATGCAATGCTTGTGTGTGTGTGTCCTTTTTACTGTGTTGTGCGTTACTGTCGCTTCCTTCTGATCTCTGACGTCACTTCGCTCGAGTAATTTTGATCCGTCCTGAGCCAACATTTTCTCTGTTGTACTTTGTTACTTTCTTCATACATTTTGATCTTCCTCCCATCATCCATTCATTTAACCTTTATTTGTTGCCTCCTTTGTCCAATCCTCCCATTAGACTGCTCCCTTCATTTACAAAATTGTACCAATCTATTTCAAATGATGTTACCGTCACTGATCACACGCGTGTTGGTATTGCTGTTCACCAATATATCCACCAGGGGCGGCAGTCAAAAGTTTGACAGCGACAAACTCCAAAACAAACATGGCGACTGTGGATAGATGGTGTACCTCTTGCACATAAGACGAAGCTGAGGCAGCTTTGTAGTGAAGCTGCTAAATATATTGCGACTGGAGTATTTCCACTATTGTTATTGTTATTCTTCTTCGTGTGTCAGAGCTACCGATGAGGTGGTAACAGCAACACTGCCCCCCATGGTTTCTGGTGGTACCGCGCCGTTTGGTTTATATCCAGAAGCAAGCAGAAGAAACAGAAGTTGTTATTCGTACCCAGGATTCTTCACCCCTCTATTGATCCTTTGTTCCTTCCCATTTTCATCCTTCCTCTCACCAACCATCCATTCAGCACACCTGTGACTCCTTTTGTCACTTTCTTTTTCTTAGAGCCACTCATCCATGCGTCTGTTCCTTCCACTCTGCCCATCATTCTTCTGAGAAAAAGGTAAAAATGTTGAACACAAACAACCGACCAACAAACTAGCAGGTTGACAATCTCAGCACCGTCTATTTTTAGCACAGCCATGTCAGCTATTATCTCTGCCACATGGCCAGCGACCAGGCACCGGTGTGTAAAACAGGAAATCTGTTGCTGATTACTGGGATTTTTTGGGGGGGACAAAAACAGCTATTTTTAGAGCAGGTTTCCAGCAGCAGTCACAACATCGTCTGAACAACACGTTGGTGCAACAAGTGTTTCCCCGCTATAGTTAGACGCACGGTCACGCTGTATTTATAGCACCGGTCGGATGTATGGGAAAATGTAACGCGACCAAAATCTATCACAAGCAAAGAGCTGCGGATGGAAAGTGGAAGACATGAGAGATGAGGGAGGCAGACTTTCCAGAGATCACACCGAAAAAAAAACTGCTGCAACATTTGTTTCGTTTAAAATAGTGGCCAAGTTAAAAAGAAATAGGTCAGCACATTTGTGGGTTTAAAAAAAAAAAGAAAACACGAATGTCCACGCATACAAACGTTTTTCTTCTTCTTCCCTTGCTTTGTTTGGGCTATCCCAATGATGTAGGCAGAGAAAAAGACAAACAAGAAAATGGGAGGAGCGTCGGTGGAAAGGCTCGGCCCTCTCCCACACACAGAGGAAGAGAGAGACGGGGAGAGACGACTGTGCTCCGGCTCAACATCTATCTTTGGCTCCGCTCAGACACAGCTGCTGCTGGTTCAAAGTACGGTCACTGGCGGGGAACCAGCCACAGGCCTGCGAAAAACACCCACACAGCCACTTCACATTCAGCGGGAAGCAAGAAGAAACAGAATGTGTTTGGAGTCGAACTCCCAGTCCCAAACTCAGGCACACAGCTACATAACTTTTGGATGAGAGCGGAGTCGCAACAACTTCTTACGCAAGAGACCAAAATTGATTTGTTTGTTTAAACGTTTTCAAAGTAACGGGTCACTTTGGATGTTTTATTTTGTGTTTGACATTTGTGGCTGATGTTCCCTTTGAGGGGTTTCACACACAGGCAGTTATATTTTCTAAACTCTGCATGGTTGAGCTACCTTTCCCTTTATACAACACGACGCAGGCAATAACAGGAAACTGAAAATCTGTGTGCATTTTTTATGTGAAAATTCTTAGAAGACTGTTTTAAATCATGCAGAATAAACTATCATCCAACTCAGCTGCAGTTTGGTATAGGCAGCCGGGTCGCTGCTAAAACAACAGCACTGTTTATTCACGTCAAACTAGGTCATGCGCCACATAGTTTGAGTTTTTCCTGACAACACAAAGCTTTTTTAGACGTCATACAGACCTCTGGACTAAATAATCTGGGGATTTATTGGGACACTTGTTTGGGATCATTCAAAACACTAGAATGAAGGATCAAGCATTTGAAATATAAGATGAGACCACATCATGATGTGTATACTACAGAACAGATTCGACCAACCACTCGTCCACAGTCCACGTTTGCTCCATGAGTCCTACTCTTGAGCTTGAGTGAAGTCAATGTGAAACAAGATTTGAGTTGGAATGAATTTAGAGCCCGGCGTTACTTAAGATTTAACCAATCTCTAGCCACCATTTCTGGCTGGGAATCACAGTGTTGAACTCTATGAAACATGCGTCCTCCCGAAGCAAAACAAGACAAGCTCCAGCGCCCGCTGCTTCAGCTGTTTCGCTGGTTGTTATCCTGTGAAAACCGCCCATTAATATCTCCTCCACATAAAAGACCTCAATTAGTCCCATAATAACATTTTCAGACTTTTTTATCTCTTCTTTAGTCCCTCCAAATTTGGATCCATCTGAAACTTGCAGGATCGACTCGGTGTGGAAGTGAAGGTAGCGCCAGCACCTTGTGAGTTATCCTGTTCCCCAAGTGTCTTTCACAAACACCCAGCTCGAAACTCAATCCAGCTCCAGCTCAGAAACTTCTCCAAGGTTTATTTATTGTACTTTAAATAATGAAGAGATACACATTAACCAGGGCCAGTCTTAGAAACTTTTTCAGGTCAGCATCCTTTTTTTTTTTTTCCTTTTTTCCCTCCTTTCACAGACTATCTGGGCCAAGGTCCTTGTGTCAACACGAGGTACAGTAACGGCAAATCTATGTAGGTGAGCGTGCACAAGTGTGTGTGTGATCAGGTTGCTGCTAATGCGAGTGTGCCACTGTCTGACCTTGGACGGCACGTTGTTCGATCCCATGCACGTGTCGCCCCGAAAAGCCATCTGACAAATGCACCAATGTCAAGTTCAACAGCAGCTTTAAACCTCGCTTGTCAGTCAACCCACATGACGTATGCGAATGGAATCAGTACATGAGCATAGAAATCTTCGTAACATATAGATTATGATGATATTCTCCTTTTACCTATTTCTCACGTGTTTAAAATAATCATATTTATTATATCTTGACAAGATCACAAGCACTTGAAAGTCATCACATTAAACTGTGTAATGGCTTGAAATGTGTGGCGATGAACATGATCTGAACATTCTCACTTTCCAGGAATACAGATCATTATTTACAGCCAAAACAGAATCATATGTTTACCAAATGCTTGGCTCCCAGAATCATGTTTCCTAGCAGACTGCACTGATCTCACATAATACTCAAATGTGGCGCTTCAATTCATGGTGCGTACAGGGAAAGAACGTTCCACACATCCATGTTGACACACAGAGATGAATCAACAACTCCAACGGAATCTAATTCAAGCAGTTATCTATTGGGTGAAATGTGAACGTGGGCTTGCTTTTCAAAGTAATGATGCAACACCTACTGTTGCTCAGCTCAACAGGAACTTTCTCTCTCTCTGTCTCTGAAAGGAAAGGACGAACCGCACCCCGGCACTTCCTGAAATGAATCACGTTGGTTCTCACCATCAAAGGGATCATTACTTTCCATGCATTATGTCAGGGTCGTGACAGGACAGAGCAGTTGTATTAATAGCACGGCTCCAATTTTTGTTTTGGAAACAGACGACGATATGTAAAGGGCGGATCCAGCTCCTGATTCAGAGATTGGATTGACTCTATTAAAGGGCGGTTTGTCATGGAGGGTAAATGATCTTTGAGAGATGAGGAATATACGTTTTATTGAAAACTTTCATCATATTTTTTACTGTTACAAGAGATTAAAATAAATATAAAAGTGACCAGACAGCTAGTCAACGTTATAATTTGAAAGACAAGTAAAGAATTTTCAGTAAATTCCCAATATTTTCCATTATCATCAGTTTCCTCCACCTTTATCTGTCAGTTCTATCCTCCATGAATGTGAGCAGCATCGATTTACCTTATCAATATAGGTTACATTGGGTTTATCATGTCACGATCTGGGTGATCTGGTTCCGGGGCAGAGGTCCGACGGAGGCGTTGATAAAAGGGTTTCTGGGAGTGGTCCGCATCTCAATGAAGTCGTGGGAGGCAGGTACTCATCCAGTTCTGGCTGCTGATACTTGCCGAGGAGAAGGGAGTGTTTAGTGTGGGCGCGCTATTGTGTCTGCTAACACTGCCTTGTGACTCAGGGAAAAAAAAAAGCCCTTTCCAAGGAGACGTCCGAGCCTTTTCCTGTTGACGCAAGCAAACTGGCACAGACAGCGTGAAGATCCTGTCCTCAGGGACAGGTGATAGGATCCGGCTACGGGTCAGGGAAATTTAGAGGTTAGGACGCGTGTAGTTATCATGGAAGGACGGCAGAGTCGCATCTGGAAACAAAGCTGATGAATGATGTTTGTTAAACAGCATCTCACCTACAACTAGAGAAAACACCTCCTTTTTTCAGGTCGAGCATTTTTAAGGGACCAAATTTGGATGTAAATTCTGCTGGCTAGCATTGAAATTTAAACATTCTCTGAAAGTCACACAACAAAAATAGGGCCCTCACGTGCCACTACTGCTACCTTTAAATCAATGCTAAAATTGAGTTTCCTTATTCAGGTGGCTCAGGAAGAAGTTCACTCCGGACCTTGTAGAGAATCTGGCATTAACTCCTGCCAGTACACGGCTTCGGTCCTGGCATCCAGACGGCTAACACCCCTGTATGTGTCTGGTACCAGCTTTATGACAGGCTACTGCTTCCAGCCTCCGTCCACCGGCTCCCGCTGGGGGACATTAGCAAGGCGAGCGCTGAGCAGAGAACGACTTTGACATGTGCTTAAATCTGCAGTCCACTCTTGTTTTGGGTTGAATTACAGTTCCTGATGCAAAAAAAAAGATGGTCTTGGTTTGGGGGGGCGTGCCAGGTCTGTCACATGTTGGGGAGCATGAGCCACTCCGCATGGTACAGTGACTCCTGCAGAGTGGGAACATTTAATTAAGGACCAAAACATTCTTGGAAAGAGAACTCCGCATCAGGGGCGCCACATGTTGGAAGAACGTGTCCTTTCTGCTTCGGTTTATTCGAGATGAAAGTCTGAGCCGGTGTAAAAGAAGTGATATAACTGATCACGTGTGACATGCACTGAAATGTCTAAAGCCTCAAAACTTAGAAGGAAATCCACGTCAGAACTGCAGTCACACAGTGGAGTGTGGTTTCCCTGAAACCAAGTGGCTTCAAGCCAAAACTGAGCCAGCAAACCTCATGCTCACAGACTGGTGCACCAAAAACTAAACATCTTATCTCTCTTTCTGAGGGGAGCTAATAAATAAAAATGACAGCAACGATGAGGACGCAACCTCTTCTGTCCAACCTCCTTATTTCCATGCTGGAAGCTCTACTTTCCTCCCTCCATCATGGCAGCAGTCTGTGTTTAACAGCAGGCAGACTGTTGAGCAGCACTTGGCTGCATCGGAGACGTAGCAAACACGCTGCCAGCCTGTTGCGGTTACATAACATCGCAAGACAGGTGAAAAAACAAATGACCAATTAATCGAGTCTCCCTGGAGAGTGACAACACAGCTGCTGCCTCGGTGACAGCACCGCGACGTCAGGGCCGCTGCGCCGCCCAGAGGAAATGGCTTGGTTGTCAATGAAGGGTGCATTTCACAGGCGAGAGCAAAGCACGTTTTTTTGTCCTTTCATTTTTGTTTTTGTCGGCAATGGAAGATTTAAAAATACAGCCAATTATTTATGTTATATATCTAAAAAATAGATTCCCAAACTCATTATATTTATTTAAAAAACACGCTCTGAAGGGGTCAGTATAAAGAGTAACAATGCAGGAAGTTTCTCAAAAGTGAAATCCTGTGCAGAATACATAACTCCTGCAGCCTATCCCAACTGCTTTCACACTTTCACTGGAAGACAGTCATTGGCTTCAAAACATGACAGCTTAGTCATTCATCAGAGACTCATAGGTTGAGCTGCCATGCTGATCTTCAGCGGATGCCACTAGGCCATATCTGCAAATATCTGAGCCGATTACAGACCGCTCTGCCACATCTTGGCTTCCAGCTGCCTGCCCTGTGTGGCTCTGGATGTTTAAGGACGGTTCGATATTTTATAAATATTATATATACTTATGGTGTTCCATAAAAGCAAGCATTGAGCTGCTGAGGGTGGGTGATGGGTAGGGGGCGCTCTAGAGGGGTGGCCAAAGGGCATATAAAGGGAAGTGCCTGGATGAAACCCATGCGAAGAACATGTGCCAAGGTTCACTCCAAGAGTGGTGCTGCGACTATAGTATCGGCAGCTGCTGAGGCTGCAGGACATCGAGACAACAAACTCTCCAAACCACCCTTTAAACACTCAAGATTAAGTTTCAAAACAGCCCTCAACCGGCACTCATCATACACCAACAGGTTGACTCATCGAGTTGTGAGCAGTCGACTGTCAGTATGGTTGTAATGCAGCACACAGCTATTTGGTTTCTGTTTTCTATTGAGTATTTGCAACACCATTCACGTGAGACTGTGTATGACAACTTAGGCTCATCATATGCTGACTAGTTCACCCATTCTTCCAATAGTTGCAGCCCTCACTCAGAGAGTGAAGACACCTCGCTGCAAAGCGGATCCAGCTTCAAACTCAAGCCTGTCGGAGGGAATAATCTCTTGGGGCACTGCTGCGTTCTCTCATAGCTGCAGAATGGAATTATGGGGGAAAAAGAAAATTGGGTGTCGTACTGAAGGTTTATAAAGCAGCATTCCAATTTTCAGTGGTTGTGAGACTCGAACACGAAATCACATAGCAGCACACCGAGTTACATAACCCTGTTCCTGCCTTCAAATGATCCGCTGAGAATCAAAAAGGAAGGTTTTCGCGGTTGAAAATCAGTCCTCCACAGACGTGTGTGCGTGTGCATGCATGCATGTTTGCCTCCTCACAGCAGGGCAGAGAGTCGACGCCCAGCTCAGGCCAGAGAAACCCTGAGGTGCCGGTGACATTTCAGTCACACTTCATCAGCGCCGGAGCAGGGCTTGTGGGCGTATTGACAGGAGGGGAACGGGAGGTTATTCAAAATCAGAGAGTGAGAAACTAAAGTTAGAATTACCATCGATCTTTCTGCGGCTCCAAGCAGTTCAATATGGAAACGCACTTCTTCATTTTCAGTGTGGTGAATGGTAGATTTACATGGGGTGAATCAGTCAATGGATGCTGGAATGTTTACATATACTGAAGACTTACATTTGGCCGAAAAAAGCAAAACTAAGTAGTAAAATAATGAGGAAAGAAACTTGAAACTTCATGCAGGTGTATATTATTTTTTGTGTTTGACCTTGGTGGACCATCATTTCCATCACCAAAGCATGATTCAGTTGCAATTGTTCAGTGTTTAAAACCATTGTATTGACTCATGGTACCTTTGGATGAAAGACTGCTGTACATATTCTTATGATGCTTATGCAAACATAAACAAGATCTACACTTTCACACACAGATATATCATTTCCCATCTCAAGATGCCAACAATTCTGAAGAAAAACAGCCAGATTTCTCTAGTCCACATTTCAGAGGCAGGCACCAACCGGGTGGGTATCCTTGTGCTGCCAACACCAGAATAACTGCGTTCGCTTTTATACCTTCGTGATAGAAGAAGTAAGTCACGTGGTGGCTGTGTAGCAACCAACAGTGCGATCATGCCGCGCCCTGATGAGAGGATGACGCATGAAAGTGTCTTCTCTGTGACCACAAACTTCCGCTATCTGTGAGAGCAAAGCAGCAGATGCTGTTGTGTGAGAAGAGAGCGCTCACCTGTTACCCAATAATAAGCAGCATATGGATGAACTGTACCAATATGAGTCGATTCCAGTCTTTAACATGGCACGGTTGAGGTTGGCTTATGAGAAACGCTCAGGTGGCCATTGTTCATGCAGACTGTTGACTGCTGTTTCTATGTTTGAAAGTCATCCTGATCACAGCGGGTTCCTGCTCATCTGCTGCAGTTCCTACTTTAACTCAATATACTTTTAATGTTACATAGTGGAGTCATTGCTCTTATGCAACAGTCTGCTACTAGGTGGAAGTTCATCCACAGATTTGAACTTTTTGTCATCGACCTTCCTTTAAATAAAGGGCCAGCAATGACTGCAAAACCCAGGGTTTGTTTTCAGTTGGACTTCATAATGGTCCTAAAACTGCCGTCGTGGAGGGCACCACTCGTATGTTTGACAGAGGACTTTGCCTCGCTGCTACAAATCAGACGCCTCACGAATGAACGATTGCTATTGTTGCTGCATTTTGTTCACTCAAATACAATTTGAACATCCAGAACAGACAACAATAGAAGTGTTTTACTGCCCCTCATTAATATTCCTGGTAACTCGGGAAGAATCAGGAGTGAAGGAAAGATGGAGTGGGAGGTGACGCAGAGATGGATCATGATTCCGCCTCCACACCCCCCAGAGGAGGCCGGCGCTTTTCTGTCGCACACTTGTTTGACACTGCCAACCTTATGCTCTCTTCTTCTGCTGCTCACCACAACCATGAGCTTGACCCGATGCCCGGAAATGTGCTGCCTCCCCTCCCTCTAAGGTGAGGTGCCTGACCGGGTGGTGGCCCTGGGTCGGACCCAAGACGCACAGGAGAGATGAATTCTCTCACTTGTTTTGAGTTTTCACCACATTACATAACCTGAGGGGAAAATGCCACCAGAATGAGGACTTCCCAATTTTAGTTTGAATACTAATAATAATGTTCCAAGTTATAGGGATGGAAAAAATTGGTTTTGTTTTGACATGAAACAGACTTTTGGTTTGTCATTAACCTTTCAGGATGTCAGGGAAATGTCTGTGGCAATGGCAGAATTTAGTTGGCAGAATTCACACAAGTGTCAGCCCAAATTTGAGTCGGTTACTCCTTATTCAAATTTTTAAATGTCTTGCCAAATTTAATATTGGGCCATTCAAGGATCCAGCAGTAACGTAATGTTGTTTTATAAACTTCAACCACAAAAAAAATTAAAAAAAAAAAAAATGTCAGGCCACAGGTGTTTTACATTTCTGTCCCTGCCAGAGACTTTTTTTTTTTTTTTTTGAGTGTCCCGGAAATCCAGCTGTGCCCCTCAGTTTCAGGATACAGAGCAGCAACACTCAGAAGAAGAGCCAATAATACAAGCAGTCAATGTGTCCAACTTGCAGTACAAACGGACAAGCGGCCAGTGATGTAAGTGCGCCCTCCAGAGGCTACAGTGACAACCATACACATGAGGCATGTCGTGGGACGTTTGAAACAGTTGGGGAATGGTGAATCCCAAAGGCAGTCAAGCACATTTTACTTGAAATTCAGAAAATAAAATATTGTTAAAATGAGGAAAAATAAATACACGCAATTGAGATTAGAATACACAATAGAATCAATGGCAAAATGAAATGTTCACATTACTCATTAAAGTCTATTAAAATAATGCCAAACACACACAAAAAACCTCTATATTTATTATCATTATCATATATATATATATATATATATATATATATATATATGTGTGTGTGTGTGTGTGTGTGTGTGTGTGTGTGTGTGTACATATTCTGTCATAGTCATAAAAAAGAGAAATTAACCCAGTCTACCCACATCGGGATCGAGTCAAACCAAAATAAGGACAAACAAGGCTGAACCTATCTCTGTGAAGCACGTCATGCAACAGCAAACAAACTGAAGTTGGTGCGAACCTTATTGAGAGGAATTAAAGAATCAATTAAGATATGGTTAATTGGGCAGAAATGAAAAATGAATCAGGAATAATTCCCTCATCAGCTCTTCAGTGCGCTCAATGTGCTTCCTCAATGTTTTGTCTTTTCTCTCCCTCTCACGCACATGTGGCAAACATGCATATCCAAAACTAATTTCATGCAATAGTTGTCAGGGGAGAGGAGCATCAGCTGTGGGAGCAATTGGATTTGATTACCTTGCTCAAGGGCACGGCGAGCGTGGCCTCCAGGCGAGCTGGCATCAAACCACTGCGGCACAATCCTGGTGATGGTGGAGGCGAAACGCTGGCTTCGGGCCCACCTGTCTTCCAGCTCACGCCCTGGTGGGGCCAGCCACTGCCCTTCTTGTTGACTCATCTAGTTTTATGGTCGGGACGGGGCGCACAAGTGGCCCCCCGGAGGACCATCCACGGACTGCAGAAGGGCTTCATGATCACATTTGGCTTTTAACAAGCGCAGGCGTGTTTGCCAATGAACATTTACAATAATTGATTTTTATTCAATATAGCAGCTGCTCCTTATTAGATTATTTCCCAGTCATTTAAGCAGCTGTCTTTTTTCACTTCTTTATAATGTGTTTTCAAGTTCAGTGGTCTAAAATTCCAACGATGTAAGGACCTGGAATGTTCGCCTCATTCTATTACACTTGAAATGTGGGGAAAACTCGGAATTATTTGTCATTAAATGTATGTGAATAAGCAACATACACAATGCATATGTGATAAGAGATAACTTTGCTGCAAGGTGAATAGTATCATTTGTCTATATAATGATCACAAGTTCACTGCTGCATCACATTGTATCCTTGTTAACATTAAAGAAAAAAGAAAGTAATATAGTCAACTGACAATAAAGAACAACTTTTTTTTTGTCTGTAACAGAAAAGTGCATCAATTTGCCTGAAATAATCATAAAAAAATCATGTGAAAACTATGAATTATTTGTGATGAGATGTGAATAAGCAACATACACAATGCATATGTGATGAAAGCGACACAAACAAACCGTGCTGTCACCTGAACACTTCTTTTCCTTCCTGAGAGTTGACAAGGATTACACATGAACCGGTGTGTCACCTTTCCCATGTTTGAATCTGTGTTATGTAAGCCAGTTTCCAAACATTCAAGTCCTGAGCAAAGTCTAGCTAAACATCTCCGGGTCAAACAAAGTTCCTTGAAACAACCTGCGGCGGCGGGAGAACTGCTGCGCTCGCACCCATCTTCAGTTGTGTTTTCCAATATGCAAACAAGCAATTGTCCATGAATCTTTAATTCCTGGGTATTGTAGGAGCCGATGAACTTGCTTGCTCCCTGGCCTCATTAAAAATCCACACATACCTGGGCAATATTGGGATGGTGAGTTGTCCCACCTGGGAGTAAGCGGTAATAAAAATAATGGTTTGAAAAGGCTAACTTGAAATAGAACTCATTTTGTCTCATACAACTCAAGAGTTCTCTGGTGAACACACTACCTGAGGACGGGTTGAACAGTGTGTCCTGAACAGACTGCTTCTCTCCGTCGTGGTCTGGCACGAGGCCCAGGAGTCTGCTGATAGCGTGCCACCACTGCTTGGTTCGATTTACATCTGGGATGATCACAAGCCGCTGTGTTTGTGTGCATGTGCCAGTGGAAGCAGACTGTGGAGGTCTTTCTAGGTCTCGATCTTCTGCCTACAACTACTGTGATCAACACCAGGATTTAGCAGACATTAAATGACACCCCCTCGAAAAGGCTGCTTCTTATCCAAGACTTGTTTCTTACCATTTCAACAATTCAGATGCAGAAGGTGAAGACTTAAAAGCAGCCATTGCTCACATAGTGACAGACACAAGGTCAAACAGACAGACTGACCGACATCCCAACAGGCAGGCGGTTTGCTTTTCAGGCCGTTTAGTCGAAGGGTTCAAGGCAAAACAGGGACTATTCCCTCTGCGTGACAAATGGAGTCAAAGGTGGGATGGACACGTCCAACTTCAGTCACTCAAGCAGCCGTTTTGATGAGAAATGTGCTTTACACGTTCACCATTAAATGGAAAGTGTTCTCCAGAATGGTCACTATCAGACCACACGAGCCAGTCAGTTTCATTCGCATTATCATTTGACAACATTGTGGGTGCAAGTTAAAACTGCGTCTCCTCTTGACTCTATCAACAGCACGAATGTATTTGTGTTTGAAAGGAAAGCAAACATGTTGTGGCTCTGCTTGTAAATGTGTCGTAAAAGAATGTCTGGATTCCTCAACAACATTCTTAGTGACAGGTCTTTATGCCCTGGTAGCCAACAAGAAAACAAGAACTATAACGTGGACTTTCACTTTCCGAGCTGCGTCTGGATCCATACAATTCTTCGTGCGAACACCATGCTTTGGTGTCAGATGTGTTGCGACTTTGTAACATGTTTGCTCTTTAGAGGTAGAAGCATGTTTTACCGGTCCAAATAAAAATATCCGAGTCATAGTTTAAGGTTTTCACCCCTCTAGAACGCCATCAACCATTCCGTGTTTGCAGTTAAACATCACAGAGGGAGACTTGTAATCCGAAAGATCAGACGGCTCAATAACAACAGTCCTCAAATGCAGCATTGCAAAACCTGGGGCTGGGCAAACAGAAACACATCCAGCCTCCAGATACACACTGTACTTTCTGCTGTTTGACAAAGTATAGGGGCCATTTACGTAACACTTCTCTCTTTGTTCAAAGTGAATGCACTCCCCATTAAAAGTGGATCAAGCTCGTGCACAAACCAGCGTGTGATTGTTTTCATGAGAAAAGATGAAATTGATGTCAGTGGCACAGACGAGGTCAGTTGAAATGGAGAGCGTTTTGACACATGTAGGTTACAAACTTAGTTCCACTTGTGAACCGATCTATCTTGCAGCGTGGGTTGGGCTGTCAAAGTGGACCCTGCGGGCAACCAGTTGACGTTCCATCGTGATCCTGACAAGGTCGTGCAACAGTTCTAAAAATCTTTATCCAAAACTTCTGTTTGGCAACATTTAAATGCAACTCTTCCACAGATATTCTTTCAGGGTGACGGGATTCCGAAGCAAGGCTGAAGAGAGACACTGGGTCAACAGCACATCAACTGATTGTTTATCTATTTTTCTGCAAGTGGACGCTACAATGCAGCCTTCGGATGAGGAAGCTGACACATGAGGTCATGACAAGTGGACCATTTGGTGAGCGCGAAATGAAGAGATCATTCCATTCCAGCATTCAGAATAAAGGCCAACCCTCATAGTTCAGTGTTAAAGCAAACATTTCTCAGATTCTCCTAGTTCCACAGCACACCTTCTCTGGGCCCCTCTGCTAGCAAACGCTAAAAAAACTTCAGCTAAGGCAGAGGGCAGTGGCTTCCGCAACCGGGCAAAAAAAAGCCTTTTCTGTCAAAACTTGAATACTAACAATGAAACACCACGATAAACCAAAAACTTACTAAAGTTTACCGACCAATGTCATTTTTACATTGGTAAGTTAACATAATATATATACATTTTTTTGACCGTTCTGACTGAGTGTTCTGGTACCCTTTAAGATGGGGTAAAGCGAGTGTGTTCAGGTGACTCCACCCATCCAGTCAGAGCAAGAGGGGAACATTCAACATATCAACACTGCAAAAGCCGTCCGCCGGAAATTCCGGGACTGGAACCGGAAATTGCGCATGTTTTACCAACTGACGTTTACTGCTAAGCGCATGTGTCCATGGTTATATCGCGCACAGGCGGTGACGTTTTTAACTTATTGAAATATTTTCTTTACTTCTAGAGTCTAGATTAAGAAATTCTATGTTTTATATGATATTCTGTTTTTTTATTTTTTATTTTTAATCCAACAACTGAAGCGCCACGGTCGACATAAACCTGGTTCAGGACCAGATGAGCTCACTCCTGCTCCTGTTGAATCAATATGAAACAAATTCTAGGAGAAAGTTTCCCACACACTCCGTACTGTATCGGAAGCGATGCACAGCGCAGGTCTCATGTACTGGAGGAGTTTGAAATGATGAATGATTCAGTAATACCGGATTTAAAAAATTATAACAGCAGATAGACACGTACATACATCTCCAGAGTACAATGACCAAAATTCATTATTTTAATAATAAAAAGTTTACTGGTGTGTGCATGCGCTCATTAGTAAACCGGTCAGTTGCTAACTTCCTGCTCCAGTACCATCATTCCCTGCGGACCACGTCAAGCAGACGGACCAGATCGCACTCACGCATGCGCGTAAAAACGTAGAATCTCCAGATTTTACTGTTAAATATAGAGTATTTTAACAACTATCAAACCCCCCCCCACAAATGTACGCGATATAACCAGTAAACACAATTCGTAGACCTTTGGACATGCGTGTTTCTAACATCCGGTTCCAGTCCCGGAAGTTCCGGCGGGCCGCACCAGGCGGCCGGACCACATCAGGCAGTGACAGTCATGCGTGCATGTATACCACAAACTCATATGAGGACCCACGTAGATGATGCTAATGGCGGTGAGCTGCGCTGTGCTAACTTCGATGGAGCTGCTCAGTACATGCTGTTCCAACACCATCAATATGATCAAGGCTTGTCCTCCAGGGACATTGGTTTAATCCAGATCCTAACAGAATACAGCAAGTTTCACATGAGATTGAGAGGTCAAACAACTCTGCATCTACCAGGTCGGTTGGATTGTTACAATGTTGTATGAATACTACAGAATCGTATTAAAAATATGAATGAAAATAACAATGGAACTCCGAAGAGCAGACTGTACTCCTGGACCGTGTTCAGGTTTTGTTAAACTTCTCCTTGCCATTACATGAAGAGGAAAATACCGGCGTGTTTGCACCGATCACGATCACGTCCTTGAGTCCTGCATGTTTCTATAGGCTTCTCTCCAAGCATTTCTCGCTTCATGTGGTGAATACAACATGTTTTTGTTACCGACGGAGTTCTGCACATTCCGACTTGCATGTCTCTGTGTGTGCGTGTAGGTGCTTTGCAGCCACGTCCTTTAGTGAAACCAAACCAAGGACACGATGTTCTGGATATGACTGTTTTCACTTTCGCAGTGACTGAAAGGTGGATGACGAAAGCGAGAATGCTGCAAGGATGACAGAGACAAACAAGCTTCACAGTCTCCCTCCAGGTGACGGAACATAATCAGCATTGAGCTGCCGTCATTACTGCCGCTCTGGTTTCCACGCACATTTTTAAAATGCACATTTCTAAGTGATATTGAAAAAGGCATTACCTTTTGTCTTTAAAAAACAATCTGTTGTGTGGCTGTTTTAAAGCAGACAGCTTCATTCAGCTGGTCTCACTCATCGCCATTGTCTCTTCAAAAGGAGGTAAACACATGGTGGATCATCTCAGCAGTTTGGGTAAGATTAGCGCTACATTGAACAAAGGCCAGTGTTTTGGGCTGATTGGCGAGACAATACAAGGGTTTATCCTCAGCAGAGGCTTGTCTCTTCAAAGCTTTGGCCGCCTGTTTTGGTTTCACACAGCCACGCTGGCACGTGGGTTTGTACGGCCATCAAGCGCACACTCTCCATTTTCCCACTGGTCACTTACTAAAGAGTTTGTCACCACGGTGGTTTAGTGTTGGGTAATTAAGCGTAGTGTGTCATATTAAAAGCTGCAGAAACAGGCGTTTTTTTAAAATCAAAAGTGGAAGTAGCAAGGAAATTCTTCACTTTCTTTATAAACAGTAACAAATAGAAGTGAATATTTGCTATGTATTAGTTTTATGATGGTCAAATCATTCTTTTAGAAATATTTTAAAATCTTAAAATTGTTCTAGTTTTTTTTTAAACTAAACTGTATTGTCAACTAATATTTATTTTAAATGACAAACAAATATTTCTTAAAACCATTTATTTAATTTTTAAATTTAAAGAATTTATTTTAAAAGTGTGTTATTTTTCCAGTATATTTTGTCAAAAAAAAAAAAAAAAAAAAAAGATAAATATAAATGAATAAAACAAACACATTACACAGGCACAATTTTACGATCTATATTACTTATTATGAGGTTGTTCCTTTGTCCATGTGCTCACAAGAGTGGAGCCAAATCTGCATGTTTGCAACCTCGACCTTTCATGTGATATGGCTCTCTCTTTGAGACAGTCCTGATTCTCGAGTGAGGGAGCTCAAACCTGCTCTTCTTCACGTACGCGCCCTCATGATCCCTGCTTTATCAGTGACTGATCAGATAGCTACACTCACACATTGACACTTTAAAAAAACATGTTTACGTAACATCACGTCAAGGTGTCTCCCTGACAAGCTTGCACATCCACTTCCTCACGTAAACACAAAGCAACGCTGTAGAGATTGTCATACAATTCCTTTGGTAAACACTGAGTGGAATGGTTTTGTGGAAAAGTTCATCTTTAATCGATCATGCAAGCGTTCCTGCGCATTCCATTGATAATGAGACCTGGATTCCTCCCTCTTGTTCGGCACCTCATCTGTCAGACTGGGTACAGGAATGACTCCGAATGTTTGACCTCGTGTGAGAGTGAGAGGAGTGGTTACAGGACAAAGTGTACCAGACAGGACAGGCAGGTAGGTCATAAGGACTGAATGGGAAAAATGTTCTGCCGTCTGTTTGTGGTGATGAGGGGATTACAAGTCACAGTCATGGGAAAAGTGGTGAGAAAACAAGTGTCAGAAGAACACGATCCTACTGTACGATAGAAAACTGACTATACTACTACTAATAATAATAATAATAATAATAAGCACTCTTCATAGGTTAGATTTAATCTCAATTCATTGCACTAGAGATGAGTTTAAATGCTCAAAAGGCATTGAAAAGGTAAAAAAAATACAATAAAATTGGCCTGTAAGTTAGAGAACAGACACAAAATGTGTTGCCATTAATCGTGAGTCAACGCAGCACAACTGGGATCAATTGAGATTGAAGTTTTATTCAAGTGACAGTCCTAATAATCATTTTGAAAACTGATCAGAATATTCCTCGTATTGGGGACAAATAGACTTTGCTGAAATGCTACGGAACTGACAATATCAATTTGGTCTTATTTGTTGGTTCAGCTGGTGAGATCAAGTTAGGTTGAGGTTAAGACACTTTTTGGCCTCAATGATTGGCTGATTGGCTGATGGCCTGTCTGTCAAACTCCGCAGCCGTTTCACCCGCCCCCCTCCTCTCTCTCTTCAATGAGAGAAGTCAGTGAAGAGAAAATATGAAGAAAGGGGTTTGGACTTTAAGTTGAAATTGAATTGAATTTCCAAAATCACATTCCGAACCTTTAATTTATGCTGCCTCTTTCTTTTTGCATCATTTTTAACATATTTCTAGTGTACATCTCAAGCAATAGCCAAACCTTTTATGAATATTTATTCCTCTAACCCAAACAGGAAAGAAGCTCAGTGTTCAAACTTTTGTGTCAAGCTCTGGGGCAAGGAAGACTTTGTCTTATCGAAGCTGTTAACTTGAATATCTGTGATGAAATAAGTTCACGTTTTTTTTCCTTTTCAGCTGCCTTGACGTTATGAAACTCTATTATGAATTAATCTTGGTGTTGAACTTCAATCCAACTCCCAGCAGTGTGGAAGCGCAAAACAGCTCAATGTGATTTATATTCTTCTCCTTCAATATCTGAAGGTTATATTGACAGCATGCTTGAGTATGTAGACGCCGTGCGTGCGTGCGCGCGTCCTGCCTCGGTGAATACGATTCAATCCTTTATCCCACCGGGAGCAGAGGACAACATACATGTCATCCGCAGATCTTTAACTTCGGTTTCAATATTTCAGCGTCTTGGTCGGAGAGGAACTGCATCTGTCTTTTTCCCCTCCCAGGACACCAGCGTCTCCCAGCTCCACTGTGCGAGAGAGAAATCAGTGTTGTGTTTAAGACGCAGCAGAAACATTGAAGCTTTTAACTCGACGTAAATAATTGAAGCCCGATCCCATTTCACTCATTTCGAATAGATTTCTACACCAGCTATCTGTTTTATTGTCTTGGAAAACAGTGACTAAACAGAAAACCGTTGAGCTCCCCGTGTGTCGATGTATTATTTACTGACATCAAGTGGTGCAGAAGTTTCATCATTAATTCACTCCAACAACTTCATTTACAAGCATTTCCATCGACTTGGGCTGTTTACTGCAGGTACATCCAGGAATTGGCGAGACTCTGCAGCTTTTGACCTGTGCTTGAACCTCCGTATCCATGGCAACCAAATGCTCAGCTTTAGTGAAACGCGGACCTGAATACAGGAGGAACAAGCTGGGTGAGGAGCTCTTCTGTCAGATCACAGTGGAGGCCACAGACTTGTGAACGGATTCTGCCGCGGATTTACAGGTCAGCATGTTTTCACATTAGCTGGAAGTGCGTTTGAGCTATGGAGGCAAGCGACAAACATGCACGTGGAATTAATAACAGCGACAGGCTGGAAAGGCGGGCGTTAAACAAATGCAGGAGAGTTGCTGATCAGATGAAGACCAACCGGCAGACCTCACATGCCAGATGGACTCCAGCGTGATTCATTCCCACCGCCCTGTTGAGTTCTTATTACGCCATGTTTTACCAAATATTCTCTCCGTTCGTAGAGCACATAAATATTCTCTTCTCACTGTACATTCAGGGTGATGGAGGTGATCCTTCTTATGAGCATTGCAGCGTTTAACATTTACAGTGGCCGAAGAAGGCAGGACACGTTGGCGCATGTCTGCTAGAAAAATAACTCAAATTGCTAATGCTAAAAAAAGAAACTGAGCATACAGGTCAAATAAACATGGCACACTAATCTTGGGTGAAAATCACAACATGGTCGGAGGTGAACCAGGAAATGCAATTGTCACATACTGGAGGTGAAAATAACCGATACGGGACGCAATATTGCTATTTGCGGACGATGTTGTTCTGCGGGCCTCATCGGACCGGGACCGTCAGCATGCGCTGGGGCGGTTTGCAGCCGAGTGTGAAGCGGCCGGGATGAGGATCAGCACCTCCAACTCTGAGGCCATGGTTCTCGACCGGAATAAGGTGGTTTGCTCTCTCCGGGTCGGTGGAGAGTTCTTGCCCCAAGTGGTGGAGTTTAAGTATCTCGGGGTCTTGTTCTCGAGTGAGGGAAAAGGGGAGTGTGAGATTGATAGACGGGTTGGTGCAGCAGCAGCAGTGATGCGGTCGCTGTATCAGACCGTCGTGGTGAAGAGGGAGCTGAGTCACAAGACGAAGCTCTCGATTTACCGATCGATCTACGTTCCCACCCTCACCTATGGTCACCAGCTTTGGGTAGTGACCGAAAGGATGAGATCGCGGATACAAGCGGCTGAGATGAGTTTCCTCCGCAGGGTGGCTGGGCGCACCCTTAGAGATAGGGTGAGGAGTTCGGTCATCCGGGAGGAGCTCGGGGTGGAGCCGCTGCTCCTCCACATCCAGAGGAACCAGCTGAGGTGGCTCGGGCATCTGACCCGGATGCCCCCTGGACGCCTCCCTGGGGAGGTGTTCCGGGCATGTCCTACCAGGAGGAGACCCCGGGGAAGACCCAGGACTCACTGGAGAGATGATGTCTCCGCTCTGGCCTGGGAACGCCTCCGTGCCACATGAGAATCATGTTTGGCTTTATCGACATTTCTAAACAGAGGTGATGGGTTGGTGAGGTTTCATGAAACATTGTCCTGATTTTCTGAGCTCAGTCAGTCTTCACCTTGGTTTAAAAATAGAAAGATGTTTTTTGCCCACAGCGCCATCAAGTGGCCTCAGTAAATTTGGACGCTGTTTCATGAAACATCATCCGCCTCAATGCTTGCAAACATCATACTCTCATGTATAACAAAGCCCAAAAAGTACTACAACAGTTGACTGTCGGTTTCAATCTAATTTGTCTTCTGGGTCAAAAGTGATCCTTTTCAGAAATAAACGTTAACCTCAGAGTGACACCTTTCATTTAATCAGCAATTTACGAGACGGAAATGTAAAAGGCGGCTCAGCTCACTGTGGCTGGTGTAGCGCTGCTGTTAGCAGTGATTTAAGTCCTTTTGAAATCTCATTTAATGGCTTAAATTACTGCGCGTGTCACCGCTCCCCTTATTTGTGGCAGTCAAACCCTTCCCCTCATGATGCCACTGCACTTCTAGCACTCCTCTTACTCTGAGGCATCACACTACTTCACTGGCCAACTTTGGTGTTTCAAAGTATTGATGAAAATCTGGCTATTTATTTGAATGCAGGAAGCGCTTACTGACATGTATGGTGAGCTATGGTGGACAGCTTGGAGGACCACAGCATGCAGCGACTGAGACGGTGACCATTACTCAAAGACTCATTTTTGAGAGTGATCATTATCCAGGAAGGAAGCGCTCCGTATGGCTCCGATGCTTCGATGTATCTAAGGGAAAACGAATGAAGGCCCACAGGGAAGGTGATGTAGTGCAGAGACACACTGGGGAGACTAAACTGTCGGCGACCTCTCATCCGAACACTTTGTAGCTGCGGTCAGAACAGAGCAGACGTTGCGTTCCTGCGAGGGGTTAACAAGGGGAGTCATTCAGGAATAGAAGTGCCTGCCAACTCTCTCCTTCCCTGCGTCCGACTTCCACCTCCATCCAGACACTTTTGCTTCCGCTGTCTAGGGGGGGTGGGGGGAAGCTTTGTTGGCTCGGTGCTCCGCTGTAATCGGGTTTGCCATTTCCTTTCTAATGTGGGGACTCATTACAGGAGTGATTATCTCACTGCCCACTGTGTGATTTTTAGAAGGAAGCCTGTGATGGTGTTAGCTATCGGGGCGTATGGTGGTTGCAAGATAAATTTAATACAGCAGTGATTTTTTTCTCCCCCTCATTCCCCATTTTAGGTGGATGTATTTAAATAGACCTGAGGTTTCATGACATCGTTTTCTTTTTAGCCATGCAATCCCCAAGTCATGTGACCAAAACAAAAAGTCATGTGACATGATAAATAAAGCTAAAATGGGTGAGCTATAAAGTAAAAAAAAATCAATTAAACGCCTATTTTAATAGAATTTAGAAGTCATGAGGGTGTTATTTTGGTGGAGACCAATGATTATATATATTTTTATCACTTTGACGCTAGTTTAGAAAAATGCAAATTCACTAATGTGACTTCAAAGAGGCGCTGAAGGACCCACAAAAGTAAAGCGCCGCACACGGATGCTGTATCATCTTCAGTCACTTGGTGGCAGAAGAGAATATACTTGGCCAGATCATGATTCCTGCAGCCACAGATCTGAAGGGTGTTTGAATTATTGTGATCTCTATCTTCGGCGAGGAGCTGGTGGAGACATGTGAGCGAGAGCCGACCTGGTGTGATCATTGTTTGCTTCCTTATGAAGAGCAGACGTCACACTGCAAAGGGCTGATAGTTGTGCGCTGTTATGGTGAGATCAAGTATGATAATGAGACGAAAAGGGCAACCTTGCTGTTGTTAAAGGTAGTTCATTATCCTGCTTCCTGATCGCAGGAGACACACGGGGAGCCGAGTGTGGGAGGTGCAGCAGTTAATGTAGGAATTTCATTCATCAGGATCCTCACAAATCTCCAGGAAAAGCATGTTGCTGCTCCGACGGCGACCTCAATTCAAACGCTGGTCTCGCTCAGAGCCTTGTAAAGAAAACTCAACTCCTTTAATGACGAAAGCTCCATTTGTGATAGCAGATGTTTTCTTTCCTGCTCACGCGCCACTCTCCTCCTTTGGCACTTTGACTGTTTGCAGGTTCGACACAAGGCACCGATCAATTTCTAATTCACACACAAGCAGACAGGAGTCTTCAAGGAGGGCAGCAACTCAGAGGCACTAATTCAACAACTGTTCAGCCTATTTATATCCCGAGCGGCTGTAAGTAAAGATCCGCGGTGACCACACCAATCCTGGCCCACAAGATTAATGCCTCCCATACAGAGAGGCTGAGGTGTGGTACAAAGAGATCGATCAATAGAACTTTTCTTAATAGGGCACGGTAGATAAAATATACTGCCTTCACTTTGTGATATTTATCTCTCCACATCCATATCTCGGTGATGGCACTTCAGAAAACTGCGAGGAGCAAATACAGCTCAACATAAATACCTTCTTAGTTGTTTAGAACGACGCAGAAGACGGACGGAGCCTTCTGCCGGTGCGCTGCGTTTATTTGGTTCATATTTCTGCATGTTTCCACAAAGCTTAGGGACACGGACCAAACGGCGCAGTAACACCGGGAACTGTGGGGACAGTGTTGCTGTCACTAGCCGATACATAAGTCAAATGAGACATAACAATGGAGGAAATTCTCCATCCTCCAGTTGTGATGCAAACTATCAATACCAGTAACATCCGACGTACGACCTGCTCGACTTCCGTCCACCCATACTTACAACCCCGGCCAGCAGATGCTTATATTTTTTTATTCAATGTCTGTAGCCGCCCGGTAATGGTACAACAGTTACGGCAGCACAGTCTCCCAGCATCTCACTCTCACACAGCCATCTACCGCTACACAAGCACCTATAACCCTCGCGGCGGCCATTTTGACTGGTATTCAACTTACATCTAATTTGACTTGCGTCCGGGACCGATCCCAGTCCTAATAGTCGTCAGATGTTACTTGTACTTGCCACAGTCACCATGTGTGTTTTGCAGTTTGTTGTCGACATAAACTTTTGACTCTGGGCTGCTCCCCCTGGTGGATTGTTGAACAGCAATAGCAACACAAAGAACGCATGGAAGTATGTGACTGCTGACTTTAACATTGAAACGGACTGGGACAATTTCGTACATAAGGGGAGCATAAATGGGCCTTAAGGCGTCAAATATCGCCGCTGGTCAACAGACACACAATGACGGAATGTTTCCTCACCTGTGGCATGTTGCGACACTGTAGCCAGCACTGCATCACATTTAAAAAGGTTTTTAGTATTTGGACTCATGGGGGCGACCATAACTTATTTGTAATGTCACTTACATGTATAACAGCTGATGTCACTGCCTGCTGTATAAGCTTTGGCTTTAAACAACTATTTCTATGAAATCATGTTTTTTTTTTTTAAACCAACTGCACCACCTACTGACCTCTGAAAATTAGGATAGTTTCATGAAACTTCAACAGGTTTCCACCTACCTAGCGCGTACTCTAGTTGCATTAATTCACTTTGGTCTGCAACAATGTCTGGATTATAGCTTCATTTTTAAAAGGCTATAATCTGTATTTGCCAGAAAAGCACTTGGCGGACAGTAAAACCTGGACATAGCATTGGCAGGCATGAGTGGAGATCTAGATTTTGGTGTGTTTTAATTTATTTTGAACTCAATGTTGTGCATTTTGAGAGCCCCTGTGGGTCACATGAATGACTGGTGGGCCAGATTTGGTGCCCGAGCCAAGAGTTTGACAAGTCTAAAACAAATATAGGGCTTTAAACAACAAACTATTGAATGAAATGTGGGTCACGTCTGTGTTTTATAGCTTGTAAATTCATATGAGAAGCGCGGCGGTGGCGGTGTGAGGGATCAGATTCAGGTCGCACATGCTTATTGTGTCGGTGGACAATGTCAGCCGGAAATCACACCTCAGCGGCGCAGGAGAAGGGGCCACTGCAACAAAGTGTGATTTATAGAATCAGAATTTAATTTATTGCCATGGTCAGTGGGGAGCCCACCAACTAGGAAAGTGCTTTGGAATAAAGTGCTGACAGAAAAAATAAAATAAACAAAGCCTGTTCATGAACTCAACAGTCTGACTCCTGGACAAGGAAACTGCAAGAGGAGAAACAAACTCTCATGACACAAATCCACCTTTTCAAATACAAACTCCAGCTTATTAGATATTGTTTCTTTTGGTCACAACAGTCTCAACAGCGCCAACTCAGCGCGGGATCAGGTGATGTGACGGAGGCGTGTGTGGAGTTGAGGCAGAGTCAGAAGCCGGTGCAGTCCGACAGAGTGCAAATGAGGACATAGGAAGACAAAAGCTTCGTCCCTCCCTCCGGTGCTCAGACGCTGATACGAGCCAGCATGCGTGACAGCGTTGTATATTGTCGAGGTGAGTGAAATAATAGCGCCATATCAGACAGATAACTCATGGTTTGGCAAAAAAAGATGGCTTCAAACAAAACTATATTTTGGAGAGCGGCCATTACCCTCCCTGTTATGCTATCTCACACACTCACGCAGTCCAAACACACACACACACTTGCTATTTAGAAGAAAAGGCTCGCTGTTTGAACAGCTTTGGTATCAAGTTTGAGCAGAACAAAAGCGCAGACCTCCCTTTGAGGCAGAACATGTCAAACAGGGAACATTGAGCCATCAAGCCAGACAGCCAGAAGCATTGTTGAAAAAATGACACACGGGAGCTTGTGAGTCGGCTTTGGTTTAACAGGGGAGACGGGAGGGACGGCAGAGGAGGATGAAGCCTCTGGATTCTCTAAATAAGAGAGATTCGCTGAAGAGGCTTCTCCATTAGTTTGCAAACAGTCCGGAGTTCAAGCCGACCATAACGGCTTCTTTCCCTATTCCGTCGCTCCGTTCCATCCTCAACACCTTCCTGCTCATCCTCCCTTTTTAGCATCAAACGCTCTGTGATCTGGACGCTGTGTGGGAGCCGGCCTCTTTCTGCATGCTGTGATGCGAGCAGGTTGCTGGCAGAGGACGTGCTTATAGGAGGCCGGATCAATAGGTGAGGATTCCACACACAAAGCTGAGGCGACACGGAGAAACTGTGTGAAAGGGGAGGGTGACCTTTGCAGAATACAATTTGAAACATCTCTCTGACTCAGGCTTCAGTTAATGCTGGCACCATGCTGCGCCTGCAGTTGCCGATCGTTGACTCTCCCGGACGGCGGCAATTGAAGGTGGGGTTTTCAGGCGGAGGTGAGAATCCCACTCCGGTCCTCTGCAGAAAGCACCAATTTAAGCATTTTGCCGGAGCAAACTTCAGCGGCGTCGGGCCGTCTGCGAGAAATGCTTGAAGGAGCCGCAGTCGGAAGACTGATTTACATCCAGTTGAACAAAAGCCTCTGCACTTTAACTGGGCAGGACTGACAGAAAATCTATATTCTTTCTCCTTAATGATTTAGTTGCAGCCTCCTATCTCCATGCACAGTTTCCTATCCCAACCCTCGGTGCTCGCAGCCTCTTCGCCAGTCAGTTCCGACAGACTTTAGCGAAATATTGTCTAAATGACAGCCAGTTTATTTGGAACACGTTTTATTCATGCAGTTTATTGAAGCTACAAATCCGAATTCATATTTCCAAGGGCTGAAACCAGCCTTTTCAGACAGGTGCTTGAGCTCCCTGATGGACCAAATACATCCCTGCCTTGACTTCAGTGTAAAAAAGAAAAAAAAAAAAAAGTGGAATGAATGTGAGGTTTGAATCAACAGAATAATATTTAAAAACTGATTTAGTGGCAAAATATTGTGATGAGTGAGTTCCAGGCAGTGAATAGTCTGAGCAGCATTTTGACCAGAAACTCGTCTTGCAAATTCCCCTTTTCCATCCAGCAGGGGGCAGTGTTAATTGAGTTATCCTTGACTGGTGAGCGTTTTTTGTCCTGTCCTCCTCAGACTGATGGGTCTGTTGCAGGCTTGTCTGAAGGAAGAATGGGGACAGGGAGGGCAGAAGCGTCTGCAATTGTGTGTGCGTGAGTGCTTTAGAGGGGGTGAGGGGGTGCTTTGCATGGACCTGTAATATGAGGGGTGGACGGCGGAGGGATTTCAGCTGGATGTTGCAGCCATCTCTCTCCTTGTTTTACATCTCACTGCTGCAGCGTCTCCCCATCTCCATGTGTGTAATTACCACTGACAGTGTTACTTTTTCCAGACCCAAGTTCAAGCCTCGCACGGGTGATTATCATGCTTTAGAGTCTTCGCCGCAGCCATAAATACAAATAATAAGTAGATTAGGATGGAGAGAAATCACCTGGTGACTTGGCTTTATATTTGTTTTGCTTCGCTCTCCGTCCCCATGAATGTGAACTGGCTCTTATTAATAGCTCTCAAGGACAAAAGGGGGCTTTCATATGCAAGACTTATTTTCTCCCTCCAGAAACGGCAATGTGTGGAGCATGTCATTAAATTCATGAATAATTCCGGGGGATTTGCCGTCTTCGGTTTCTTGTTCCGGCAATTTCCAGATTGGAAATAAAACCATATCGTTGTTATCACAAATCATTTGATCTCCCGTTCAGCTGGGACAAAAGGGAAATGATCGCCTCTGTATTCCCACCAACACAAGCGCTTAATTCTAAAACATGACAGAGATTACATCCAGGAAAATTAACTTTCATTTCCCGGCAGTGGAAGATGAAATCAATTTTACTGCGACAAGCTTTCAAACTGTAAAGACAGTGAGTGGTGTTTGCTTGGGCTAACAGCCGTTGGAAAAGGCTTAAGATGCGTGATACAGCAGAGGAAACGGTGATGTCACGCAGTGTTTCACCGTCTCTGCTTTTGTTTACAGAGATCTCCAGAAACTGGAGGTTCTTATTTGCATTTTTATTTCTTTTTACTGCTCCATAGCAACTAAGCAAACAAGCATGATATAACGTAGTCTTTCTGTAATGTGCGGTCTGTAAGAGGAGGAAAAAAAAAACCTGGCGCGTGTATCCATAGAAGTGTGGACAACTATCTGTGAGAGGAACCTCTCAAGGCTTCCTGGGTGTGGCAAGCCCTCCGGAGAAAACCCAGAACTGTCCAACTCAAGGCCTGAATGGCTCACAACATCATCTCAAAATCTCTATGATCAATAACTTGCGGGTGAAAAAAATAAAACCTGCTTAAAGCTTTATAAGTCTTTTATGGTCACTTTCAGTCATTCGTCTCCCTGTGTTGAGGAACTGTGTTTTTCTTTGGATATTTACACTCAGAATTCACCCATTTCAGCTTTGAACCAGATGCACATTGAAATGAAACCACACAGATGGATTGTTCAGTTCACGTGAAAAGATCTGGTCGTCTACGCCGTTGGTCAGGATGTCGCAGTAGTTCTGCCCTGGTGCCACCCCCACTTCACAGCTACAGCTTGGGCTACAGTGGTATTCGATTCAGTATTTACTTTTCTAGATAATTTTTTGGCTCACTAAAATGAAATGTAATGTTTAGTTTTATATTCACTGGACAAGGAAGTGGGCACGGTAAGTGCGATGAGGAAGGAAAGTTTTGAAAAATAAAAAAACAATATTGGCAAAGAATTGTGGCATTAATGCTGTGAAACTGGTCGCTGCTATGAATCACATTATTGGGAGAAGAATATGAAGAAAAATATACACAAATATCAGCAGTAGCCTGTAAAACTGTATAATTTAATGTTTTTAACATTATTAATGATGAAAATAACAATAAATTCACGAAATGCTCGGATTGCCGCCTCTGGCCAAAAGTCAACATGGTTACAAAACAGAGCGATTCAACAGACCCAGGGGGAGTCTAGCGTTTCCTGCCTCCCGCTCTCATTCGGCCTGACCACAGAAAGCCATCTTGCTATTTGATGTCCAATGAAAAGCAATTAGATGGCCACATTTCCTCACGTGAGGGAAATGACTTGTTTCCATGGAAGCGGCGGGACCTCAAAGACACCTCCCCAGTGTCGGCGCGTGCGACGCGGGGTCTGCCTGCATTAACATTTGATAAGGAGGGTCGTTTACAAGTCCCAGCTGCTCGCCGCTTCCACGCGCTGACCTTTCCGACAACAGTAAATTTAAAGGACCTTTAAGAAAATGCGCGCATTGCCTTCCTCATCATCTCTAATGATTTCAGTTTTGATGCTGCCAACATCTAATGAAGCAGCCTGACTCACTGAGGGACGCGACTTTGTTTCACAGGCTTCCTCTTGCATTCATTTATATCCATTATAGATCCACCATATGTTTGATCAGTACTTTTGTGGGTCAATAAATCTCCCAGGGACAGCTCACACCTCTTATAGCGAAACAATTAAAAGCGCAATATTCGATTCGGAAAACAAGTCGGGACAGGATTGTTTTCTCACAGGAATATCACAGGTAGTAAACCTGAACAATGTGAGGCCCGGGGGCCAGGTGAGGCCCTTTGCTTGTGATAAACTGGGTCCACGAGGCCAGAGTTTCACGTTTTAATTTGTAATTTATGACTTTAGTACGAAAAGTGCTACAATATTTTTAATGTACATTAACATTTTTGCTGGTATGCACTGATTCTTAGTAAGCTATTGTTAAAGGTACTTCTAAAATGAATTTCATGGGGCGACAGCTCGGCAGGGAAAGTGGTCTGAGGTTGCCTCTTCTGTGATCGTGTTGTCGTGTACCTCAGCAAGACACTTAACCCTGGTTTGCTCCGGCTGGTTCAGATGATGCGCTGCGTCGCAGCCTACAGCTGCCAATTGCCTCCTCGGCTTTAGCGCCGTCCCTCATGGACACACGCAGCTGGTCGGAGACCAAGAGGAGCAGATGGAGAGAGAACACGTCCACTCCAGTTCAGAGCCACGGTCACCAGAGAGAGGGCGGCGTTAAACAAGTCGCCAGTCCACCAAACTGGCGCTGCTTCCAACAGGGAGGGTCTGTGCATTGTCCAAATGAGAGCGCCCCCACCCTGGCTGAACTGGTGACGACCGAGCCGCTTTAGCTGTTAAACTGAATATGTGGTTTAGCTCTTTTCCAATAAGGACTGGGAGTAATGGTTGTTTAAATAGTTGATGAGTCATCGATAATTGAGAAGCTCAATCAATTATTCACGATGTACTGCCTTGTCCGACAAAGTCAGGGTCGAAGGTCACTGTGGCCATTAGACGCGACGACCACACGTTACTGAGCCAGTCGGAGCTAATGGAGCTTCGAGGCTGGAGAGGAGCTTCACCCTCTTGCTCTTGACGCCTCATTTCTAGGTCACAACCGACGCGTTTGGATTCATGTTTGGAGAACATTTGCAAACCAGACCAAATCCAAACACAAGGTTCACCTCCATTCTGTCAGCAGCGTTGCATCATTCATCGAACCAGGTGCGAGCCTCTCTGACCTCTTCCCTCACAGATTTCCTGTCCAATTGCATGCTCCTCAAATCCCTTCATGGATGCTCTGCAACTCTATTAGACTTGCGCTGGCCAATTATTCATCTCTCAGTAGCTCATCAATTCTGTGATAAATCCAACTTAACACAATTTGTTCCTGGAGAATCTGATTCTCAGTGATTTTCACAAGAACTTGTTCAAGACACCGGGTACATGGAACTTTCGGGAGCAGGATACAGGCCAGAATATTTCAACAGTGACAAGAACTTCAACCAGGGAGTCAGCCTTGCGCCTGCAGGAGGCTTGAAGCACGGCACCTCTCGACTCTGTGGGCAGCGAGTCATGTAAAAGAAGGACAGAGGTTGGTGGTACAGTAGGGTGGGGTGCTGTCATTTCCAGACTATAATTCACTTTTGCTTTCTTGGTTTGACTCTGAACCTCTCTCTTAGTTTTACTTGTTCAGAAGTGCTACGTATCCACGTGTGTTTCTGAGAGCTTGGGACAGAAAAACAACAACAACAAAAAAAGATTTAAAGGATGAACGATACGAAGGTACATTTGTCGTGTAATTTCTGATCAACTTGCTCGTGAAAACATTTACCTCTACTACGTCACATGCATGACATCACAGCAGAATCCGACGGCTCCGGTGCTAAGGCTGATGCTAAAGGTACAAAACGATGAAAAGGTAAAACATCATGAGACACTCACTGTGACCTGCAGAGCTTGTCTCACCTGCAGGCTCTCACTCGACCGACCATTGAGTGAGAGCCTGAGACAAGCGTTGTGAGCTACCACAGATCACACAAAACCAAAAGTTACTTTTGAAGCCAGTTGATGGCATTAGAATGTATCTTTCAAATTCACAGACGTGAGACTCTCCAATGACTCCATTTCGTATTTTTTATCTTATGTCCCAGAAGTAGATAAGCGTGGATTTTGGATTATGAATTTTGTATTGTACAAAACTTCCAGCTACTTAAAACTAAATCTGACATCATCTTCCAGTGTACTTTTGCGTCCTATGCTGACGCTGAAGTCGGCCTTCGGTGTTGCATGTTGACTTCAATTGGAGCGTGGGCTACAAATAGATAGACTGGTGTTGTGGTCAGCCAGGAGATGGCGCTCCTTTTGCTCAGTATGCAACAGAACACTCCCCGTGATTTCAACAGTGCCACCCTCCCAGTATGCTGCATGGGGAAGGAAGACCTTTCTACTCCACTAAAACACGTGTCAACACGCAACGCTGTCTTCGGCTTATCCCCCCGAGTTATGTTTTTTAAACAGCATACTGTAAACGATTGCGTCAGTAACGTTACAAAAATGTGAGCCACAGATCAGAAACATGGCAGCAGTGTGAGAAACCTTGCCTGAAGACATCAATATATAAATAAATAACACCCAGGTTGTGTCTGCAGGTATTCCACGACTGACTAGCAAACACTCCGAATCGCGAATGCTGTAAGAATCTAAAGTGAGCCGAAGCCTTTCAGACATCTCAGATAGAGCGCCAAACATAATCCACTGCTATTCTACTGCAACAAGAAGATTTGTAATGCCCCGTGACCGGTTTTGTAATTTGTTCAAAGTATTCAGACAGAACGCACACTAACCTATTTTTCAGTCTACCTCTCACACGCGCACCCATGATGCATCGCGATAAGGCCAAAAGGAAGCCAGTGCACATGACTGGACAAGTTTTATGTAGAGGGATTTGGAAGGGATTTGGATAGATGTGCGGACTGTATGTAATCTTCTTCACCCTCCTTCAGATGAATCCTTTATTCCTTTAAGCCACATCTGATGGGACCTCGGTGGGCACTCAATCAAAACCTCTCTCTCTCTCTGCTCCACTCTGTCAAGGTAAGACAAGTCATCCAATCCCTTCAACACTCTACATTAACATCCTTACACAAAGCAGCGCTGCATGTGAAAGAAGAAACTCTCTCTGAAGACCCAGAGAACATCTCTACATCCATGGCATGGCACTGACCTCCTGTCCACATATGGAGATCGGCTCAATCTCTCATGATCATTTTCTTTCTGTGTGAACAGATTTCATATTTTCAAAATCACATTTCTCTGTTTAAAAAAAAAAAACACTAGGCAATAACCAGAGACAAGCCACAGTGACATCACAGGAGTCAGTGTCATAAGAAATGGGTGAACAGTTTAAGAATGAGGGACACGTGGCAACCATTGACGGAACATTTTGGCCTGAAAGTTGGCCTCAAACAGGTTCTGAAACACCCGCGGTTTTCAAACATAAAAAAGGGCTGCAGCATCAAAGCGGAGTGAGACTCTTTGTTCACCCACACACATAGCGTTTGTCCAGATAAGCCAGTTCATCTTTATATGACCATCGACTGTCATGGAGCTGACCAATGTCCGACTCTGAGTACTGATAATCACTCAAACTTTTACTGATATTGCTCATGACTTGCTCCTCTTCCGTGCACTCGCCTTGTTTACAGAGTTGGTACCTCCAGTCATGTCACATGATGGTGGCAGGGTATGACCCAGTAATGGTGATCGATCTTTGCACTTGTCAGCATCAATGAAATTCATGGTCGTACTTGAAAATGATTTTTTTTTTTCTTATACACCGATGAAAGATAGTCTTCTGATGTTGGTGACGCTTTGAATATGTCACATACACAAAAAACAAAGTCTCCACGACACGTAAAGAAGCGTGGCGCAGCGCCACCAGAGCCGCCATGCCTTCGACACCACAATGACTGAAGTGGGATGCTTGCATAACTCGAGTCAC